>NW_006267355.1:2400809-2419714 GCF_000300575.1 Agaricus bisporus var. bisporus H97
TATGCCTGTCGCGTCGGAAAGTGAGTTATCCGCATAATTGTGATTGATCAACTAAACAAAAGATAAAAAGTCATGAGCATGGGAGACGATTTGGAGGATAAGTAAGTGTATCTCACTTCAATCCACAGGCGGTAGGGTCGAGCTGCACTGCATCAACATTAATTCTTCCGAGGTTTTCGGCCTGACCATTGGTGAGGTCGTTCATCGCCTCCAAGGCAATGTTGAACCCGGAAAACCCAGAATCGATACCCAAAATATTGATGCTCTTTCTTGCACCCTGAGGGTTTGTGTATGTCACCTGCCAGCATGAACCACAGTTGCTGGATCCATGTCCAGCGATAGCTGGTACTCCACCAATGTTTGGGAAGCCAGGAAGTTGGCCAAAGGTATTGAAACCACGGGGTATCAAGCCGTTTGGTCCGTCAGAGCAGGCGACACTGGTCAGCGAGCCACTACGGTTGTCGTAGATGGGGTCAAAGCTGAGGGATACACCGAGGACGACGGCGGGAAGAGCGAAGAGGGTGGCAAAGAACTTCATGATGTAAGAGGTGCTGGTGAACGTGAAGAAGAGAGTTGGAGAGTGGGAGTTGTGTTGTCTGGTGTATTACCGGATGATGATTCTCTAGACCAATACTAGCTGGTTTATATAGAACAGAAGCATCCTGGAACTCGGTAGATCCAAACCGAGGAAACATAACAGTTTCAGGAAATTGAATACCTTGAATGATTAGAAACGGTCAATGGTCACCGTCAAACATTCATTACCTCCTCTCCGGTGTATCAGCTGACGAAAGAGGGGTCGCCAGAAGTAGGACCGAGTACGAATCACGTATTGCTGAATTCTATACTTCGAAGGCCGGCACTAAGCGCCATCTTGTCAGCCACTGGGTGAGAGTCTGAGAGTCAGATATAGAATTAATATCAGAAAGGAAGATTTGTACCATGAGGCTATGGGAAACATTGGCCGGGAGTCGACTTGTACGCCGTCCAAAAATTAGGTTTACGTGAGATCCCTCACGAAGAACCTATTGATACTCGTCTCTTGAACCAAACCGAAGTCGAGAACTTGTAACAGCGGACGTCGAAGGCCGTCGCTTGACTGGTCAGGAGTTAACTAGTCACGGAGATTTGGTTGTGGCGTGGCGGTGCAATGGTAAGCGCAAGGGAAAACCTGGAGAGGTGCCGAATCAAGCAAGCTCGGTTGTGGTGCTGTGATCAAGACAAAACCTATCTGAGGTCCCTGCTGATGGTGTTTGTTCCAAGCTAAATATGACCCGCCTGGATTAGGTGAATGAAGGGAACATCATTGAAATTACCGCAGTATAGTAGACCAAGAAGAGGGGGCGGACAGGAAGGCGTAAATGATGGCATCAAATACCTGTTCCACTTTTACATTGACCACTGGTATCCATCACAATGAATCGACCATCACACAACTATTTGTGGTAGATTTAGTTGTCGCCGTCGAGTTGTACAACTGCGGAATAGCTCTGGAAGCAGTATTCAACGACTAGTAGATTTGATTTTATGTCAGTCTCAGTCCCAGGCCTCCCCGTTATGTCCCAAGGTCTACCAAATAGTGCGATGGCCCACCACGTTCGATTTCTTACTCATATGATTTCCTGCCCCCATTTCGTTCAGAACAGCTTAACTTTACCTAGCCTCTGTTAAGCAGCGCTAACTCGTCGGTGTTTTTATGTTGGAAGAGTGAGATGTATCGATCGTGAGACCAGTGGGTATTTTTAACGGAACAGCTGTCGTCAGTTCGCTTGATTGATCAATACCTTGGAAATTGGAATAGATGGACTACTGGCATTTGGCACATCTTGACAACTGACAAGGTGTCGCTTAAAAATGCCGATGGAAGGACCTAATGCTTTCATCGACTTCCTGCCCGTTTGAACGCTACCCCTTCGCCCGGTAGTCCCAGAAGAATGACCTCCCCGAGCATTCTACCCGCTGATCAACTTGCCGGTCTCAATCAACTTGTTGTTAACAAAGTAAGATTTTCTTCATGATTCTTTTCGGAAAATGCTGACTATTTCATTCCATTAGTGGACTGATAGTAAAGTCATCTGCCTCTCTCAAGCCGTACGCTTACTGATCAAGGTGGTCTGATGTAGTGGCCTCGATTGCCCTTGTCGTAAGTAGCGGAAACACTTAGCCGATGTCTTTACTGAACATTGAGTGTCACAATTTTCCCAGGTTTATGAATGCTTGATCACGATGGACATGGAAGTTGAACTTGTGTGGAAATCCAGATGGAACTTTACAAAAATCTTGTATCTACTGAATCGATACGTCATCATCGCGGACGCTATCGTCCTTGAACTTAGTAAGAATTCATCCATCCTGGCAAACTGCTTGAGGCGACTGATAGTTGCTAACAGATCGTTTCGGTACGAATGTTTCATCGTGTAAACCGCTCCTTCGCGCAGCAGGAGGTGAGCATAATTTGCTATATTTTCGAAACATGTTTATGACGAGTCTCTATCAGTACTCTACATGAGTGGTATACTTGTATCCGAGTGTAAGTCCGGCTCTACTTCTCGCAACATTGCCGTTTCAACTCTCAAATAGCCATATTTATTATGCGCGTTATCGTCGTTTGGAAGACCGCGATGACGAAGTATATGTCTATCATCGTCCTTTTTGGGGCAATATATATAGCCCTCGTGATATACTTCCTCGCTAGCTTCTTGCTTCTGCTCCGTCCTCTTCAATGTGAGTAGCAGTTGCCATCACCCAGTTATACTCCCAAGATAACCCGTTTCTCAGTCTTTACGCTTCTTCCATTTGGTGGATGCCTTAATGTAGCAAAAGAGGCGTCGTCCTCGGAGGAGTATACATTTTGGAAGGAGTATACCTGTTTACTTGTTTATGACGCACGTCAGTGGCGAAGTTGATGATCCCTTAAGCAAAGATACTGAGATAAAATCTGGGTTTTAGTTATGCTTGCATCGGTGGCGTATCCAACAATTAGAACTTGTACGTCAAGCACATCCATCTTTCGATTGATAGTTGGTTAAGTCCCCCCCCAGGCTGGCCTCTGTCTCAACAGTCAGCTCTTATGAGACATATCCATGTCGAGGGTATGATCCTTCTTTTCAAGATCTCTAATATCTAATGAACGCTTCTCAGGAATCATCTTCTATATCTACCTTTTCCGTAAGTAGCAGCTCCGTGGGTCGCATCATGAGCGCTCACTGCCATTAGTGTTTGATATTCTCTGCCTGGCGATGCAATTATCATTTGTATGTCCCAATAATATTAAGCATTTTAGCATTTTGAATATCTTTCCTTCCACCTAGCACGATAACATTTTCCTCCTCGTGGTGTGAGCACTCCGTAATATCATTCAAAGACATCAATATAACCTCCTTTTGTAGGCCTAGTTGTATAGTACGATCTATACTTGCCAGTCGAGTCATATTGCACATCCGCGAATTATGTGCTCGACCAATGGACAGTTTCGTTGGTGTAAGCACGCTAGTTGCAACAGAGCAACAATTCTAACAAATGATGGATATATATAAGCGTTGTCATAGACGTCGGCGCTCTGGGAATCAAATGCTGTATTCGGCTAGAATCGATAAATTGACACTCATCCACGGGCCTCCCCACCCGGTCAGAAGATGTCGATGGTTTACCAAATATAGCGTAAATTGTCCCCTCTGATGATTGTAACGTTGATTCACCGAGTGTAGCACCACCTTCGATCTCATTACTAATGTAATTTCCTGTCCCCAATTCGCTCAGAATACTTTGCTTTCACCTTGACTCTACTATGCAACAATAAGCCGTCGGTGTTCCACGCAGGAAAACTAAGATGTCTTATGTGAAACGCCGTGAGTAGGTATTTTTGGATGCTGTCTGCTCAATTGATTGATTGGTGTTTTGAAATAGATGAACTACTACCGCTTCATGTAATTCGGCACCGTCTCACTCACACTCTACAACTTGGGCGAACGAAAGGTTTGGCTGCTGAAGCCGCGTTAGGAGTCCAAAATCCGAACTACAGAGTGAAAGCTGCCGGCTGGGCAGGTTCCATAGTGCCTATTGCAACGAGGTATGGTAAGCCTGGTAATCAGACAATGCATGATTAATCATAAATGATGAGATACAGGAGCCTGAGAGCGGCGGGTGAGTACTGACAAAATTACATTATTAGCTAGGACGTACTCCGATAGTGTCGATGGCTGATGGAGTCGACGCGTTGAGAGGTGTCAGAGATTGTGTGGGGCTTCGGAGGCTCTTGTTCCGTAAGTGCCGCTCTAGTGGACATTTAATGGGTGCCAGCATTTACGTATCAGGGCCCTACTAGTATACTCGATACACATCGTTCGCACGTTGTTCGCACGCATTCCGACAACTGAAAAGGTGGCGCATAAAAAGGGTCCATGGAAGGATCCAACCCTTTCCTCTGGCTTGACCATTACCGCTTCGTCCGGCAGCTCAGAAGAATGACCTCCCCGAGCATCATACCCGCTGCACAACTCACCGCTCTCAATCATTTCGTTCTTAACAAAGTAAGATTATCTTTGTGATTCTTCTGGGTGAATGCTGATTGTGCCATTAGTATACCGATAGTAAAGTCTTTTACCTCTCAAGCCGTACGGGTACTGATTCAGATCACCCGCAGTCGCAGCAATTATCCTTATTGTAAGTAGGCGAGTCGAGTTTCCTTGCTTAACATTGGGAGTGAGAATTCTCTTAGGGTTATGAATGCTTGATTACGATGGAAATGGAAGTTGAACTCGTGTGGAAATCCAGATGGAACCTTACAAAGATCTTATACCTACTAAACCGATATGTCACCATCGTGGACGCCATCGTCCTTGTTTGTAAGAGTTCATCCTCTCTGACCAAGTTTCCGAAATCAACTCGATTGCTGATAGATCGTGTTGATACAAAACCTTCATCGTGTAAACCACTCCTTTTCGCAGCAGGAGGTAAGCATTAACCGCTATTCTTAACGAGCACTTTCATGAACAAGTCTCTAGCACTATACATGAGTGGTATATTTGTATCCGAGTGTAAGTGTAGACTGTACTTCTGGCAGCAGTGCCACTTCGAACTTACAAATAGCCATATTTATTATGCGCGTTATTGTCGTTTGGAAGACGACGATGAAGAAGTATATGTTCGTCATCGTTCTTTTGGGGGTCATATACACAGCCGTTGTGATATACTTCCTCACCCGCTTCATGCTTCTTCTACGTCCTCTCAAATGTGAGTATTAGTGTGCTCTCCCCACATACACCGTCGAGACAAAATTTTACTCAGTCTTTACGCTCCTTCCATTTGGCGGGTGCCTTGTTGCACCAGAAGGGCCGAAGTCCTGGGAGGAATACACATTCTGGAAGGAGTACACCTGTTTACTCGTTTATGATGCGGGTCAGTGGCGAAAGTCGATGAAACCCGAAGTGCAGATACTGATTTGAATCTTGAATTCTAGTTATGCTTGCATCGATGGTATATCCAACAATTAAAACTTGTATGTGAAGCAAATCTATCTTTCATTCATTACCTGTTCAAGTTGGTTTCCCCTGCAGGCTGGCCTCTGTCTCGGCAATCAGCTCTATTGAGACATATTCATGTCGAGGGTATGTCCCTTCCTCCAGGAATTTTGACATCTGATTCAACGCTTTCCAGGTGTCATCTTCTATGTCTACCTTTTCCGTCAGTCGCAGTTTCAACATGGATCACATCCTGAATGCTCATTTTCGCTTAGTGTTCGATATTCTCTGCCTGGCGATGCAATTATCATTTGTATGTCCTAATTATCTCCTCGGATTTTTAGGGCCTTGATTTTTTTCCCATCCACCTAGCGTGACAGCATTCTGCTCTTCGTGGTGTGAGAACCCCCAATATCATTCAACGGCATCTATCTAACCTACTTCACCAGGCCTAATGGTGTAATACGATCGATACTCGCCAGTCGCGTTGTATTACATATCCGTGAGTTATATGCTCAACCAACGGGCAATAATAGTGCCAGTCAAAGTGGTGTGGTTTTTGGCGTCAGCACAATGATTACAACGCATCAATCACTCTCATGAAAGATGCATATTTAACTGTCAAATACGCCAGCTTCTTTCATGCATTTTTTCTCTTTCATGCCGCGTTTCCTTCACGATCCATGTAACTGCACCGTGTGTACTTTTTTCAATACTAATGCAACCACCTTCCGTGTGATTATGTGATGAAAATAATGAGCTCAGTCACAGGCCTCCCTACTTCTAGTCTCGAGGTTTTGGTCCACGAGGTGCGGTACAAACTGACCACCCAGGGACTATGAGCAGCCGCAATGACTAGATAACCTTCAGGCTTATGTCAAAACTGTTTTAGTACTGCCACTTTCGAAGCTTCTGACAATTGGAGTGAAGGACTTTCTGAATTATATTTGGAAAAAGGAGAGATACATGATTGTAAAGGAAATGAATGAGACGCTGAGGACGAATGACTCATAGAAGCTGTCATTTATGATGAATTTTTATATCCCTCTTTTGTCAGGATGATTACTCTGCTGTGATCACCGTGCTTACGCCATAAACCACGCCATTTCCACTCGCACCATTATTGTCCACTGGTTGAGCATATAAGTCACGGATATGCAATACCACACGACTGGCAAGTACAGATCGTATTATACCATTAGGCCTGGAGAAGTAGGTTATATTGGTGCCGTTGAATGACATTGAAGGGTTCTCACATCACGAAGAGCAGAATACTGTCACGCTAAGTGATGCGAAAAGAATCAAGGCCGTGAAATTATGAGAAGACGCTTGGGACATACAAATGATAACTGCATCGCCAGACAGAGAATATCGAACACTATAGCGGCTATGAGCGTTCATCAAGTGACCCATGATACTGCGACTGACGGAAAAGGTAGACATAGAAGATGACACCTGGAAAGCGTTGAATCAGAGGTCAAAGATTCCGGGAAGAAGTGACATACCCTCGACATGAATATGTCTCAATAGAGCTGATTGCCGAGACAGAGGCCAGCCTGCGGGGGAAACCAACTTGAACAGGTAATAAATGAAAGATAGATTTGCTTCACATACATGTTTTGATTGTTGGGTATGCCATCGATGCAAGCATAACTGAAAACCAAAATTCAAATCAGTGTCTGCACTTCGGGTTTCATCGACTTTCGCCACTGACCCGCATCATAAACGAGTAAACAGGTGTACTCCTTCCAGAATGTGTAATCCTCTATGGACGCTGCTCCTGTTGTTGCAGTAATACATCCACCAAATG
This sequence comes from Agaricus bisporus var. bisporus H97, assembly GCF_000300575.1. Lineage (NCBI taxonomy): Eukaryota > Fungi > Basidiomycota > Agaricomycetes > Agaricales > Agaricaceae > Agaricus > Agaricus bisporus. Next base: position 2,408,079 of record NW_006267355.1, read on the forward strand.
GACGAACCGTAAAAACTGAGAAACGGGTTAATTCGGGAGTGTAGTTGGGCAATGCGCAATTGCTACTCACATTTAAGAGGACGTAGAAGGAGCATGAAGCGGGTGAGGAAGTATATCACAAAGGCTGTGTATATTGCCCCAAAAAGAACGATGATAAACATATACTTCCTCATCGTCGTCTTCCAAACGACAATAACGCGGGTAATGAATATGGCTATTTGAGAGTTAGAGCGGCAATGTTGCGAGAAGTAGAGCCGGACTTACACTCGGATAAAAATATACCCGTCATGTAGAGTACTAATGAGAGACTCGTCAGAAATGCATGCTTCGTAAAAATAGCGAATTATGCTCACCCCCTGCTGCGAAAAGGAACGGTTTGCACGACGAAGCGCTTGTATCATCACGATCTATTCGCAACTGAGCTGCCCTCTAGGACTCTGTCAGAAAGGATAGAGTTTGAGCTCTTACAGACAAGGACAGCAGCCCCCACTATGATGATATATCGGTTTAGTAGATATAAAATCTTTGTAAGGCTCCATCTGGATTTCCACACAAGCTCAACTTCCATGTCCATCGTAATCAAGCATTCATAACCCTAAGATTCAAAATTCTAAGTCGCAATGTTAAGTAAGAAAATGCGGCTCGCTACTTACGACAAGGATAACTGCAGCGACTGTGGGCCATCTGAATTAGTACCCGAACGGCTTGAGAGGTAAATGATTTACTATCAGTCCACTGATGAATAGTCAGCATATACCGGAAAGTATGATGAGAATCCTTACTCTGTTAATAACGAAGAGATTGAGAGCGGCGAGATGTGCAGAGGATATAATGCTCGGGGAGGTCATACCTATGAACTGCCGGACGAAGCAGTAAAGGTCAGACCGGAAAAAAGTAGAGGAGAGGACTAGATCCTTCCATTTGGACCTTTTTTATGCGCCACCTCTTCAGTTGCAGGGACGCGTGTGAACGATGTGTATCGAGTGTAGAGGTCTGCTCAGGGTCTGCTACGTAATTTGCGGGCACCCAACGTCCACCAGGGCGGCACTTAGACTTACGGAACGGAGCATTAGCATTGTTTCTCTCGAGCTAACCGCATAGTCTTACCTCAAATGTGTCGCCCACAATGCACAACCGTCGACGCTATTCAGTCCTAGCGTATGATGTTACTTTGTCATCTACCTACCATTCTCCTACATCTCTTCGATCAATGATACATTATTTGATCCCCTTACTCCCTCGTTGCAATGCAATGAACGAGCACTAACAAATTGCAGAGAGAAGCCGAGACGGACACATGCGACCGGCTGTGGCGAGCTTTCCGGGCTGCTAGAAAGCCCTGGGACTGCGCAGTACGAAGCAGTAGCCATTTAATGTGGCGGGCGGGCAAAATAAATCGGTGCGAGACTGTCCGAGGCGTTGCATTGGGGAGAGAGACAGCGGAAGCGTGACTTGTGACACGGATACCATTCGGAAAACTGTCACAAGTCTTCCTACCGGCGGAGGGCAAAGATTCAAAACACATTCAAGGGTGCTTCGATCTGCGCCCAATAAGCACCTTCTTAAGCACCCAAAGCCATTAGACTCGCATAAGTGTGGCGTGTATTATTTACACTCACATTGAGCCCACGCACAGGTAGGTGCTCTCAACTCTCGGAAGGATCGGAAGCAACGAAGCGAAGCACCCTTTTTACCACTGGTACCATGGCCTTGTCATTCGTACTCAATAAGCTGAGGAAATGGCCAGTCTCTTACACCTCAATGATGATCAACATGACTCCACTTGGTAAGTAGCTTACTTGCACCATCATGATCACCTCCGGCTTTCCAACCATTCACAGTCTTTCAATCTCGTAACATAGTACTGACCCAAGAAATCTAATACCAAGTCTTTGTTTCTATTAGTACATGATTGATCTGCGCAATCCTCTCCCGAAGATCCTCAGAAAGTCTAATAATAAAATAAAAAATAAAAATAGGGCCTACTAGTACATCAACGAGGCCGGTTCGAACTCCTTTCGCTGAGAAGCAAGGCGCTTCCACTAGCACTGCCCAATGATCGAGCACCAAACTCGCGGATATGCAATACGACGCGACCGGCAAGGATAGATCGTATTATGCAACTGGGTCTAGAGACGTAGGTTATGACGATTATGATGATGTCAACAGTTAATGAATAATAAGCACTTACACCACGAAGAGAAAAATATCGTCAGGCTAATAGTTGAAAGTTAGAGAATCAAGACACTGAAATATTAAAAAAAAGACCGTTAGGACGTACGAATGCTAATTGCATCACCAGGCCTAAAATATCAAGCACTAGAATGGAAATGAGTGTTAAGGATGTGGCTCTTGAGACAGCTACCTACGGAAAAGGTAGACGTAGAAGATGACTCCTGCGGGGCGTTGAATGAGATGCTAGACATCTTAAGAAGAAACGACATACCCTCGACATGAACATGCCTCATAAGACTCGATTGCTGATAAGGGCGCCTGTCTATGGAAAGAATACTTAGATAGTCGATTGTTGAAGAATGAATATGCGCCACATACGAGTCTTCATGGTCGGATACGCCATCGATGCAAGCATAACTAAAATCCAGATCTAACTCAGTGCTTTGCATGACTCCCATCAAATTCCACCGACTGACTTGCATCATAAATGAGTAAACATGTATACTCCTTCCAGAGCGTCACCCCCTTCGTATCGGCAAAACATCCCTCAAAGGGAAGGATGGTAAAGACTGAGAAATAGATTATCTCAGAATATCTGGGAAATGCGCCACTTGTACTCACATTGAAGAGGACGTACAAGGAGCAAGAAGCTGGCGAGGAAATATAGCACAAAGGCTGTGTACATTGTCCCAAGAAGAACGATGATAGAAATGTACTTGTCCATTGTCATCTTCCAAACGACAGCAACGCGCGCAATAAGTATGGCTATTTGGAAGTTGGAGTGGTTTGTCACGAGAAGAAGATGTTGCGGACTTACACTCCGATACAAATATACCGCAGATGTAGAGTACTGATTCGTCAAAACCATGCTTCCAACGGTAGCAATAGCGAATTATGCTCACCTCCTGCCGCGAAAAGGATTGGTTTACATATTGGAACGTTCGTACCAAAATAATCTATTAGCAACTATCAGTGACCACTCTGTTGAAGAAGACAAACTCTTACGAAGTTCAAGGACGATTGCATCGGCGATGATGGCATACCGGTTCAGTAGGTATAAGATCTTTGTCAGGTTCCACTTGGATTTCCACACGAGATCAACTTCCATGTCCATTGTAATCAAGCATTCATAGCCCTGGGAGAATTGTAACACACGATGTCAAACAAAATTACTCGCCAATTGTTTTCACGACTTACGACAAGGACAATTGAGGCCGCTACAACGGCGCACCTGAATCAGTATGCATACGGGTCGCAAGAGAGGGATGACTTTACTATCAGTCCACTAACGGAATAATCAGCATTTAAGGAAGAGAATCAAGAAGAAACCTTACTTTGTTAATCGTGACGTGATTGAAGGCGGTGAGTTGATCGGCGGGTAACATGCTCGGGGTGGTCATTTTACTGGACCTGCTGCTGCCGAAGCGTTAACGTGCAAAGAGGTCAGGAAGTAGATGAAAGGATTGGGTCCTTCCATTGATTGTTTTTATGCGACACCTTGTCAGTTGTCGCCACCGGTGCAAACAGCATTAACATATGCATACCAGGTGCTACTATAGCCATTCTATCGCAGAACATCAATCAATCAAGTGAGTTGACAACTGTCGTTCCGTTCAAAAATACCCACTCCTCTGTCAACTCTAATGCATTTCGATTTTAGCATTGAACATCAAGAGTCAATACTGCATAGTGGAGCCAAGCTGAAATTAAGCTGTTCTAAGCGAAATGGAGGCGGGAAAAGTAGACTGTGGGCGTTGAACTTGCGTTTTCACGATTGCTTTGTGGACACGTCTCCCATGTCTCTATCGAAGCACCCGATTTTCTTCCGTTCGCTTGCAATAAGCACCTAAATAGTGTTTGAGTCACATGTAGCACGCGTTGTGTAAGCCCACGCACCGGTAAGACTCTTGAGGTATCCGCCAAAGATAGCGACACGAACCGAAGTGGTACCTTGCTCACCTCACCTAACCACCATAATATGCTGGAGCGTATGACCAGTCTCTTGTAGTGCTTGTTGACACTATACCCAATGCGAGCATGCCAGACAAAGCAAATTAAATTAAATCCCACTGTCTGCTGCTTATCAGCGAGATACCTACTCCGTCGCCTGTCATGACCTGGCATGACACCTGTATCAAACCGATCCTCTTCATCAATCCTATTCTTCTTCCGAACAAGCTTCCAGTGGAAGCGGGACTTGTGCGCTTTGGAATTCGATAGGGAGAGCTTTTGGCTCCCACAAGAGTGAAGGGTAAAGATAAGATGGGTAAATAGATCCTCCCTTAATTACAATGACAATTTTATCAATTGTACTTAGGCCTTTCCAGTGTTATGTATCTTGCTGGCTCGCATGAGTTCTTCGGTTCATGGCTCCATCATTATGTCCAATGAGTGTTTCACTGGGCATGTCGATGACTACTTTCCATCAACGAAACTACGAGTTTCCTGCATCTCAACGACTCCGAAGATCTTACTTACGTCAAAGTGGAACGCTGCCGACTCAGCCTCAACTGGAACTCGCCTCTAGGTCAACTCGAGCTGCATTACTGCCGCTGCTGGGAATGATTCACCTATCTCAGCTGAAGGGTTGATTGTCAAGAAGTGACAGCACGTGGGCTCGGGTTGACCAAATGTTATATGTAGTACGCTGATGCCAGGCACGGCGGAAAATTTGTTTGATGCCCGAGAGCGTTCTGGCTATACGTTTTTATTGAATTTCTCGTCATACATATCAATTTATTGGGTACGATCTCTTCCTCTCCTGTATTCGATGCATCCGTGATTACGACTGACATTAGAAAATTTTCCCTTGCGGTCGCATATAATCTATCTACCACTGTGAACCCATGTCGTCAGGGTTTAAATCAGGTTCGTGTTTTTCTCGGCCGTTTCGGGAGTCCTATTATTACATGTGCTCCGCTCGCAATATCACTGCATTTTACTCAAAATAAATACCTGCCTGAGTGTCAGGCATTTCTAACTAAGATTTACGGCTTGTAGAAAACCGTTCTAAGTGTACTTAGATTGAATTTGTGCCCATGAACGGTCATGAACTGACTTTGGAAGAGGAAAAAAACACGAAAACGGCCACTTTTTCCGTCTCGTGTTTCGGGTAATCTAAGCTATGAAATCCAACCGTTGTTCCGTAGTTCGTAGTCAAACAACTCGCTCGACAACTTTCAGCCCGCTCAACGGTTGATTTGAGTACGGCGCTTGTCAGTGTGACAAGCGTCGCATGTGATGATGGCGGGCTGGCTGGTGGTTGCTGCTGTGCCGCCCTCAACCCCGCCTCTCTACTCATTTTCCCCCGAATGTTTTCGTATTATGTCGCGCCGCGCGGCGCCCGTATCCACCACCGATCGAGGAGGGACGTTTCAAGGGACTGGGAGAGGATCAGAGCCAAGGTGGCTACCATAGCCACCTTGGGGGAGATTGAGCTGGATGTGCGAGAGATTTCGAGAGGGAGGGCTATCGAGTGGGTTTTAATGTGAGTTTTCGTGTCTTCTCGAGTCTACAAGCAAACTTACCTTCATTACAGGGGAAGAGCGCACACATCTCGGTCTCGAGGAGGGGGGTATTCCCACTGGACCGTCCGTGGCTTCTTTGGGAGGCATGCAGAGCTGACTCTGCATGTATATGTGGGTGGAGGGCGCCGATCGACCATATTTCGGAACGGCGGCAGGTGGTCGAGAGGGGGCAGGTCGAGGAGGGAGTTTGTGATGGCCGTTTGGTGAGGATGAGAAGAATTGGATGGCAGGTCGATGATCTACGACGGTGGGTGTTCTTCTATGTACCTGTAGTGTTCTGTATTGCTCTATCACGACTTCACAAACGTTTTCTGTCCTTGATGATTCTACGGGGGGTCAGTATTGTCCAATTTTTGAGAGGGAAATGCCGAAATTGCACATCTCAGCACGGGGAACGATTCGAGCAAATGTTGAAGTGTTATACATATATATATGAGAGAATACAAAGAAATTTCTGAGACGTGATTAGCATTATAGAAACGTTTTGAGTTTTGAAAAAGATTCACCTTTCAATCTACCATCGTCGTTGAAATTCCACTCCTGTCTATTATACCCCAGCGGTTTCCATCCCGTACTCGGCCGATAAGGCATTGTACGGTACTTAAGTCTATCACTTCGGTTGCTCCCATGGTGCTGTAATAATATAAACTGCCTTCAAGCTTGACTTTGACGGCTTGGACGACAGCATAAATAACGGTTAATGGCAAATCTATATTCAGTTGAGGGATAGGAGGTAGGTTGAGAACGATGATACGTTGCAGTTGACCGAAGAAACTCCTTTTCACATATTCGGGCCTTCGGTTCCGTTGATGAGCATACCTGTCGACAATTTGAACATACTAGTGGATGGGATTCAGTATGAGAGAGCTAAAGAGTAATGTTCACTCACCTTAATGTAAGAGGTGTCTCTAGAGTCTTCACTTCTCCGAACCATGTCACTGGCCACGATAGTATCTCCGCCGCCAACACAAACAACCCGCCCGTAATGAGTGACTGGCTCGTCAAATGTCACAAAATTTTGAACGACAGCCTTTGCTTTCTCAAAGCGTGTCGCAAGTGCTGCGTAGAACTTGTCACGAAGGTGCACAGGAAGGGGTCCTTGGCGTAGGGGTGGACAAAGCTTGTATTCTGGATCTACAGGATTAAGTTAGCTTTCAGCATCAGGAATGGTTAGGGAACGCAACATGAGTCGGACAGCAAGACGGGTGACTGTATGTTTTTCCTAGGGTTCAAGTCCAGCTCTGATTGTAGACAAAATCTGAGCTTGATTTGATCAAGTTGGGCCACCGCGGTGACGAAAGCGCTGATAGATGCATACGGATGACGTCGACTTCGGATCGAAGGCAGCAATGTGTTGCAGTGGCGTTCCATGGGGAAAGCCCAATACGCCCAGACGGGGCCAGCAATACGGATGCCCCATGCAATATGAAGGAGCGCATGTATTGTTAAGGGACATGCTGACAGTCGATCGCGTTCATGGGAAAAATAAAGTCTACACGCAGTTTTAGTTGTCGTATGGCCCATCCTGATAAGAAACGTACCTCTCGTAGTCCACTACCCAGGACCGAAAACCACCATCAATTTGATCAAGCATCTCTTCGGTAATCTCAAACTCGAGGCACATCTTAAGCAACTGGACGAGCCTCATGAAATGTGTATAATATATAGGCTGCTCAAACCTATTGCGCAACACGATGGGTGCAATAAATAGAGTCCAGTTTGAGTACATTTCCAAGGTCATCTGACCTTGTTGCTGAGCGATGTTAGGGACTGGCACACCGAATGCCGATGGAATGGTTGTCTTGGAGGCTGCAGTTCTCGCTCCTATCTCTTTCCAGACATCAGGCCGGATGACGTAGCCACGGTTTTGATGATCAAGATCTTTGAAGGAGCCGGTCCAGAATAAGATGAGATTTGGGATAAGATTCTCCCATATTAGGTGCATGAAATCGAATGGGAAAGACGCAGGGAAAGAGATAGAAGATATGGTACTAAGGATAGGAACTCCCTTGATACCATACTCCTTCGAAAGCCGCTCTGATGCGGCATGATTACTAGCATTCTGAACCTCCCCCGCCTGAGCCATCAGCTCATCGTGTATGCGTAGTGGAAGTTGAGATGGGTCATAAGAACGAGTAGGCTGGGGAGGCCACTCTCGTCGCAACGGGACATAATAGGTGCGAGAGTTGGAACTATTGACGCCAACAATCTTGCAAATGCGGCACGGACTGATTCCGTTCGACCCTTTCATGCGCATGATCATAGACATGGCGGGAATGTCACCAAAAACGAGTATGAGATATGCGTGGAGTAAAAAAGAGGATTTCGCCAGCGCATCGAAGGTTTTGACTCCAGTCTCAAGTTGGATGAGTTCCTGCATAAGCGGCCAGAGAAAAGAGTCCATATCCCACGGCTTTTTAGGGCCTGGAATTGTCCCAACATTGATACAGTATTTCTTTTGGAAGCGAATGTCCGGAGGGAGGTTATAATTAAAAAGTATGATAGGCCAACAGGTTTTATCACGTCTTTTGAATGGAGAAAAACCATCTGTTGAAAGGCCGAGGGCAATGTCTCGTGGGTCTGAGAAGTAATAAAAGGGACGGTTGTTGCTTGCAGGGACAATCTGACCGAGGAGTGAGCGGTAATGGGAGCCATCAAATACGTCCGTCACCATTCCATCATGGTGCTCGAAATCGGCCCGATAGCGTATTTGTTCTGCATGTTGTCGATTGGCAGACATGACCTGTAAGCGAGGAACCAAGGGAATATAGTCGAATGTCTTTCGTGGCTTGCCCCTGTCATTGCATCTCTTCTCATGACATTTAGGACATTCGGTAAGTTCCTGATACGGCCCTGTGAAGCAGACGCAGCTGTTCACACAGCAGCTATATTTTACCGCCCGCAAGCCAGATAGATATTGAACATGCTTCTTTGCTATTTTGAGTGAATCGTGATGGACGTTCGGGAATGTGCGCTCCAGCTTGGCAAAGGCCTTCTCCGTTATGTGCTCTTCAACTTTGAAGGTATATTTACGTAGCAGGCTGAGATCGGCTTCATCCAGAGTAGCTTCTAGATCACGATAAGAGTTAGATAGTGTCTATTGCAATAAAAGGAGACATACCGGTAGATAGCAACATACGAGCATAGTCGTCATCAGGATTCCAATGAGCGATTCCAACCACATCAGTAGGAGGTGCTTCACTATCGCTGTTGGCCTCGGTCTGTTCCTGGTCGTCTCCATTGTGGTCTTCACCACCGTCTTCACCATGATCGAACGAGTCTTCATCATCGCTACTGGAACCATTTCCCCTATCGTCTGCTTCACCCATTGCTCACCTCGTATTTTCGTCATTCTGCTCAATTTCATCGTCACTGCTTGAAACCTCCGCTCCTTCAAGTGGCTCAGATGTTAGAACCTTGCCAGAATGTCACGGCGTCACGCTGTCACATCTGTCACATATTTTATTATGTAATAATTTCCCTCTGCTGCTACAGTTCGACGGAGGCTAAACTATCGGCATACTGCTAAATGGCGCAAGCTACAGACTTACCAATTGAACTCATTGATCTTATCTTTTCTTTCTTGCCTCCGAACCATGCGGAGCAGGTACAGTGGAGAAGGGCGGCGGCGGCTATCGGAAGAGAACCCCGACCAGACGGATGGAGGTTAGAGGATCGTAGGTGCGTAGTGTGTGGAAGAGTGACGTTGATAATGTGGGACGAAGTATTGGAGAGACCCTGGATGTTGCAGCGATGGAATAACCCGGACTTCCGTCGTTGGGAACCGGTCCGGTTCTTTACGATGTGCCCGTGTGGAGAAGTAATGGCAACATACTTCGGCAGGGACTGGTACGAAAGGTTACGTCCTTAGATAGTTGTTTGTACTTGTGGACACTTTTATGGTTTGTTTGGACTTGTTGACGTTTTTATGATCAAAGTTGTTCTTGTTTACTTTCTTCTTACTCCACTCTTCTTTTCTCATGTCAAATGTATAATTAGTTTATTTTCACATACGTTGCTTCTTTTCTCGTGTCAATATATAAATAGTTACCTAGGGTAGTTGGTCTGTGCGCCATAGTCTAGGTATATAAAGTAGGTAGAAACTTGTAGAAGACTCCGTCGAGTTCTCTTAGGTTCACGCCTAATAAACTTTTGTCACTTTCCTCTATAGTTCTTAAGTTCAGGTGTGACCTGTGACATCTCAGTCACAGTCGCCCTAACAGTAGAACTCGACTACTCCGGGGATCGCACAGCACAGTGCCCTCCCCATCTTTTACTCTCTATTCGCTCTCTACTCTCTGCGCGCCATCGCGGCCGCCACACACATAGCCGGTCCCTAGGCTTAAGGGGTGTCTGCGCATAAACACAACGTGCGCCGTGGACATCAGTGGTTTGACACAGACCATTGATAAGACGAGACCTACCATACTGTGTGGTGTTATTTTTACCCCTGTATTACCCCATTTGTAACTTCCCGTATAAACCTTGTGCTGCGCTTGCATTGTCAAGTGGTACACGCAGAGGAGTGACATTGCCACATTAAGTGCGTGTCTAGATTAGCGTGAAGATCCGTCTTCGTACATAGCTTTATCTAAGGCAGTAGTCGTTCCCTTCGCCAGTGCGGCATTTCTTGAATAAACTTTTTTCTTTTTTGTATACGCATCCAAGTGAAGCAGGCTATTGGCTTCATTGGATTGGTGGATACGCACCAGGTGACAGGAAAAGACCTCCCTCACCTCCCTCAAAATTTCTCACCGAACACCGCCCGGAACATTCCGAGTACCTTCCTCTGAAAGCGAGGAAGAAGAAGAACACGCCTCGGAAAACCAATCCGAGGAATCAGAACCAGAACAACGAGAACCTTCCGTATCCCCCCTACCCTTATATCAACCACCTCCCCCCGAATATCACGAGCCAAACATGTCTACCGCACAACAAATCATGGACCAAGTGTCCGCCCAAGCCGCTCTCATCACCCAACTGCAGCAGCAACTCGCCCAGCTGCAGAACAACCCGCAACCGGGTCCACCAGGCCCACCAGGTCCGGCAGGGGACGACGGAGAAACTCCCATCGTCCAAGTAGTGCCGCCACAAATTGATGTGGCAAGACCAAAAATATTCTCAGGAGATGGGAAGGAGCTGAGTGGCTTTATAACAGCATGCAAGATTTATTTAAGTTTGAAGATGGTAGGCAGGCTACAAGGAGATCAGATTACGTGGATATTGTCGTATGTACAAGGAGGAGCTGCAGAATCGTGGAAGGAAAACATTATGGAGATGATCGAAGGTGGTGAAGAAGAAGCTCCGGCCCACACGGAGGAGCTTTTTGATAGTCTGCGGAACAATTTCGGAGATGCAGATGAGGAGAGCACGGCGGTAGGAAAATTGAGGTTGATTGAGCAAGGAAGCAAAAGTGCGGAGGAGCATGTGCAGGAGTTCAAGCGAATCGCTCGGGATAGTGGATATGAGGGACGAGCCCTCATCGAAGAATTCAAAAGAAGTTTGTCAGGAAGGATCAGGAAGGCGTTGATGGAATCAGAGAACCCACCAACTACCATCAGGAGTTGGTACGAGAGGAGCATGAAGTTGGATAGGCAGTGGAGGCAAGCAAAGGCGGAGGAAGACTACTATCGGCGGGGGCAAGCTAAGCCCCAACTACGAACCCACACTTCCAACAACACTTTCGTGAGGCCACAGCCTCAACGTCGAGATCCCAACGCGATGGATGTCGACACCGCCGCAGGACCCAGTCGAGGTCCTATCAACTGTTATAAGTGTGGAAAGTTGGGCCATATGGCGAAGAATTGCTGGAGCAAGGCTCCGGCTCGAGATGTGCGAACGTTAGACGTGGACGAGCAGCGGGACTATTGGAAGAGGATGTTCGAGGAGGAACAGAAGAATTTAAAAGAGTAAAGGAAGCAAAGTCTCCTCGTT
>NW_006267355.1:2420307-2438044 GCF_000300575.1 Agaricus bisporus var. bisporus H97
AAGCCTGACATGTCACACAAGCAATATGCAGGATGGAAATTAGTTTCCTTCCCAAAGAAATCAAATTGGGGAACGGTGTTGCAATATAGATGCGAGGAGTGTGGAATCCAAACGTCGGAACACTTGCTGAGCAAACACAAATGCCCAGCAATGGAGGAAATGGCCTTAGACGAGTTTGGTATGCCATACAAAGGAAGTGATGACGAGGAGGAAGGGCCAACCATGGCCAAGATAGAAGCATATGAAGAAGAGCAGGCAGAAATCAGAGATGAGGAAGAAAGATACGAACGGGTGAACAAGGCAGTAGGGAGATTCACCACTCCTAAAAACATCATTGAAGGGATCGCATTGGGAGTTGAAGCAGCATTCGCTAGGGAATTGGCACGTAACAGGCGTGCTAATGGTAGAGCTGAGGGGTTGGCGCAACAACCCAAAGAGAAAGCTGAGGGGTGGGCACAATCACCCGGTGACGTGGCTGACCGATTAAATGGGGAAAAGGCAGAACGTCTAGAAGAAGATAACAGCAAGACAGCCACCGCGGGACAAGCGGAGGCTGGACAGGTACGTCCTAAACGAATAAGCGCCCAAAAGAAAAATAGGAGTAGAGAAGAAGGAGAGCAACTAGAAACGTGGGTGAGAGGAATGACAGAGGAGATGCCGGAGGAAGAAGAAATTCGAAGCATGGATTCAGTAGAACAAGTGGTACCAAGACGGTTCCACAAATTCCTTAAAGTATTCAAACAAAAAGAATCGGAGAGAATGCCTACTAGGAAACCCTGGGATCATGCTATCGAATTAAAGGAAGATTTCAAACCCAAGAAAGGAAAGATATATCCCTTATCACCAAACGAAAGAGAAGAAGTTCAAGCATTCGTTAAAGATCAACTCCGAAAAGGATATATCAGACCATCGAAATCTCCCCAGACTTCGCCAGTATTCTTTGTGCCAAAAAAGGATGGAAAGAAGCGGATGGTACAGGACTATCAATTTTTAAATGATTGGACAATTAAGAACAATTATCCTTTACCTTTAATTTCTGAACTTATAGACACTATGGGTAGCAAACGATTATTTTCGAAGATAGATTTACGTTGGGGTTACAATAACATTAGGATAAAAGAGGGAGACGAGTGGAAGGCAGCCTTTACTACTTTCATGGGTGCCTTTGAACCCACTGTTATGTTTTTTGGACTTACAAATTCGCCTGCTACTTTTCAGACTATGATGAACGAACTTTTTAGGGACTTAGTAAATACTGGAAAAGTGGCTGTATTTATTGACGATATCTTGATAGGAACAGATGATGAAGAAGAGCATGATAAGGTGGTGGAAGAAGTATTGCAGAGGTTGATGGACAATGATCTATTCGCAAAACCAGAAAAATGCGAATGGAAACGAAGTGAAATGGGATTTTTGGGATGTATAATAGGGAGAAACAGAATCAAGATGGAGGAAAGGAAAGTCAAAGACGTAGTAGAGTGGCCGACTCCAAAATGCGTTAAAGATGTACAAAGATTCTTGGGACTGGCAAATTACTATCGACGGTTCATTGAAAAATTCGCCAGTATTGCAAAACCATTACACGCATTAACTAAAAAGGACAAGAAATGGAGTTGGGGAGATGAAGAAGAGGAGGCCTTTGGTACGCTAAAAGCAAGATTCACATCACATCCAATCCTAGTAGCCCCAGAATTGGATAAAGAGCTAAAGGTGGAATCGGACGCGTCGGCTTACGCCACGGGTGGAGAGTTGGCAATGAAATGTGAAGACGGAAAGTGGAGGCCGGTAGCATACATCTCCAAATCAATGACGGAGACGGAACGAAACTATGACATTCACGATAGGGAGATGCTGGGAATTATGCGGTGTTTAGAAGAATGGAGACACTTCCTGGAAGGGGCGAAACATAAGTTCGAAATTTGGACAGATCATCGCAATCTAGAATACTTCGCGAAAGCCCAACAACTAAATCGACGACAAGCCAGATGGGCCTTATATCTATCTAGATTCAATTTCGAATTAAAATTCCGCCCAGGAAAGACAATGGGGAAGGCAGACGCATTGAGCAGAAGACCTGACTTTGAACAAGGAACAAAGGACGATAACAAGGATCAAACCTTGTTGAAACCAGAGTATTTCGCAATTCGAGCAATGGAAGAAGGTCATATGCTAATCAACGCGGAGGAAGAAGGAATATTAGATGAAATCCGAAAATCAGAAGCAAAGGAAGACGACGTGGTAAAAGCAGTGGAAGAGATGAAGCGGGCAAAGGTGAAGTCGTTAAGAGGAGACGAGTGGAAACTGGAAGAAGGACTAGTGCTAAAAGAAGGAAAAGTCTATGTACCGAAAGACAAAACACTGAGGACAAAAATAATCCGACTACATCACGATACTCCCATTGCCGGACATGGAGGACAATGGAAAACAGTCGAAATGGTAACACGCAACTACTGGTGGCCAGGCGTCACTAAACAAGTCCAGAAGTACGTGGAAGGATGCGACCAATGCCAACGAAATAAGAACCGACCAACACCACCGGCAGGAAAACTAATGCCAAACCCTATCCCTACAAAACCATGGGCCGACGTATCCGTCGACTTCATAGTAAAATTACCAGAATCTCAGGGAATGGATTCGATCTTGGTGGTGTGTGATCGCTTCAGTAAAATGGCTCATTTTATCCCAACTACGGAAACGACATCAGCGCTAGGACTAGCTAAGTTGTTCAGGGATCACGTATGGAAGTTGCATGGATTACCAGAAACGGTGATCTCAGATAGGGGACCGCAATTTGCTGCAGACTTTACAAAAGAGTTGAATAAAATGTTGGGAATCGACACCAGGTTATCTACGGCGTTCCACCCACAGACGGATGGCCAAACCGAACGAACCAATCAAGAACTAGAGCAATACCTCCGATCATTTGTCGATCATAGACAAACTGATTGGCCTGATTGGTTAGCAACGGCAGAGTTTTCCTATAACAATAAAGAACAATCATCAACAAAGGAAACTCCATTTATGGTCAACGTGGGAAGACATCCAAGAACTGGCTTCGATCTTCGACGACAAGGCAATCACCCGGCGGCAGCGGACTTTGCGGACCGCATGAAACTTCAACACGAGGAAACTCAAGCGGCACAAGACGACATGCGGAGGTATGCGGATAGAAGCAGAGGAGAAGCGGTTAAGTACAAAGTAGGAGATAAAGTTCTATTGGCTACCCGGGACCTTCAAATCCAGGGACGACCTACCCGGAAACTTACGGAAAAGTTCATCGGACCATATACCATCAAGAAGATCATTTCCCCCAACGCAGTGGAAATAGATCTTCCCCGATCTATTCGGATTCATCCGGTGGTTAACGTCAGCCGAATAGTACTATATCGAGAACAAGTGGATGGACAAGGAAGTAGACCGGCACCGGCCGTAGAAATAGAAGGAGAACAGGAGTGGGAAGTGGAGAAAATCCTTAACGCCAAATGGCTCCGCGGAAAGAAGCGGTACTTAGTACGATGGAAAGGGTATACGGCAGAAGCAGACTCGTGGGAACCCGAGGAAAACTTGGCTAACGCCAAAGAATTGATTACTGAATTCCACCAACTCTATGGGGAACTCAATAGGATACAGCACGTTCTACGTGACACCGGGTTCCAAGAAAGGGAACTACCTAATCGATTTACAGCCAAGACTTTATTCGGATGGGATGACAAACAGTTTGATGCCGAATATCTTAAGAAGTTGGAACGAAATTGGCGAACGTGGAGGTCTTGAAGGGTCGTCTCCGGAGGAGCCGACTTTAAGGAGGGGGTACTGTTAGAACCTTGCCAGAATGTCACGGCGTCACGCTGTCACATCTGTCACATATTTTATTATGTAATAATTTCCCTCTGCTGCTACAGTTCGACGGAGGCTAAACTATCGGCATACTGCTAAATGGCGCAAGCTACAGACTTACCAATTGAACTCATTGATCTTATCTTTTCTTTCTTGCCTCCGAACCATGCGGAGCAGGTACAGTGGAGAAGGGCGGCGGCGGCTATCGGAAGAGAACCCCGACCAGACGGATGGAGGTTAGAGGATCGTAGGTGCGTAGTGTGTGGAAGAGTGACGTTGATAATGTGGGATGAAGTATTGGAGAGACCCTGGATGTTGCAGCGATGGAATAACCCGGACTTCCGTCGTTGGGAACCGGTCCGGTTCTTTACGATGTGCCCGTGTGGAGAAGTAATGGCAACATACTTCGGCAGGGACTGGTACGAAAGGTTACGTCCTTAGATAGTTGTTTGTACTTGTGGACACTTTTATGGTTTGTTTGGACTTGTTGACGTTTTTATGATCAAAGTTGTTCTTGTTTACTTTCTTCTTACTCCACTCTTCTTTTCTCATGTCAAATGTATAATTAGTTTATTTTCACATACGTTGCTTCTTTTCTCGTGTCAATATATAAATAGTTACCTAGGGTAGTTGGTCTGTGCGCCATAGTCTAGGTATATAAAGTAGGTAGAAACTTGTAGAAGACTCCGTCGAGTTCTCTTAGGTTCACGCCTAATAAACTTTTGTCACTTTCCTCTATAGTTCTTAAGTTCAGGTGTGACCTGTGACATCTCAGTCACAGTCACCCTAACATCAGAAGTACTTCCCCCCCAGCGTCGTTCAAGCACACGGTTAAGTTTCTCAGTGGCTTGGCTATGTTGTACAAACGTGTCGGTGTCCCGGTGACTGAAACTTGGTCCCTCCACGAGATCATCGGTATCACTGGGCCCAGGCATGTCGAAACTCCTTTTTTCTGGCCGTTCCTCTGCATTGGCTTGAGATGGCGAGCGTGGCCGCTTGTTACCGTTCAGGCCATCAGCATTTGAACGCACAGGCACAAATTGTTCTATGACAGCAGCTGCGATTGTAGTTGAGGTTCTTCCTGCAAGATGAGCTCTCCGTGTGTTGTAAGTTACGTGCCAGCCACAGCCACAGGTGCATTTGACTTTGTGACTTTTTTTAATGCTGTTTCCGGATTCCATGAGGGAGTGAAAATGGTGAACTTGAACACGGTAAAGCCGCGTTGGCAACGTGGCGTGCACGTGCAAATGCCGCATGGGCAATAACGCAAGCCTGAGGACCAAGATGATGGACAGCTAATCGATGGAAAATCGCTGGAGAAATGACACTCAGCATTCTTACCGGAAGCAACAAAAGTTAGACTCACCAAGTGGAATCACAATATAGCTCTGCGCATTTTCATTGTTTGCTTCGACGCCAGTAGTAGTGAAGGGGTACTGCCACGAAGAATCAGATATCATGCGTTTGCATTGGCCAAGTCAATGCTTACAAGCAAAAAGGAAAATCCCTGTTTGGAGACCAGGTTGGAAAGGCCTGGTAGCAGCATCGGTCCAGTCATCAACGGATGTTGCAACAGGACGGGGAATATGAACTGATATGGGCGATTCCAAGGCAAATGTTAAAAGCGGCTCATGTAGACCCAGAGTAGAGATCTCAGCGAGAGGGGATACTGACGTTGTGGTGGTCGCCATCAGGTCAAGTTGAGTATAGCAGTCATAATACACAAGTCCAGTTGCGTGTGTCGCTGACCAGATGTCATGTGACCAGGATCACGGCTTCCACATGTTCAAGTTGTGCTGGACATGAACGCAAACACCAACCAAGTTAGCGCTCCCTATTCCCCAACCCACGCCACCGATAACCTACCACAAAATGCTATGCCGCGTACTTCAGGGTGTCCAACTGATTAAAGATCCCAAATTCAAGGAAGGAAAATTATAGATTGCATTTGCCAAGTAATGTCAATATTACTTCAAAAAACTCCTAGCTTAATTATTTCCCTCCTCAGCGTCACTATCGATATCGCTAAATTCGATGACAAGTTTACAAGAGCGCGTGCTCTTTGGCAGCTTAACTTGAATGTCTCTGAAAATCTGAACGGGTCATTAGATCAGACTTTGGCAGAATCAAGTATGTATCCGTTTACCTTTCTTTTTTTCCGCTCATCTCTTTCCCCCTCTCCAGTAATCGCCGCTGCCCCAACGTACTTCCTTTTTGACGCTTCCATTCTGGCCGTGCTACTCCCTGCACCGTCGTGTTCCTCTTGTTTGATTTCCGGACAATCCACACCCACTCTTGCGACGTGCCTAATCGCTGAGGTCTGGCTGCGATCTTCGACCTTAAGCTTTTTGTACATCCTACCACGCGTAACACCTTCGGCTCTATCAGCTCCACCCCGCCTTCTAGCATACTCTGCCTTTTGAGGCTGGCTTTCCCTTGGGAACAGAGAGACTGTACCGAGTTGCGATTGCACTGTATAATTAAATCGTGGTAAGTCATCGAAGTTAGAAAAAATTAGAGATCTAACTCACGCTCATGGTTTGGAAGAGGCTCCACTTTGTGCGGTTGATTTTTACTCACCACCTGTGCAATCTCACGTTGACGCTGGCCTATGGAGTATGCTGGAGAAGGACTTCGCTCTTGCGAAGAATCTCCTGCTGCGTACGTGGAGTCATAGCAGACTTCATCGGGTGAAGAGGTGGGATGCATGGCCAGCAAAAGAAAGTATGATTTTGCTTTTTTTTGATCGCGTGTTCTTATATGCAACATCCCAGATTTCTCCGTCACAGGGTCTTACCTTTTTCAATCGTTTGCGATGAAGATCCCTGGGACAGCCCTGGACTGTTTTGAATAAGGCAACCTTACGACGACATTGGCAATTGCCTAGTTACCTGCGCTTAGGGCATTCGGGCCAGCGCTAACGTGTTGAAAAGGCTTGGTATCACTATTGATGCCTTTGCTTGCATCTGTTTTCCCTCATTTTGGTGACATTTTTGACTGGCGCTTAAGGCACGGGTGACGTATACTGAATTTATGATCCATATTCTCTGCGCAATTTGCAATCCGTCCAAGATCCGTCTCCCTTGTTTTTTTTTTCACGTTTCAGTCTAATTTAGCCTCGATGGCTCCGGATCTCAAAATCGCAATTGCACTCGAACCACTTTTTTTTCACTAGTAGTGAAATGGATATTGGATCCGGGGTGCTTGCGCTTGTGTTTCTCATTGTGGTGACGCTGTTGGCTTGCGCTCAAGGCACGGGTAACGTATACTGAATTTACCATCCGTACTCTTTGCGCAATTTGCGATCCGTCTTCCCTTTTTTTTTTCTTCACGTTTCAGTCTAGTTTAGCCTCGACGACTCCGGATCTCGGAGTCACGATTGCAGTCAAACAATTTTTTTTTCTTTCTCTCGAGTATTTGAAAAGGCTGTCTATGGAATACGAGTGCTATCCACGTCCTTGCCTCCATGCCTACCAGGCGAAGAACTACTCAGGCTTCTGCCACTACATCGCTGGATCCCACCTCCGGCACTGCCAATCCAGCTCCACCCGTCCCAGTAACGACGAAGCCAAATACCAGAAGGTTTGTTTATTCTATCTATTCATTGTCACAGTCAAAGCTCACGTACTCTTTTAAGGCCAAAGAAGGATGCCAAAGCTTCCGCTGCCGTAGAGGAGTCTATCTCTGCTCCGACGGATGCGAGTCCAGCAGTCAAGGTGAAGAAAAGGACGAGAAGGTATGTTATCCGTGCATTTTCATGTTTAATCCTGATACTTTCACTTGTATCTACAGTCAAACTGCTCTTTCGGCTACTCTACATCCGACAAATCCACCCGCTACCGCTACCAAGAAGCGTAGGACAAGAAGGTATCTTTCTAACATCTTACTTGTATTAAAAATTCGCACATCTCTAACATTCTCCAATACAGTCAAACTAGTGCCCAAGAGCCATCTGCTGGACTGCAGGAGCCTGTTGCTACTGCGACAATCAAGCCGAAGGGAAATAGGTTTGTGAATGTCATTTCAACGTTGTACTTATTTCTAATTTCCTCGGACCAAGGAAAATTGCCGGACGCTCTTTGGTAGACCCAAAGGAATCTGCTACGGCAGTGCCAGACCAGACTCCGCCTCCAATTAAAGAGGCTTCAAGGTTCGCCGTTTTCCTTTTCATCATACCCACCTTGATGCCTTTTTAGAAGAAAGAGAACCGCTTCGGGTCCTTCCAGTGTACCGGAGAAGCCTGTCACCACAAAGAGACAAAAGGCCAAGAAATCTATCCTCGGGGAGAAGGACCCCGTCGTCGATAAGTCCGTCAAGCAATTGCCTGCACCATCTACCGCCGCCGCAAATGAAAGGGCATCAGATGGATCACAGAGGAGAGCTAACAGGAAGACGTCTTCCACCCAACCGAAGCTTGCCGTCCCCTTACCCAAGCCAGAGGTCCCGAAGAATGCCGGCACGAAGCCAAAGCCAAAGATGGTTGCCGGTCTGTCTAACGACGCTGAAAGGAACACATCCAGGACTCCAAGTACCTCAAGTGCAACCTTGATAGAGTCCACCGCTTCCGCAAATCCAGATAGGTCAATCTCGACTTCAACACGGTCTACGTCTACATCTGGAAAGTCCCGATCTAGCGATTTGGCTGACAAAGGGAAAGGTAAACACAAGGCGTCTCCTCCAGCCAACCAGGAGTTACTCGACGAAATAGCCGTCCTCAAAGCGAAGCTTGCGCAGAGTGAAGGTTAGTGATTTTTTATCACCGTTTCAAGACACTTTGATGAAGGTATCCTTAGCCCAGCGAGACAAAGAAGAGAAACTCGAAGCGGCCAAACCAGTTGAGAATAGGCCGCTTATTCCACAACCACGAGGGAAGTATAATTTGCAAGAAGCGATGGGATTGGAGGGTAATAAAGTGCTATATAATCAATGCAGGGTACGTCGCTTTATGCCTTCAAACTGCGCTGACAATAATTGACCAAATGCGGACTCATCAGGCAGCAGTCCATTCATGTGTCGTTAAGTCAGACCTTGCCGATAGTATCGACTGGCGCCGCCAAGATTCCGCCGTTATTGTGAAAATATGTAGCTTAGTAAGTGCTATATTATTGCCCATCATGTCTTCTAATGCTCGTTTAGGCAAAGGAGCTGGAGCCTCAGCTTAGAATGTATGAAAGAAGCTGGGCCATCATTGACATTATACGCACGACTTTTAAGAACAGACGCAACTACGCAATGAAATTGAAAACTAACTATACCGCGCCAAAGGCAAAATCTAAGAAAAATTGCAAAAGTGACGTCGAAAGCACCGGTGGTGCGGAAGATGGTGATAGTGGTTTTGAGAGTAATGATGACTCGAAGAAGGGAGTTGAGGATGATGAAGAGAATGCTGCTGAATTCGGGGACATGGATGAGGATGAGAGTGGCGATGACTTCGAGAGAGAAATGGAGAACAGTGGAAAGACGGCCGTGGAGTCTGTGGACGAGGACATGGATAGAGACAGCAAGTTTGACGATAGCGATTTCGAAACGGTGGATCAGGATGGTGCAGGAGCTGGTGCGGAGGCGATGGATGAAGGCCAGCCTGTTACGACCTTAGTCTGTGAGACTCAGGTTGCAGACAAGTGACAAAGACTTGAGAGCGAGGTGAGAGTAGAGAAAGGGGAAGATACAATTGGTAAAGCGTAAAGAAGTACAGCAGTACCTATAGGGTTTATATATGTAAAGAGTACTACCCAGGGTAACTAAGTATAGTCATAGTACTCGGGGTAATAGAAGAGTGGAGTGAAAGCATATGGGAGTGGAGCAAGCGTGAGATGAAAGTATACAGATAAGGGAAGATCAAAGAAACTGAAAAGAAGTACGCATGGGAATAGGAGAAACAGTTTAGCCTAATTAGAATATCCATAATCGATGAGATCATAACACAGCCCGAGTATATGAGCAGTGACACAGACGAGGGCGAGGACAAGGACGAAGACGAAGACGAGGAAATGTCCACAGGAGACGAGGGGAAACGAGCCGATTCCAATGGCGTAGACGAGGAACAAATCAAATCTGGTCGAGAATCCCTGAAGCGACCCCTCACTCTGAATGAGGGGAGTTCTGATGTCAAGCGCAGGAAAAGGACCTGAGTTCAGTAGGATTTCCCGAGATACACTCAATTTTAGATATATTATTTTACAGTCATTAATAGTCTGATTTCCTTCATTATTTCGTGTTACTATTGGTATACAGAAGTAGTGAAACCTGCTGCCTAACGCAGTATATGTATGGAAATCGAGATCAGGGAATCAACAATATGCTTCAGGTGATTACTGAGTCGTGAGATAAGATAAATACAATACTTTAAACAGTGGTGCTAGAGGGAAGCCCTTCATTTCATACCCTCTCAACAAAGGGATTTTCCTTCCTCCATGGGTTCACAGTGTACGAAGCCATTGTCCAAAGATTCCACAAGCTTCTGTAAAATAAAATAAAATAAAATAACATCTTCATCAACGAGACCCGGTCGAACTCCTTTCATCAGAGCAAGCCAATTCAATTAGTACCGCTCATTGGTCTTGCACCAAGCTCGCGAATATTCAATACGACGCGACCGGCGAGGATAGATCGTATCATACAGCTAGGCCTAGAGATGCAGATTATATTGATGTCATTGAAAGATATCAAAGAGCACTTACATCGTGAATAGGAAAATGTCATCTGGCTAGATAGAAGGGATAAGTCAAACTTTTATAATACGGGTCGTTGGGACATACAAAAGCTAGTTGCATCACCAGGCAGAGAATATCGAGCACTAAAGTCACCGTGAGTGTTAATGGTGCGATCCTCGAAGCTACCACCTACATAAAAGGTAGACATAGAAAATGACACCTGAGAGGCATTCAATCCGACATTAGAGATCCTGAAGAAAGACGACATACCTTCGACGTGAACATGCCTCACAAGCTCCGACTGATAAGGAAGTCTGTCTGCAACCAAAAAAAAAATCAAGTACATCATTTGAAAGATGAGGATGCCTCACATACAGATTCTAATTGTTGGATATGCCATCGACGCAAGCATGACTACAATCCAACATAGAAATTCAATACCTTCGCTTCAGAGCGTATCGAATTTCACCAACTAACTTGCATCATAAATGAGTAAACAAGCAAACTCCTTCCAAAACGTCGCCCCATGCGTATCAGTCAAACATCCACCAAACGGAAGGAGAGTAAAGTCTGAAAAATCGAGACAATTTATCTCAGATCCGTGCAATGCGCAAGTGATTACTACTCACATTGAAGGGGACGGAGCAGGAGTATGAAGCTCGTGAGCGAGTATATCACAAGGGCTGCGTACATTGTCCCAAGAAGAACAATGATAAAGATGTACTTGTCCATAGTTGACTTCCAAACGACGATAACGCGCGCAATAAGTAGGGCTATCCGAAAGTTGGAGTGACAGTGTTGCGAGAAGTACCGCCGCGGACTTACACTCGGATACGAATACACCAAAGAGGTAGAGTACTAGAACCTCGTTGTAAACCACTGTACTTGACAAAAATTGCGACTCACCTGCGGCTGCAAAAATGAGCGGTTTACACATTGGAACATTCGTACCAAAATAGTCTATCAGCAATTTCAGTTGCCTCAAACACTTTGTCAGAGAGGAAGAGCTCTTACGGAGTTCAAGAAAGATGGCATCTGCGATGATGAGGTATCGGTTCAGTAGATACAAGATCTTTGTAAAGTTCCATCTGGATTTCCATACAAGTTCGACTTCCATGTTCATCGTAATTAAGCACTCATATCCCTAGATTTTGCAACACATAATGCTAAGCAAAATAAGACGTGGCGTTTGTTTTTGTGACTTACGACAAGGACAATTGAAGCCGCTGCGGCGGGCCACCTAAATCAGTACTCGTACTGTTTGAGAGAGACCAGCAACTTTACTGTCAGTCCACTAGTAAAGTAATCAGCGTTTAAGGAAACGAATCATGAATGGAATCTTACTTTGTTAATCATAACATGATTGAGAGCGGTGAGTTGATCAACGGGCAAGATGCTTGGGATGGTCATTCTACTGGACCTGCCAGGCGAGGTGGTAGTAATGCACGGAAAGGGCACAAAGAGTTATAGAGAAGTAGAGTCCTTCCATCCACCGGTTTTATACAGCAGCCATGTCAGTCGTGACGATGCATGTGGGCGATGGAATAAAATATGCACAAGTAGCCGTTCTATCGCAGAACATCAATCAAGCAAGTGAGCCAACAGCAGTTGTTCCGTTCAAAACACTCACCCTTCTGTCAACCAATGCATTTCGAGTTTCAACGTTGACTATCGACGTGCATTAGAAGAAGCCGGATAACTTATAACCAAACTGAAAATGAGTGTGGGAAACTACATATGTAAGTAGTTGAGAAATTGAATTTTGCAATTGCTTTTTAAACGTGTCTTCTTTCTCTGCATCGAAATTCGAAACGCCCCAAAATACTTCCGCCGGCTCCGAACAGACATCAACAAAATATCGTTTAGAGCCACATGAATGTGGCACACATCGCGTGTACCTTTTTTGAGTCTACCCACTGGCATATGCTCTTGAGGTATCAGCGCAACAGTGCCGAAGACAGCGAAATGAAACGCCCGTTCTCACCTCATCCCACCACTCATGGTTTGCACTCGCTTTTCATGAAGCGGTTGTCCAGTTCTTTCATACCACTCTGACTGCATCGGGTTTTTGAGTTCGTATGGGAAGTCTTTCGGCGACACGATATAGGTGTATCAACGTTTTCGGTGCTCTGGTCGAGACGGCCCTGCCGCTGACTGTCGTCTTGAGATCATGTCACTGGAACTCTCTATGTCAACGTATCTCTAAATTCAGCGTCAAGCGCTGCTGACTCCCCTTTAATTCGAGGTGCGTCCATCTATCTCAACTAGAAATCAATCAAGAATTGACTGGTAAAGGTGACAGCATGCAGGTTTTGATCAAGCGATTACCTTGATGTAGAAAGAGTTTTCTTTACTCTCTTAGCCCTCATTAACAAACCAAAAGAGTATAGACTCTACCCAAATAAATTGCTTACAAAAAAAGTGGAGTTCCAAGGAAACAACAAGAACAATGCGTCTCATCCTCTCTTCTCGTCATCCCAGAAACAGCACCTACACCACTGAAACTGGTCAAATCCTTTATAAAGTGAATAAACCGCGTAGATTTGGATATGGAGTTGCGACTATAAGAAAAGCTGTTGGGACGGTTCATGGTGTTTGGCAGGGTAATGGTCTTGGACCTGAGGTTCTGGTACCATCAGTCACGCCAGTAGAAAAATCACCGTTTGATGATCCGGAACCGGAGGAGGAGGAAGAGGGTGATGGTCGTCGTCGTTCTATGGATTCACAAGATGACTCTGCGCCATTTGCGGATTCGAATTCGAATTCGAATTCGGATTTGGATTCTGTTGATTCTGTTGATGCTGTTGAGGGAAGATCGTCGGTACCTTCGACATCGGGTTCGTTGCAAGGCCATTTTGCGTTTCTTGCGCAGATTGAATTTCATGGGTTTTCGCCGACGAGGTTTCTTTATAATAATTTGAATGTTTCTGTGGATGAGTTGTTTCGGAAAGTAGGGGGGTCGTGGTATGGCAGGTGAGTACTGTATGTGCTCGAATTCTTTCTTACTTACTATTTTCGATGCGTAGTAGGGGAAGAGTGTGGAAGGCGTCTGATGGACAGGAATATCGTTGGGTCCTGTGTGCTGACAATCTTGAAGTAAGTTTACTTATAGACGTACCCAATAACCTGAACTAAACCTTTTGTTGTAGATGGTCAAAAATGACGAAAGTAAGAAACCGGTGGTCGTATTCAAATCCTATCACAGTCCACATAATCCTTTCAAGAAACCCCAGCAAGCTTCGATGGAAGTAGATGATAGCTGCGTTCCGATCCTTGATGAAATTATTATGACGTTTGTGTATTGTCATAAAGTGAGAAAGGATAGGAACCGTTGAGGATGTACGTTGTTAAAATGAATAAATGATTGAGTAGAGGGATGTTGCTAAATTAGTTTCGGGATCGTCGGAACTCGTGGAATTTGAATTTTAGATGTCGAGGCACTGCAAATCAATGATGTTTTTCTCGAAAGCACTGCAATCCATTTAAGTATTACTCGAGCCTCGAGGTGCTGTACAGCATTTGTATTTGGATTGCTCCTTTATTCCGTCATTATCAGATGGTGCAATAAAGCCGTGGTACGTCCCTAAGGAGGGGTAAGATCCGGGATATGATACTCATCATGACACAGGAGCTGCTTATCGGTATATGTGCTGTGTGATCCGTTAATGACCAAGTAGAGAGACAGAGCACGTTTGTCACATCGGTACCGGGTGAGTTTGAGCAGAGAGCGGTGATGGCCGAGAGGGATATAGGTGCTGCCTTCTGAGCTGTCCCCGCCATGGCTGACCATGGCCACCTCTCCCCGCCCCCGCCCTTGTTTTCGCCCTGGCCCACGTCCCCGCTCTCCGACTCCTCTGTCTCAGTCCGATCTAGCTCGTCCCTTGGCGGTCTCAGCTCGTCCTCCTCCCTCGCCTCTACTTTTTCTGACTTTCCCCCGCCCCCGTCTGCAGGCCCAAAGACCCTCGCCTTTCTTGCATCCCCGTTCTCCAAGTTTGACATGGCAGAGTCCGTATCTAGCGACCCGACTCCCCCGACACCACCACGCTCTATAACGGCTGATTTTTTTGCGACCCCCATTCGCACCCCGTCTCCACCTCGAAAAGCCAAGGCACCGAGCATTTTCAATGCTGCTCACCTCTCGCGTATATTTCCGTCCCGATACACGGCCTACAACGACGACGAGAGCACAGGCAAGCACTTTGTCGAGTTGGACGCTCCTGCTGGCTCTTCCACTCTCCCCCTTCCCTCATCCACAAACCCCTACAGACTGCCAACCCCTCCTCCACCGTCTCCAACTCCCCCTCGCCATCTCAGTCTTCCCGACGACGAGCAAACTCCCCGTCCAACCCATCTTGAACCAGCTTACACCAGCTTCGCCGTACCCGAACCTCCTTACGTTGACCCTTCCCCAGGTTGCGTCATAACGTCAAATCCCCCCTGTATATCAAATCCCCCCAACCCCACCCTTACCGTAACGCCACCTGCGAATAGCACCACTTTCGCCGCTGCCATGGAACTCAATAGCACCACCTTTGAAATGCTATCTCAACAGCCAGAGTCCTCGACGAGCAAAACCCAACTCCAGTTGATCCGGCCTCTTGGTCAAGGCGCCTTTTCCAGCGTCTGGCTCGCTCATGACAAATCTCTCATCCCACTCACATTTCAATCAAAACAATCCGTGCGTGAACTTCGTAGAAAGGCTAGTATAGCCAGCAGATGGAGTTTTTCTGAAGGTCTTTATGGGATCAGTAATAGCAATAATGGGAGTGCTATCAGTCTCAGTCGTAAATCGAGTCTGGGAGATAAATATGGGAAACCTTTGGAAAGGGAGAGTAGTTTGCGTATGAGGAGGTTGAAAGCGAGAGTTCGAGGAACTACACCTGTGGGTTTTGGTACTCGATATGTTGATGAAAGACATGGCGAGATGGGTATCAAGGAACTGAGTCCCGTTTCGGATTCGGAACACAGTGCACTCTACTCTTCTCCATCCATCTCGGCTTCGACTTCTACATCATCTGCTCCTGATTTGACTAGCAACAACGAATCAGCATGTACTTTGAAAAAGAAGAGAAATTCGCAAAAGGGAAGGTTGGTGGCTGTCAAGTTGACTCCAAGGAAACCTGCTGTGGTTAGTACGCCTAGTATGACGAAACGAGAGAGGGAAGGAGAGGAAGAAAGGACAAGGGTAGGTTTTGTCAGGGAGGTTGAAATCCTCAAGGTGTGTGTTTTTATATCTGTTTTTTTTCGGTTTTGTATGTTTCGTGTTGGGAGAAGAGTAAAGATAGGGATGGAGATAACTTTCGGCACTGCCTCGCACATATATACATATGCACGAGCGGGGATGGTTTTTTCGCTTTCGGCAAGGGTTGGGGTGCCGATTGTCACGGGTACTACTTTGGGGGGAGAAAGAAGGAAGGGGGAATGTTACGGGTCAGGTGTGCATTTATATATCCCCCAACAAGGGTCAGCAGTCAGCATGCCCTTCAATGCGCTGTCCTCGTGCTTTTGGGAAATTTGGTCTAGTCTTCTTCTCGTGCCAGGAAAGTCTTTTTGGCAGCTTCGATCATTCATTTCCTTGGTGCGATGGCCTGATTGACGTGCTGAAGTTGAATTGGTATTCCGATTTTTTTTTTTGTTATTGTTGTCCTGCCATGCTTGTGTGGCGTGCACGATCATGGATTTGTGAAATAGAGATATCCAGGTTTGGATTCTCTATTACCTTTTTTAGATTTCTTAAAGCGTCTCCTTCCCCATTTTATCTTTCCCAATCAAACCAACGCCGCTAAACAAACTTTCTGATCACATTTTTTCTTAGCATATATCGCATCCGAATATTACGGCTTTGCTTGAACATATGTCGACATCTTCTCATCATATTTTGGTTCTTCCATATCTCCCTGGAGGAGATCTTCTTGGACTTGTGAATAATGATATTGCGTGGTCTAAATTAGGTGAGTGTTGATGTTCATTTTAAGTTTTTTTTTTTTTGTATTACGATATTGATCTTTGTGATATTTTTTTCGTAGGGGAGAATGTGTTGAGACGGATTTGGTGTGAATTGTGTAAAGCTGTAGGATGGATGCATGGTGTTGGTTTGGTGCATCGTGATATCAAATTGGAGAGTACGTTCTTTCTCTTTTTTTTTTTCGCAACTTTTCAGATACTTATACGTCTTTGCTTCCCTGCTAGATATCCTCTTAACGACTCACTGTTTCTCCCGTCTCACACCGTCATCACCTTGCCCGACTCTCGATTCATTACCTACTCCTCCAACACCTCTTATCAAATTATCTGATTTTGGATTATCGAGGTTTGTAGAGGTGGATGAACGGACTGGGGAAAGTGAGTTGTTGTGGACGAGATGTGGAAGTGAAGCGTATGCGGCACCGGAATTGGTTATGGGAACGGGGAGTGTTCGTGCTCAAGCTGCTCATATGAAACGACGTGTGTCGTGTAGTAGTGCGAGAGGAGGAGATTCTCATGACGAGGAAGACAATAATGATGATGTTGAAGCAACTCGGACTACGAGAGGGTTTTATGATGCTAGAGAAACAGATGCTTGGGCTTGTGGTGTTGTACTTTATGCACTTGTGGGGAGGAGATTACCGTTTGGAGAAGGTGTGGGTGCGTTTGTGGGATTACCGGAAGAGGAGGAGATGTTTAAGAAGAGGATTGGAGGGGATGGGATGTTTGGGTTGAATAAGGGGGGGTATTGGTATGGGAGGAGGAGGGAGGGGAGTGATGGGATGTTGGAGAGGAGGCAGTGGTTGATGAGGATTGCGAGGGGGGAGTATGAATGGCCTTTGAGTGGGATGGATGCTGCGACGACGACGGCGACGACGTTTTCGAATGAGGAAGAGAATACTCCTACTATGACTACTACTACTACTACGGACGATGATGATGATGAACTTGTAGGAGAACGGTTGGTGCAGTCGAAAGGTACGAAACGGATAGTGGGGAGGTTGTTGGTGAGGGATCCGAGGAAGAGAGCGAGGATTATGGATTTGTGGGATGAGGATTGGATGTGGGGTGTTGGTGGGGGGTATGCGATTGGAATGAATCAGGTTGAGTGGAAGGAACGGGGGAGAGATGAGGATGAGGGTTATCCTTATCAGCAGCAGCAACAGCAACAGCAGCAGGGTGATAGTGAAGTGGATGGATTGGGAATTGAATTTGAATTTGGTGGTGGGGAAGAAGAAGCGGATGAAGGATCTTTATTATGTGATAATAAGGAAGGAGAAGTG
>NW_006267355.1:2438387-2548864 GCF_000300575.1 Agaricus bisporus var. bisporus H97
TTGATTTGTTGATGCTGTGAGGGAAGATCGTCGGTACCTTCGACATCGGTTCGTTGCAAGCCCATTTGCGTGTCTGCGCAGATTGAATATCATGGGTTTCGCCGACGAGGTTTCTTTATAATAAACTGAATGTTTCTGTGGATGAGTTGTTTCGGAAAGTAGGGGGGTCGTGGTATGGCAGGTGAGTACTGTATGTGCTCGAATTCTTTCTTACTTACTATGTTCGATGCGTAGTAGGGGAAGAGTGTGGAAGGCGTCTGATGGACAGGAATATCGTTGGGTCCTGTGTGCTGACAATCTTGAAGTAAGTTTACTCATAGACGTACCCAATAACCTGAACTAAACCTTTTGTTGTAGATGGTCAAAAATGACGAAAGTAAGAAACCGGTGGTCGTATTCAAATCCTATGCAGAGTTGGTTAGTGGCGACTCAAGAAACCCCAGCGTACATTAGGAGTTTCTTTCGCTTCCTCATTGCTTTTTATTTTCATCTTATCAAAGTATTTCAAGAGTATTGGGCCGATAAGTGCCCCGCTTTTTACGATAGCCGGACCATACGGTTGAATAAACGACCATTCCGCAGAAATAAAAACTGCGGATTCTGGATTCCGATGGGAATGTGGCAGTTTGCCAATCAAGTTGCAATTGCATAGCTGTCCGCCGTTTCCGAGCAAGGGTATGCGTCCGTGGAATTTGGTGAAGACTTGTATTAGATCTATTAGTGCGATAAAACATACTGAATTCCTTGAATATAAACTAGACGATTCCCGACGGTACTTGAATTATAGATTGTTTCCTACACCTTGTCTTGATTAAAATACCGCTGGTTTATATAGTAGGCTGTGCGAAGTATCAGTCGCAGTCTATACGCCATGTAATGGATTATGTCGGAGTGCGTCTATAGAGTTGAATTTGACTATATCTTGAAACCCAGACTGCGCATGCAGGCCAAATGATTTTGCAATGCTTCTTTACATTGCTCGGGGGCCGCGTCACCATATTTCAGGAAACAGTCATCTCGAAGAGACTTTGTCTGCGGGCATGCGCAACATCTAAAAGAGAGAATGAGATGACGCTGTTCAGACTTAAGGATAAGGGGAGCGTACGGTTTGAGGCCCTCGGGATTTAAAGGATTCTGTTTCGGATCTGTAGGGTCAAATGGCTTTTTGTCAGGGGCAGAGCCTGACCACCAGGAAGAGACCTAGGGAACAGTCAGTATACTACGTTCACAGACAAAACACCCCTCACCTTTTCCAGCATACTCAAGCAGAATGGAATAGACGTGGAAGTAGACGGGATGATGTGGGGCCCTTGAAGCACGTGGCATACCCTTTTCGGTTAGTATACTAACGTAAGTGGCTATCTGTGATCGTACGTTTCGTTCTGACTGACAGCTTGAAGCAAGCTAAGGCATTGAAATTAACTATCTTCCCCGGCTTCCTCCAGCCTCCTCTCCCTACATGCTCTGCTAATTGGCCTCGATTTGACCAATCTCTTGTCGTTGCCTTGGTCACATATAAAAAAATGCGAGCGTTGTGGGTTTCTTTCGCGCTAGGAGCCTTCACCTGGACCACGACTTATGGACAAACTTGCGAAAACTATGGATCATCGAACGGATCAAGTTGCCTATGTCCAACAGGATTCGGGGGTTCTTCATGTTCCCAGCCTGCTTGCGGTGGCAATATTTTTCAAGGAGACCAACGTCCATTAGCATCCGTCTCCTCGGGATTTGCCAACCTTACCAGCGCTGGCTGCTCGTGCCAGAGTGGGTGGACCGGGACTGGTTGCAATGTATGCACCAGTTCTAATGACTGTCAAGCTGCCTTTTCTTCGCTGGATCAGTCTGGAGACCCAACGTCGGCGTTTGGAGGGCAGTCATTAGGGAATGAAGATCCTCTGGTGTGCAACACCGCTCCAAGAGTCTACGCTGCGGGACAACTGAGTTGCCAAGTTAATGTACGTATCTGGTCATTTTCTTCGAATGTTTCTCATGAATAAGCTTTAGAATCCCACCCTTCAAGCCATATACCCACTGAAGTCCACCCTCAACATCATGCGCACTCGCCAACCCAGTTTGACGCCTGTGCCAAACGTAACCGCGTTCGGAGATACAGCGGAAGCTTACGCACAGCTGTTCTATGACGGTGTAGAGCAGTTCTACTGCAACGCAAATTCATGCACTCAAGAAGTCGACGACTCGGACGGTAGTGCCAAGTGGCATTGTAGTAACCTTCGATGTACTTGTCGCCCAGATACGACTTTTTGTGGCGGCGTACCGGTCAGCGACCTTACCATTCCCATCAACGGACTGGTTGGCGACCTCGATATCGAATGTGGAGCTGTCGACGCCTCCACCAATCTGGCATCTTGCATATTCAAACAGGCGACTCTCGAACAGTTGTTTGGTCCTAATGGACTTCCACTTGACGGATGCACATTCGGAGAATGTGTGAGGCAGAGCGTCATTGACAATGGTGGAAATTTGACGGATACCACAAATGACGGAAATGAGAACGGTTCAAGTCTCAATGGCGGTGTTATTGCTGGCCTGGCTGTCGTAGGGGGATTGGTTCTCTTGGCTTTGCTTGTACTTCTTTGGGGGCTTTGGGCACAAAGGAAAGCAAGGCTTTCGGGCTTGAAGGATTTGGACAGGCGAAGGGTCACATTGGAATGGACGAACCTCACTTACATTGTACCTGGATCTTATGACCGCACTTTCTGGAGCTTTGGGAGCAAAGGTGGACATGAGCAAACAATTCTCAATGCCCTCACAGGTCGTGTGGAACCCGGACAAATGATGGCCATTCTGGGACCAAGTGGCAAGTACCCTGTACCCTTCGACACGTCGCGCTATAGTGTTGCTGACCATGCCAATATGTTTTAGGCGCCGGAAAGACTACTTTAGTTGAAATTCTAGCGGGGAAGAATAAATCCGGAACAATATCTGGTCAGGTTTTGACCTCACCGAGTTATGATCTTCAAGGACCTCCTCGGATCGGCTTTGTTCCCCAACAAGACATTTTACCTCCAATGCTAACGGTGTTCGAAGCGCTTCTCTTTGCAGCGCGTTTGCGACTACCTGAAAGTATACCTGATACGGAGAAGCAAGAACGTGCGATTGCATTATTAGAAAGGCTCGGGATCGAAAGTATTAGAAACGCGCGCATTGGGGATAATTCTGGAAGAAAGTCTCGCGGAATAAGCGGAGGGGAAATGAGGAGAGTCAGTATTGGATTAGAACTCATCGCTTGCCCTGATATTCTAATCCTTGATGAACCCACTTCTGGTCGGTGCTCATTCGTGTAAGTAAGATCGTTACTGACTTATTTTCTCTAGGACTTGATTCTGTCTCCGCCGCTCGCGTGGCAAGGGTGCTTCATGAAATTGCTCATGACCCAGTGAATCCTATACCCGTCATTGCCTCTATCCACCAACCCAGGTATGTAGGGCTCTTGAATTTATGTTCAGCAGGTTTACTGATACCACACCTCAGCTCACAGTTATACCAACAATTTGACACCGTCTTACTTCTCTCTCAAGGACATACCCTCTACTCCGGTGCCGGCTCGATGGCGCCTGTTGAACATTTTAATGCAACAAACGTCGCCCCTCCCTACCTCCAAGGCTACAACGTCGCCGACTACCTTTTAGAGGTTGCCAGTGACCCGCCGGTCAGCCTCTTTGACTTATCATCATCACACAAACAACTTCCACGTGGAAGCGGATCAAATTGTGAAGTATCCGAAAAAGGACATAGTTCGTTAAACCGCGATGGCGAGAAGAAGGGTAACTCAGAAGATCTGGCCATAATGAACGAACAAGCTGCTACTCCGCATCGGACGAATGGGAGGACGAAAAATATGTATGCTACTACTTTTTTGACGCAACTCCAGCATCTATCAGGAAGAGAATGGAAGATTTTGCGAAGGTGCTCCTTGTTTGTTCTTTTTCCTTGTGTCCGTCTAACGTGGCGAATCTAGGGACAAGTCGTTGTTCATTACTCATACAGCGGTGGCGAGTGTCCTTGGCGTTTTTTGTGGTGAGCATACTCGTTCAGTTCCTGGGATATAACGATGCCAAGCCGATTTCCAGGTGGTTTATACTACCAGACAGATACTTCTATTGCCGGGTTTCAGTCACGCGTTGGGTGCCTGTTCTTCTTGGCAAGTCGACGCTTTCATCTTTCGCGAATGTTGGGAAGTTAATCGATTTCTAGGGCGCTCTCATTGCCTTTTCTTCTCTGAGTGCCCTCTACAATATCGTGGACATTCGACCTCTCTTTCTTCGTGAGCGTTCTAGCGCTTACTATAGTCCAACATCGTGGCTTCTCTCTCGTTTCTTGTTCGATATGATACCACTTCGGCTTATACCAACTATAATCGTTTCCTCCATGTAAGGCCTATCAAAGTTTTCCACAGGGCGAATCTGAACTGATGAAATGATAGAACTTACTGGATGGCAGGGTTAGCTCCACATCCCGCGAATTTCTTCAAATTTCTCTTTGTCTTGGTGCTTTACAGTATGGCTATGACGCTTTTCGTAAGTTATTCATCAGAGTGGAATCCGAGCCTTTTTACTGATATCAGTCCAAATATAGAACTTTTTGCTTGGTACATTATTCCAGAATGGGGGCATTGCCATCCTGCTTTCAGCCTTGTCGGCACTATACCAGATGACATTCGCAGGCTTCTTTGTGCACCTCAACTCTATACCTCCTGTTCTACGGTGGCTACAGTGGTTGTGTCCGCTGAAGTATAACCTCGAGGCGCTGTCTGTCAATGAAGTTGGCTCTGGTTTGTTGATTCAAGATACACTAGAAGGCGTACCGGTGAACGTTTCGGCGAGTCTGATCATGAATTTGGTATGTCACACATTTTTCCGCGAATTTCTTGAGGATATCCGTTGATGAGATTCCATAGCTCTTTGGTTTTGGTTCGAATAATTACTATCGCGATATCCTTGTTCTATTTGCTTTCATTGCTGGCTTCGGTGTTGGTGTCATTGGCATTGTATGGTTCAAAGTTCGAGAAAGACGATGATGATTCAGGCTAGAGATCTGGTTTTTTTTTTTGCATCTTGTTCACGTAGTCAACTTATCTGTACATATATCAATGCGCGAGTGATCCAAACAAAGCCAAACATGATGATGACCGCAGACATGAACCGCAAACACTAACGACCGCAGTGCTCCACGTCTCTCTATCTCGTCTCTGCAGATTGTTATGCTGCATTCATCGACACGGTGGAAACTACTTCCTTGTTTGTATCTTATATCAAGTCTAACACTACCAACGACCGCAATATGGCCATTTCCTGAAAAGCGATTTCACGGAACGGCCCTGGTGGATGCTGGAACGCTTGGTTTGGGTGGAGATCAAAGAATAGTTGCGTTTGGTGATTTTAGTGGAGACCAATTGTGAGTTCTAGTGAAAGATTTTTGAAGTGATTCATAGATTGTTGTTGGTCAACAGTTTGGATGTGGTATCACTTGCTTCCGACCAGCAAACGCTTACAATCTATCACTGGAATCATGGTGAGTAATTTGGGGTTATTAATTATGTTCTTCGCTTGACGGACTCGCTTGATTGTCGTAGAGGATTTCGAGTACAAGGAGGGTGCACAATTCAAACATTCTTCGAAAGTTTCGAATATCGTCCCGGGAGATTTCACATATTCGGGGAAACTCGATTTACTCGTCATGGGTCAAGGAAGAAATTCGAAAGAGATTGACATGTATCTCTATCAATCAATACCGAATAAAGGTTTCGGTACGTGCTGAGTTATGCATATTCTACAATAACCCCGTTAAACGCGTCGTCCAAAGATACTGCGAACCCAATACATGTTCAAACATCAACGTCGTCGCAACCTATACCCCTGGATGTCAATGGAGATCTCAGGATTGATCTCTTAGGTCTGACACCTGATGGAGGAAGTAAGCTTCAGGTTTGGAAAAATATCTGGAATTCGTCGAGGACTGATTCACCGCTCTTTGATGTGTGAGTATTTCACTTTGGTCTCTTAATACCACTCACAAACGTCACGTAGGCAATCATCATACCTCAATGACTCCCATTGTCAAATTGCGAACCCTCATAGTAACGCCGTCGTAGACCTTAATGGTGATTGCTTGGCTGGTGTGTACTCATGCGCGGGATGTGATATACTGGCTGTAACCAACGCGTGTTAGATGTCTTCCTTGTTTGTGATGAGGGCCGCGGACAGAAATCGTTTCAGATCTGGCTCAACAAAAAGTCTCAAGGATTTGTTCTGGCTATGCAAGGAAGCTTACCATCTGGTACACAAAGTATCTCCTTTGCCGATATCGGTAAGCTCAAGCATCGAGTTGTTTCATAGATCGTCCACTGACAGCTACACAGACAGAGATGGGACGATGGACATGATATTCACGACATGTAAAAGTGTCTCTTCGAGCGGAGTCGGCTCAGACTGTTACATTAACATTGCATATAACCAACAACTTCCTCTATGTTCCTACACGACCGACTCTGGCATGAAGAATGGTGTACGAGTGTGTAGACCACCGAACGATCTTTGTACCGCCGATGACAACTTTCAATTCAATCTTCTAGACAGTCCTGACAACAATGTCAGTTCCCGACTTCAACGTCCTTTCCACACACTCATTCAATTATATAGGCTTTTGTTCGCTTTCCTGTTTCATCTCTTTTCCGTGATGGTCACAAGCAATCCCTGCTTGTTTGGGATACGAGCTTTGATCCACCCATTCCCCTTTCATTACGCTTAGGCGATGCCAATTTGGACGGCTTTCCCGATTTCCTGGCCATCTTTGCCTCAGGCAATGATCGGACACCGTATCTCGCCTATTCCAAGCATTGTGCATCTGGAGTTGCAGGGTGTGACAGTAAAGGTCGGGGGAGAAGAGGATGGGAGGTTGCTGCGAATTCCGGGATGAAGGCTCTAGCAAATGTAAAAGACGCAAGGGGTGTGGCGTTTTTGGATATGGATGAAGATGTGAGTGATCTTCTGTAAACAATTTTCTGCACGATGACTAGAGACTCAATGATATGTACAGGGTACACTTGACATCTTGGTGCAGCGGACTGGATTGCAGGATGGGAGCAAGGTTTTGTTTATTCAGAATAACTTTTACTATGATGCCTTTTTCTTAAAGGCAATCGGTGCGTTTCTCTATGAGCCGGGTTTACGAAAAGCTGATGAATCAATATCTTTCCAGCGCTCAATGGTGCCTGTGATAGCGGATGGTGTTATTCTGCTAATGGGTCTGACCGCTACCATGTAAAACCTTCCCATTGACTGATAGTCGAGTCCGTACTGATGGTTCATCGTAGCCCTTCGGTGTCAGCTATTCAGGAGCAACGTACAAGTATACAGTATTCGATACATTAGGACATCGTTCAGCGGCTCAAAGTTTGTCTTTGTCACCTCTTATCCTCTCTTGCCGCTAACACATGTTGAACCAATAGTCGGCCAACTTCCTCAAACGTCCTACCACGCGCTTCAAACACCCTACTCATTTTTCGGCCTTGGTCGAACAAACAACTACATCGAGAATCTGTTTGTCGGTACAACACTGCATGCACCCGAACATTATATCAACATGGAAGGTGTAATACCCAATTCTCGAGTCGTCATTCTACCACCTGCGGATGGTGGTGAAAGTGGCGGAACATGGAAACGAGAATTGTTTTTGCGGCCTGGTGATTGGATTCCATGGGTGACTGTTACTTGTGTTATTGGGATGGTTGTTTTGGCGATAATCGTGTTTGTTTTGCATTTGAATGAGAAGGTGAGTTTGCTATTTTCTTGAGGTTTTTATGATGTGCTAATGATGTGGCAGAGAGAAGATGAGTTGGAGCGGAGGCGGATATCACATCATATTAATTTCGATGCTCTCTAATGGGGTGTTTCCTGCTGTTTCCCTTCATTTTATACTTATTTCTCCATCATGTATTATAACAATATCCATTTCCAGTTTAGACAATTCATTCGCTTCATGTACATGATATCCTATATAATCGTTCCAAAACTAATGTCTGTGGTCTGTTGAGGTGCAAAGAGTACGAATGATATATACATACACAATAACCTTACTACTCATAAGTTACTTTCCAGGTACAGCGGGAACAGGTCTCTTGCTCGACTGTTCATTCTGGAATGTCCCTTTAACCAATCCCATCCCAGCCTTCCTCAACAAAGCTCTCCTACCAACCCCCTTCATATCAACGTAAACCAAACCCACATTTCTAGCAGTACCAGCCATCAAAACGGTACTTTCCGCAGCTTCGGGACCATATTTATGATGCATGACTTTACCGAGATTGGTGGTACCGTTGTCTAGAATTCGGCGAGCGGAATTATCGATGGTGGAAAGAACGAGATCGGCGGAGATGAGGATGCGGTTTTTGGTTGAGAGTTTGGGTTGAACGGGGATGTCGTTGATTTGGGGTGATGATGATTGAGGGGATGTGTATTGTTGAGGAGGAGAGGCGTATTGTTGGGGAGATGCATATTGTTGGGAAGGCGACATGTATTGTTGGGGAGGAGACATGTATTGTTGAGGAGATGATGTATATTGTGGGGGAAGTGATGGTGACAAGCTGAAATTGCGTGGAGGAAGGAAGGGTGGGTGAGGTGAAGAAGGAAGGCTGCGCGGAGGGAGATTTGGTGGAAACTGTCCCGATGGAGGTTGAGGGGAACCCAATCTTGAATTGGATGGAGAACGAGGAGGTAACGGAGGTTTGGAATCCGGATTCCATTCGCCAGGTTGTAATACCGATGTACTGGATCCGTATACCGGACCTGCTTTATCTACGATACGAGGGGTATATGGAACAGAAGGAGGAGAATTAGGATTCGATGGAGGGATGGGGGAACTCGAACGGCCAAGGCCTAATCTATTTTGTTTTGGTTTGGCACCCATAGCACGACGAATCATGTTATCTATAGTCTTGACTGTCTTGGCACTGACTTTGACAGCTTGTCCAGAGACGGAGTGGACACTGCGAAGACCTTTCCTCGTGCGTTCAGATGTAAAAAAGACGAGTGCACGAGGAGGAAGAGGTGGTGGTGTTGGACTAGGTGCTCTGAGATTTGGCGAAAGTGTCCCTGGACTCTGAGTGGTCAAATTGGGGGAGGTGTGATGCGGGGAGGGTGCTGATTTTGAAATATAGTAGTCGGAAGCCGATCCGATCGTTGTGACCAAGAGATTGGTGGTAAAGGAGATAGCATGGCTGTTGGATACGATTAGAAACTGGTGAAATATTCAACTTGTTGTAAAAACATACCTAACAACGGTCGCAGATTTAGTGATCCAATCTTGTTGGTCAGGTGGTATAATACGAGCAAATGCTTCCATAGCATTTATATCGGATTCACGTAGACCATCTTCATCAGGCACATCGATGACAATAGGATCCTTCTCATGTCCGCGCTCGTACATCCCCGGATCCTCTCGGATATTAAATCGGTCCTCTACTTGACCAATGACTTCCCCAGTGTCCTCGTTAATCATGACCAGATGACCACGAAGATCTGTGTCATCGTTGACATTCTTCGATGGTGGCGGTTGGGTTTGCGGTGCGGAAGAGGAAGAAGAAAGTGAAGGTCTGAAATCTAGAACGTATTGTTCCAAGAGACCTTCAAATGTATCCAGGTCTTCAGACAGAGAATCATGTTTAGAGTTCCCAGTAACGGTAGCAACGGTCAAGACAAGTTCATTGCGGTCGTTTGGATTAAAAGTGTAAACCCGAGCAACCGGGGTATTTGAACATTGAATGACCCTTGTCGGGTCAATAGGTATCTCAGTCACGTTCAATTTGAGCACGAGGTAGACTTCGCGGTCATTTGGATCAGTAGCATTTGGAGTGGGGAGAGTAACACATTCAAGACCTAGAGTACCGGACTCTGAGAAGTCTTTGCATGAAAGAGAACAGTTGGGAAGGGTGAGGAGGAGAAAAGCCTCTGGGAGTTGCGTGATCATGAAGGGGAATAGTAGAAAGGAATGTCGTGAGTTTCTTGTATTTATCGCTGCGTACTACACTGCCTTGTAACGGGCCCACGTGCGAATGACATCACATTCAATCTCTATTCTACTGCGTCTTGGCTTTCACGGCTGCTATCAATAACCGTTAG
Source organism: Agaricus bisporus var. bisporus H97 (assembly GCF_000300575.1). Lineage (NCBI taxonomy): Eukaryota > Fungi > Basidiomycota > Agaricomycetes > Agaricales > Agaricaceae > Agaricus > Agaricus bisporus. Next base: position 2,448,524 of record NW_006267355.1, read on the forward strand.
CCAACGCACATCTAGTAACCGGATACGAAGACGACTTACGTTTCTCCACAGGTTTCTTCCACATACTAAAGTTGACCACCGTACGTGAGCTAAACAGCCCCGCTAAGATCGTCGCACAGATCACCCGTGCCGTCTCTGGGTCAACCGGTTCAACAGCTTTCCCTGCCGCAGCGCCACCAACCATCTCAACAATCAGGCGGTGCAAATCACCCCAGCACGGTTGGGCATGTGTCAAAAAGGCATAAAGACCTGTCACGAGCGGAGCACACCATAAATCTACTGTCATCCATCCATAAGCTTGCAGTTCCGGAGGAGTTTGAACAGTCATCGAAGTCGGGCTAAGGAGTGAGAAAAGATTCACGAAAAAGAATCCTCCGTTGGCTACAATCTATATTGACATATCAGCTGCTGATTTTCTTCCGCAGGACATTGGATAGACTCACCATTGAAGTGAATAAAAGGGCCCAAGGAGACGATGCAACGACAGCCGACTGATGTTCCACGACAGAGGGCGGAATGAGGTTACACAAAAGATAAGCACGAGTGAAGCCGTCAACGACAGATAGCGGAAGCTCCATTTCTCCTTGCAAGGCCGGTAGAGACGGGAAATATTCCACTAGAGCCTGAATAACGATGTACAACATCGGTACAGCACCAGAAATTACAAACGAAGGCTGGGCGCCCAAGAACGGAGCTATCAAGGCATAAGCCCTTACAATCCGGTTGGACGAGGAGGACAACTCTCACCGGCGAAGACTTCTCCACCATAAACCACCAGCAACGTAGTAGCTGCAGCCTTCACAAACGACTTCTCTTCCACACTCCCCTTTCCTTTCTTCGTAACGTGTTGGGCATGTGCCAACTCTCTCACTTGCCGTAGCAAGACGCACAAGCGAACTGTGGCTACAACATCAAGTGTGCTGAGTCCAACGCCGAACCACGTAAAAGGTGGAATAGGAGCTAACGCGTAGCGAAAAACATCGACAAGAGGGGTAGCGAGGAAGGACATCAAGGGGTCAGTTGCAAGTCGTGAAGCAAGCTGAAGACTGCGTGTCCGCTAGATTTCGGCTACACTAGGCGCCCAGTGCAGGTTAATCACACGTTTACTATTCACATTCTATCTAACCCCAAATGGTCATCACAGGCCGACGAGCTGAAATGATAAGGCTATTACAAGACATGGGCCTCAAAAGGTTCCCTCCAGTCTGATATCTCTGATAGATGCACCGACATAGACAGAAAAGGTACCAGGAGGACGAACGTACGATTGACTCGGGGTATCCCAAATACTGCAAAAAACATACTGAGAAAATCGCATCGACAGCAAAACCAATGCATCCGCTCACCTAAAATCTCTTTGACTCAAAGTCATCCTCACCGTCGAACTCGCTCCCACATTCAAATCCACTTCATCAAACCCTCTCAAAACTTTCGGTGGTTCACCAGCTCCTCCGGGATATCCAAGGTATAATTGAGGTTTCTCCGTACCCTTCACACCTCCCGTATTAGTTATTTTGAACGAAATGACTCTCGAAGATCCAGAATTTGTGATGGAGAGACCCGAATAACCGAAAGTCGTATAGGATAACCCAAATCCGAATTCGAATCGTGGAGTAATGTTTTTTGCGTCCATGTATCGGTAGTCGAGTAAGAGTTCCTCCGTGTAATTGATCTGCCATACGGATCGTTAGAGGAAAGAATGACTCTTCAAGGGGGATACGCCTACATCAGGAAATCCGCCACTAAGGTATACAATAGCAGTACCATAATCATTCTCCTTCTAACCGGCGCCTCAGATTTCAATTTGCAGACGGCCAGCAAGGGACACTCACATCTGCAATACTGAAAGGCAGTCTCCCACTTGGATTATACGCCCCATAGAGTACATCAACAAGCGAGGGTCCTGTCTGTTCACCTGGCGCACCCGCATAGATAATTCCAGTGATATTGGGGTGATTGCTCCAGCTGAAACTGACGGGGCCAACAGAGTGCACGATAGCAATAGTATTACTACAAACCCCCGCAACTCTCTCAATCTATATCCACCGTAAGTACGATGCTATAAGGCGGCCGCGTGCAATGACTCTTACCAGGCTACCACCTTTGAACCACAAAGCAAGGTCATTCCTATCGCCATCATTGCCGACAACAAGTCCGAGCTCGCCACTCATTCTACAGGCAGATGTCAGTGACAAGTTAATCAATCAAAAACGAAGCACATTTACGCGTTAGCAAATACCAAGCAGACATCCTTGTTACGGGCAGCATTTTCCCCAGCGTTCAAGTCGTTCGAGAGAGAGGTAGTGATGGTCGCAGATGATCCAACAAACGAATTGATAGCATCGATTGGGGGCACAATAAAATCTAGCGAGTTCGAGCCAGAACCCCACCTATTTCTCGATGTCAATCAAGAGTCTCAAAGTCGGTTAAACATGCTTACCCGATAGACATAGTTCCATCATTACATTGATTCAGATCTCCACAGTTTTTATTAGGTGTTTTGGCGTCCTGGCCTACAACGGCTATAGTCTTGATCTTTGATTTATCAAGAGGTAATCCCCGGATGATACTCGATCCATTCACAGTTGTCTGATCATTCTTTAGTAGAACCGCAGAAGCTGACCCGATTTCGCGTACGAGAGCGGTATGCTCTGCCGTACGAACATTGACGTGAAGGTTACGTGGTCCAGAACCATCTGGTTTTTGAGCATCAAAATTGACGGCCGGATATCCCTATCAGATGAGATTCAGTGTGCAGCTCAAAGCCGTCTGTATGGGGTTTTGACGCACGGAGTCTTGTCCCAAGCGATACCATGCCGCCAAGATACGCGATACCATTTCATTGAGCCTCTGTATCAATTACTTAGCGAAACAATGCAATGCGGGTAGGGAGATTTTTTCATACCGCATTGCTGACAGCGCCTGACTGTACAGCTCCCTTTAAGCCACCCAGTTCTCCGATGCCTAGAATACCTGCAAACACACCACCACCTAACGAGCTGTAGTCGATAAACTATATCAAAAAGCACAAAAACTCACCTATTAGAATAAAGTCTCCTGGTTGTTCCATATCCAGTCCAGCATTGGCATTTTCTGCGGCGGAATCGTGTGTAGCACCCCAGTCACTGACGACATATCCTGCAGATCCAGACAAATCTAAGAGAGCCGTTCGATATACAATTAACCGAAAAACGCCTACCTTTGAAACCATTCTTCCGCAACAACCCATTCGGTCCTAACAGCCCGGCATGATGACATGAAGAGGTGCCATTGAACCGATTGTAAGCACACATGACGGACGTCGCATCAGCCTAGATAGATACATGTTCATCTAACGCAACGGGAAATCGATAGAACAAACGAAACTTACTTCAATGCTCCTCAAGAAGGGGTAAAAGTAGATTTCATGCATGGTCCTATCATGAAGATTGGCCGAAAGACCGTATCTCCAGTGTTCTTGATTATTTGCGAGGAAGTGCTTCGCGCAAGCTTGGACACCAGCACTTTGTATGCCAGTAATGGTTTCAAAAGCACCTTCTCCGCTCAAGTATGGATCTGGGCCGAAACTAATCGTTGACAGTCAAAACTGGTGATCTAACGTTACTCAGGAGCCAACAAACCTCTCCCACCCACGACCTGCTTTCGGATTCCGCATCTATGAGCGATTTTTAAATGGTCACTAAATCATAGCTGCCTTTCACTCACGATGTCCATTGCAGGTCCTAGAAGGACACTAATTTAATTATCATCAGATACACCAAAAAAGTGGTGAAAGCGATGACACTTACTGCGCACCTTTCCCTCGGAATTCTTCCGCCATTGCCTTCCCTCTCGCACGCATCAATCTTTTACTGAAAGTTGACGCAGCATTGATCGCAGCTGGAAAACCAGTGACATTCCTCGTTAATCGCATGCCAGCTGGGCCATCGTTGAAACAGATAGATGGAACGCCAAGGCGAGTTACAGCAGTGGTGTCGCCAATACATCGACCTATATAACTCAAGATCTGTATTTTTGGTCCAAAGAAAAAGCGCCGGGAACATACGGTTGCCATTGAGTTGGCCTGTACCCTTGACTATGCCGATCTTCTCATCTAAAGTCATCTTGGCGACAGTGGCATTCGCCAATGCATAGGCATCATCCCATGATCCTGAGACAGGTGGTCAACACCATCCATCTGAACCGTCTGTAGAAGGTACACTTGCGCAATGTAAATTGGGCGAAACCAGAAGCTAGGATGGTGAAGAGAAGAATAGGTACTGCAAGCTGCATCGTTGTGTGGAACACTCTGTCTTATTTACTTTGAGTACTCTAACGGTGTCGTAGTAAAAGACATTTTATGCTTACCTTCACGGGAGACTGTCGGTTCACGGCAAGGAATACTTTCAGCACTCTCGTTCAACGCCGGATATACATTGGTGTGAGAAACGTTCTGACCGCATCGGTTTAAGTCCCGAAGTACATGCTCAGGCACTCCATAGAAGAGGTCGACATTGGGAGAGAGTCAAGGTTTCGGAAATAATATCACCTTTCAGGAATATGAGAAGACGGATGAGCACATGGTAGACAGAATCACATTGCAGTTTCGGTTAATCACGTTGTCCATTTCCGGCATCCTCATACCTTCATCATCATTCTCACCCCAACAACTACTATTCGTATGACAGTTGGCTGCATAATCCGTCAGGATGAAAAATTTGCGGCCTGAGAGGCGTCATTATCGAAATAAGTGAATACGACTTTGTACGTGACACAACTCCATCTGCACAATGGCTTGCAAAGGGACTAATTACTATTTGGGTTCTATTATCGACACCAACTTGGCCACATGATTCGCCGCTAGCTCTAACTTCTTTCTACCCACCTGTTCGGCTCGAAAGATTTAATATAATGATCAGAATCTCACTTGGATCAGTCTGCCGCCTCACAATCTGTGGTTAGCCCTCTCAGGTTTATCCCTAGTCTATGTTACCCTCAAGATACCGAGCCGACTTGAAAAAGCCAGACAATTTGGTAAAACAATGGTAAAACACGTGTTATCATAAGGTAGACCTGTCAGGTAGACTTCATATATTCACTGTGCCACAATCAGATGACCTCCTATTCCGAAGTCAATATGCAATTATTATGCATCGCTTCGCTTTTTAATCCTTCAGATAGAAAACGCGGCATAGTCCCGATTCATCCGCGGCGGCCAGAGACCTACAGCAGAAGCACAGCAACAATGGTAACTTGAAAAATGTTTCCGTCTTAGGGACAAAATGAATCACAAATGAATCAATCAACGATAATAAAACAAGACTCGTGGCCCTTAATAATCTCAGGCTATCATACTAGAGTCGTCGTTGTCGCTTTCATATCCTTCGGCCCCTCCGGATCCGGCTGCCTCACCTACGCGAGTGCTCGTCGAAGCCTCTACACCCTTGTCGTTAACAACCTTGGCACTGACACTAGCGAGCAGTGGTAAGTCATTGTCACCAATGAAGCAAACGAAGATCCCACAAAAGAGCAACGTCAACCACTGGCGCCTTTTCACCTGGCTGTATATTTAACAGCTCTACATTGACCTTCCTTCTTCCTTTCCACCCGAGACTCCCGTCTGCAAAGGTGCATGGAACAAGTGTCAATGTTCCAATATGACCTGGGTCATCTACTCGTTCTGATTCACCGTCCTCGAGCAGTTTAGGTGGACTATGGGTGATGTTAGCGTGGAGAGGAAGTGCTTTCTCGGTAAAGGTCGAAGCTGGTGGAGTTTCTTTCAAGTTAGGGTTAACCTGCTAGGTCGGTAAGCAATCATCAGTGGAATACAATTTTTGTTGCGTACCTCAGATGAACTGTGCGCTAGACCGGTATATTGGATTCCGTGTGCTGGGGTCGAGGTATTCTCCGAGTCCATGCCAATGTCGTTGAAATCAAGATTGATTGAGATGCGTTTTGTTGACTGTAAGCAAGTGCAATAGCCCGCGTTAACGTCTGTTCGTTGCTGCGGTAAAGCACACATACCACTGAACGCGAGGATGCAATTTGTGGGAGGAGGGCAGGACCGTCAAGGAGCAGTCAAACAAGGAGCTAGATTTTCAGTGACGTCAATCTAATCAAAAATGCCATCATCAGTAAGTGATCCGCCTCCACGTTTTATTCTCATTTTTCTTTGCCTCCTCCGCGACGATCCAACGCTCGGAACCACGCCAGGCAGCGCGAATTAAACTACGCGACTGTGCTCAAGCAATTTTCAGGTCTTGTTAAGTCACCGAAGGAGAAATGAGGCTTGCGAAATGGAGCCTGTCAGCCGCGATATGACCAGAAGTAAGCGTCATGCCGGACAGCTTCAATTTGCTAAATTCTCATGGTTTTCCAGTTCCCCGGTTTCAGCAAGAATCTCCCTCGATCTACAGTCCTTGTTTCTTTGTCATCTTCGGGGCATCTCGGGAGTGAAGATGGATGCTGAATCTACGTCTTAAACAAGGGAAGACTAACAATGTGGCCTATGCAGATCAACCTTGACTATAAATAGCAGAAGAGTCTCGATAACCCCTCCCAAGGTCTGGTTTCCGTTGGGAAACATTGAACGTCCTTAGCTATGCCTGTTTCAAGAAAATTCAACAGGCGTCGGAGTCCTACACTTGTTCCAATTATAGAATCCTATTTTGGGCTTCTCGAGAACGGAATCTGGATGCATATGAGCTCTATTTGAGCACGGTCTAAATAGTCGAAAGGCGTTTTGAAATGGCGGATAAGTCTTGGAAGAAGGCCTGCTCCTATCATTGGGCCTAACTCTCCAAAGCATCGTCGTCATCTCTGGTCTTCTCTACAATGGGTCTTAGACAGTATCCTATTTCGCCTCATATAAAATACCTCTTGCAGCGTTAGAGGAATCCGGAGCCCCTTGTCAAGCGTCATGTACGCCGTGCGCGACGTGCAGCCTGCTAGCCTGTGTCCAGGATGCTATCGCTTCGCGTGAAGGCCGCTCCCACCCCATCATTCTATCCACTTTCACTCATAACCTCATCATTTGTACCCGTTTTCGAACCCTCTATTCAATCTTCGTCATTCGCTCCTTTCACAGTGGCTCCTTGTTTACGGTTATCTTCGGATTCTTGGTTATACTATGACTATGACTGGTATTATGAACGTGTCAATCTCTCCTCGTGGCTATCGAGAGATTTCATATACTGGTTATCTCCCTTGACCACCCGCGGCGACTCCACTGCTTTCAAGTACTGGTATGTATCATGTTGTGCTTGGATATTTCAAACTGACCTTGGCGTTAGGGATCCAAACCGTATACCGTTCACACTTCCTCCTAAGCAATTCATTTCGACCCATTTCGCTCTCGAGTTATCTCTTTCATTTAGGTATTTTCGTTGTCTTTGTCTGTGTAAGTATTTTTCTCTCTCTCGCAGTGACGCCGGTGCTGATGTATTTCTTAACCTCCAGACTCTAATCAAATCAATTAACCCATTTTGTCACCCCCACTTCCGCGTCAAGGACCAGGCGACCGTTTCAAAGTCTCCCATCGTCGTTTCACCGCCGCTACCCTTTCACGCAAGCCTTCGCTATCCTCCCAATATCCGACCTCACCCCAATAAGAACACTTCTTACACATCTATGATGTTGGTTTTTCTATTCGAGCTCGAGCTCATATCTCATGTCTAAAAGTTTGTTAGATATATGAACTCAAATCAATTACTCCAGGTCATCACCTGCTCGCGATTGGAAAAACTACTTTCAAGACCGTACGTTATCCAGCGAGCGAAGTTATCAAGATACTTCAAAGACAAAAGTAGGCATAATGCAGCCGCGCTATATCGGTGGGTCATATTCCCTTTCAATATGGAGTTTTCATATACTGAGATGGTTGACCTTTATAAAAGTCGTTGGTCAACGACTGTTGGCGAAAGCAGCAAATCAAGTACCCCAGGTCACCCCCTTCATTTCTTGCCTCTTTGATTGTCTGTTAAGGGACAGCTTAAAGGCTTGGCTTGACTTTTTCCGGCTTATCGCTCTCGTTTAGGTGTAGTTGTATTATATTGTAGAGTAGTTTCTCATAAATAACTGTTATATTGTTGAGTAGTCCCAAATAACGCTCATGTACCTCCGCTTGCATAGTCACAGGTCGCTATCCCGCAGCAGTATGACTCGTTAACAAGGACAAAATGATGAATTCGGAACAGGTTCTAGGTTCATGCCAGTGGGTTCAACCTCTAAAAGCCATAGACGTTTTAAATTATAAAATGCCTTGACTTTTCAAGTATTTGATTGTTTGCCTCGCACTGAGGATGAACGTATATCAGGAAATGCAGAAAATAGAAAAAATAAAGAATCGTACGGGGCTGGCCCTGCCAATCCTAGCGCCTTCCCGGCCTCTGCTCTCGCGTCAATGGCCTGGGACATGGGTGATAGATTCTTTCGTTTTGGGTTCGTCGTTTTGTGCTTAGCCGACACTATTTCGTCTTTCTTATCGCGAATCATGAGGCGAAGCCGAATGCCCTCTTGACCCAACATATCCGCCCGCGTCCTTTGCAAATATTTATCCAATCCGCCATACTGCAAAAGTAGTTAACGTGTTTGTCCAAATAGCGAGTAAGAAATCTCTCACTTTATCAATTGTCCGCAACGCCCTCGTCGTTACTTTCAGCTTAAAAGTGGTTCCTAATGTTTCAGAGGAAATACGTTTCCGTTGGACGTTAGGTAACCACGTTCGACGTGTCTTGTGCTTTGAAAATGGGACATTATTTCCGTATTGCTTCGTTTTCCCGTGAAAGAGACCAGATTGAGAGCGTTTGAAGGGTTGAGAAATGACCTCCGATAAACAAGCCAAACTCGGGAACATGGCTGAACAGACTTGAAAATATGCCGGGTCAAGCCGAGGATGAGTGTGGTGTTTGACCGTGTTTGAACGTCAAGCCTGTTAGTTAATTCTTACCATCTACATCATGATCTTGGCCAATGATTCATAAAAATCTCCGATAATCCGCATCTTAGACGAGTGGAAGCGATTTCTTGTGTCGCTGAAGCACAAATCCTTCTGCCATGTCATACGAGCCATCAATTTCCTCCAATTCCCTAACGAGGTGCTATCATTTTCTGTCGGCGTTACCCCTTGGAAAATTGGGGACCTTTTGGGGATTCTCGACTTAACAGAAGCTGCTATTGACTGGATTCTTAGAAACTCCTTTTGCTGAGCCATCTCTTGGTGTCCGAATACGACTTCTTCGCGTCTATCGCTTACTATATTCCGAGTTCATCAATTTTGTCCCTTACTAAACAAACACCAGTCCTATCATTCTGTTGAACAGGTCAAATTCTATGCGACCTAGGGCAACTTCTGATCGCTCTTCGGTCCATATATAAGTCATGAGTCTCATGACCTCCTGCCAAACCTGCCGGATTTTCGCTAAATTGCATACAAAGAAATCCTTTTCAATGAGCTACATAGTATTGTCGGTTCTTTTGATCTTTGCGTGGCTATTCGTCCCGCTCAAAACTCGAGGATAGTAGAGATAAATTGTCGCACTTGTTTCTAAGTACATACTACTAACTCGCAGCTGGTTTTGTATTTTCTTCTATTTTTCTATTATTACTTTCTGTCGACGGAAAATAAACAAGATACAACTGTCACTACCAAACACTTCGAACAGGATTACGAAGACCTAACCTCCTCGTTGTCTCTTTGTCCATTTTACCCCAGCGACACATGTCGGATATTCGAAACACAGTAACGCGTACCAGTAACTACACCAAAGCTGATGGCACGGTGGACATTTTGGCACATGATACGGAAGAACGTTTGAGGTGAGGTTTCGATATAGGTTTTTTGCCCTGAGCTTATAGATCGGTTACTGCCAGATTGGAATTGCAGCATGGTATATTCCTCCGTGCATTCGATAGCCAAGTTCTCCATGCGCCAGTCAAACTCAAAGATGATGACTGGATCTTGGATGTAGGTACTGGCACAGGTACGCTTTTCCTGGATTTTGGAAGAAGGGAAATGCTGAAGAATTTTCACGAGGTATCTGGCTTCAAGATTTAGTCAAAGAGGTTTCCACAAAACCTCAATTTCTCGGTGTAGACATCAACTCAAGTTTCTTCCCACAACCGTCTACTCTTCCCAAAAACATATCATTCGAGACTCAATCCGTCCTCGATCTTCCCGAAGAATGGACCGACAAATTCACACTTATCAATCAGCGTCTCCTCATCTCGAGCCTTCGTAAACATGAATGGGGACAAGCTCTAAGAGAGATCTACCGAACTCTCAAACCAGGTGGATGGGTTCAATTGTTCGAGTTGCGAACATGGACTTCTGGTCTGGCTCTTGCAAAACAGCTAGATTTGTTTTACAGGTTTTCAGATGACATAGGAATGATGCATCGCGACATCACCGTACGACTGCCAGATTTTCTCAAGCAGAGTGACTTTGTGAATATTCATGAGGATACTCGTAGTAGTCCTCTTGGTGCTTGGGCAAATCAAGATGGTATTGATGGGAAAAATAATCTTATGGGTGTTTTACGGTTTCTCAAGGCACCGGTATTGAGAGGAGGTGGGTATGGTATAATAGAGAGCGAAGCTGAGTACGATGAATTAGTGGAAGAGATTTCGAAGGAACTGGATATGACACCCGGATCGGAGGCAGTATGGTCAATGTTCTGGGCACAGAAACCGGTTCAGTAAAGTGGGAAGTCATAAGAATTAAATATGTATACAAACTGGGCCTGAATCACAAGACATTTGGTTGCTTAAGACGATAATTTGACGATTCTGGACTTGCTTTGCGCACAGTCGGATCACTTTCCAGTGTACATATTCATATACATTGTAATAACTTAGTAAGACCTCGCGCTATTACTCGTTGACAAACGGCTTCCGCGCCCAGAACATTGTCCACAAAGTCGTCGATCCAGGTATCATATCCACTTCCTTCTCAATCTCCTCCAGAAGTTCATCGTATTCCGCTTCACTTCCAACCACACCATATCCGCCTCCTCTCAATATCGGTGTCTTGAATGCTTGAAAAAGACTCAAAAGATTTTCTTTCCCATCAATACCGTCTCGGTTTGCCCAAGCACCGAGAGGAGTACCAAAAGTGTCCTTATGAATGTCAACAAAGCCACTCTGTTTGAGAAAATCCGGTAGTTTGATGGCGATATCGCTAAACATCATCCCCAAATCATCCGAGAGCTTGGAAAGCAAATCCCGATGTTTGGCAAGAGCTGGACCAGAAGTCCATATTCGCATTTCGAACATTTGAATCCATCCACCTGGTTCGACGACTCGATATAACTCTCTGACGGCTGATTCCCATTCATGTCTGCGGAGAGCCGCGATGAGATGACGCTGATGAACCAGTGTGAACTTATTTGTCCATTCCTTGGGAAGATTGACGACAGAATGGGTTTCGAATCTGATGTTTTCGGGGAGAGTTGATGCCTGTGGAAATAAATTTGATCCGATATCTATACCAATGTACTTTGGCTTCGTGGATGTGACTTGAGCTAAGTCTTCAAGCCAGATACCTTACGAAACTGTTAAGTATTCTGTCTTTTCCAAGTCAAGTCGAGAGAGAACATACCAGTACCAGTACCTGAGTCCAAGACCCAATCATCATCTTGTAGTTCGACCGGCGCATAAAGGATCTTGTGATTGAGGGTCCGGAGGATTAAATTATGTTGCAGTAACAATCTAATAGTACCGATACATTTCAGTGGAAGAACAATTGCAGGCTATAATCTCACCTCGCATGCTCTCCCTGGTCGTGTGGCAGAGCATACACCGAGCCTTCAATGTAGTCTCGCTTTACGACGTGTTCAATACCGGACATGTAGCTCAGTTTGATAGTAGAAAGTGTAAAAAATAACGAGAGACCTCTCCCTTTTTATACCAGATTCTATCACCCGTGCTTGCCGAAAAAATCCTCTGACGAGAGGCGTCATAGGGGGAGACGCCGCGACGCGCGTCTAACTAGAGGGCTCTACTACAAATTCCGATAAAACACTAAGGGCCTAAGCATGAGGCCCTGTACTATCGGTGATTTGTACTTCGGTCATGGTGATCAGTAGCTCGGTCATAAATTGACCGAGCTACTGATCACCGACAGTACAGCAACTCCGAGCTCAAAGTCAGTCCATTTTGAAATCGACGGTTCCATCTCACCAAGACTCACGACTTGTTTGTCCCACGGTTTCCCAACCACATCCGCGGACTTAAGTTGACTGCTTACTGGATCCCTCCAGATCCCTCCCTTCATTGAGAATGTGCGCCAGTCTCACTTCGAGCTAGATCAAGCACTGGGCAGGACGCGAGGAGAGGAAGCGACTTGCGGGACGTCTTAAAGCTGCAGTCCTTCATTCAACAAACAGTGGCAGCCGTGTGGTAAGACGCGACTCCGCGTCTTTCAGGGGCTACAAGCATCATATCGGCATGATAGACCGCTTTGAAAACCCTAAGGAGCCGCCGAACACGCTCTACTTATGTACAAGTCGATCGGTGTCGATTTTGAAAATGTGCAACATAAATCTCATACCTCCGGATCCATAATTATAAGCCCCACTAAACGCTGCACTGTACAAAATAGCGTTTCTGAGCAAAATTCCGCCGTGGGCACAGAGATTTCGCATCAAGTCAAGCAGGAGGCGCAAAACCACTAAGAAAACAAAATCACAAGATAATGGTATCTCGATTACCTAATTCGTACAAAATGATTCTTCCTAGTAAGTAGATTCTAGGAGCCATCGAGTCTTGGTGGTTTGAATAACTTGCTTGTACTTATTAGCTACCTGTTTGCCACATGGTCTCATTGAATAAGTCTCTCGGGCACATTTCTATTCTTTTATTTTGTCAGTACGGGCCGGCTTACGCAAAGTCTAATCGCTTTCCAGTATCAATGACCTCCCACTCTACTCAGACGGTTTCCGTGCCCAGAACATTGTCCACAAAGCTGTCGATCCAGGTGTCATATCCACTTCCTTCTCAATCTCCTCCAGAAGTTCATCGTATTCCGCCTCGCTTCCCACCACACCATACCCGCCTCCTCTCAATATTGGTGTCTTGAGTCCTTGCAAAAGCCCCATTAGATTCTTTTTACCATCATCACCGTCCCGATTTGCCCAAGCACCAAGAGGGGTATCACAAGTGTCCTCATGAATATCAACAAAACCGCTTTGTTTGAGAAAATCTGGTAGTTTGGTGGCGATATCACGAAACATCAACCCCACATCATCTGCGAACTTGCAAAGCAAATCCCAATGTTTGGCAAGGGCTGGACCAGAAGTCCATATCCGCAGCTCGAACAATTGAACCCATCCACCAGGTTTAACAACCCGATACAATTCTTTGATATCTTGTTCCCATTCATGTCTGCGGAGACCCGAGATGATAAGACGTTGATGAACCAATGTGAACTTGTTTGTCCATTCCTTGGGAAGGTCGAGAACGGATTGGGTTTCAAAACTGATGTTCTTGGGGAGAGTTGACGCTTGTGGGAATAAATTTGATTCGATATCAACACCGATGTACTGTGGCTTCGTGGATGTTACTTTAGCCAAGTCTTGAAGCCAGATACCTTACGAAGCCTGAGTAATTTGCTTCTTCCAGCTCAAGAGAGCACATACCTGTACCAGTAGCTGTTTCCAAGACCCAATCATCATCTTGTAGCTCGATCGGCGCATGGAGGATCTTGTGGTCGAGGACCCGGAGGAATAGATTATGCTGCATTAACAATCTAATAGTATCGATACATTTAGTGGAAGAGCAATCGCAGGCTGAAATCTCACCTCGGATGCTCTCCTTGGTCGTGTGGCAGAGCATACACCGAGCCATCAATGTAGTCTCGCTTTACGACGTGTTCAATGCCGGACATATCACTTTGATAGAACTGGTAAGGAAAGTATAAGAGATTTCCCCTTCTTATACCTGATTTTATTTATGTTACTACGGATGTGTTCCATTTTTGCTGTCCCACTCGAGTTATTTTCAGTCTTTGGGAAGAGATCGTTATGGTTAAGCTTCTATTCTTCTTGGCCTTCTTAGAAGATAAGGTTTACTCAAATCATAATCTTTGCCTAGATGGGACGCCCGAGGTCAGATTTAGTCCTCTAGTCTGTATGGAAAACTTAAGAAAAGAGTGTTATGACGACGTACCAACACGCAACTGGCGGGTCAGTCGTGTCGAACTAGTAATCAAGTTCAAAAACCGAGCCATAAGGACATGTGGTTATATTTAACTTGAAATGTATGGGTTAAGATCCGCTCGGCCTTCTCAACTTCGAAGGCTGGGTGGACGAATGTCTGATGTCTGGGTCAAGGGCAGCATTTGATCATCGCTGATATATGATAGGTCTGCTGCTTTCTGCTGCTGACCTGCTGACCTTTTTCTGACAGTTGCTGGCAGAGTTGCAGCACGGCAATGCTTATATCATACTCATTGATCGGGAGAGCTTACTGCTCAATGGTTTATAAATATGTGACTCTGAAACGTACAACGTGAATCCCCGAGCAAAGACATATACAAATGGGCTGTAATGTACAACATAGAGTACTCAGCTGAAAAATATTCCGCCATGGGTACACTACCAGTGGCTGAAAGATCGTATCAAGTTCAAAACGGGCTACAGCAAACGTGAGTCGCCCTCATGCGGGCTGAGGGTTTCCGCAGGATGGACGCAGGATGGACGTGGACAGGATGTCGCCAAAACCAGCGCCTGCTGCATGCTGGACGCGGACTGAATGAATTACAACGCGGGCTCGATGTGGGATGGAGCGGACCATGATGACATTGACGTGGGATTGCAAGGACATCACTCGTGCTCATTTCAGCTCGACGCGTCACGCGTACAAGTAGCCCACGGGGGGTCCTCGTATTTCAACAAGAGACGTTTCTCCTGCGGAACTCTAGGAGTCCTAGTCATCTCTTGGCGAGCTGAGTCCTTAGGTTTATCGACTACCTGTTGGCCACAGTTGCATCGAATAAATTTCTTGGGCAAACGTCACTTTCTAATGTTCATATACATTGTAATGATTAGTACGATCCCACTCATTGGCAGATGGTTTTCGTGCCCAGAACGTCGTCCACAAAGCCGTCGATCCAGGCGTCATATCCACTTCCTTCGAAATCTCCTGCAGTAGTCCATCGTATTCCGCTTCACTTCCCACCACACCATATCCGCCTCCTCTCAATATCGGTGTCTTAAATCCTTGCAAAATACCCAAAATATCCTCTTTGCCATCAACACCGTCCCGATTTGCCCAAGCACCAAGAGGGGTACCAAAAGTGTCCTCATGAATATCAACAAAGCCACTTTGCTTGAGAAAACCCGGTAGTTTGATGGCGAGGTCGCGAAACATCAACCCTGCATCATCCCCGAACTTGCAAAGCAAATCCCAATATTTGGCAAGGGCTGGACCAGCAGTCCATATTCGCATTTCGAACATTTGAATCCATCCACCTGGTTTGACGACTCGATATAGCTCTTTGACAGCTGGTTCCCATTCATGTCTGCGGAGACCCGAGATGAGAAGACGCTGATGAACCAGTGTGAACTTGTTTGTCCATTCCTTGGGAAGATCGAGGACGGTTTGGATCTCGAATCTAATGTTCACGGGGAGGGTTGATGCTCGTGGGAAGAAATTTGATTCGATATCTATGCCGATGAATTGTGGTTTCGTGGATGTTACTTTAGCCATGTCTTGAAGCCAGATACCTTACGAAGCCTACTGATCAATCTGCCTCTTCCAATTCAAAAGACCAAATACCTGTACCAGTAGCTGTTTCCAAGACCCAATCATCGTCTCGTAGCTCGACTGGCGCATGAAGGATCTTGTGGTCGAGGACTCGGAGGAATAAATTATGTTGCATTATCAATCTAATAGTACCGATATATTTTAGTGGAAGAACAATCGCAGGTTGTAATCTCACCTCGAATGCTCTCCTTGGTCGTGTGGCAGAGCATACACCGAACCATCAATGTAGTATCGCTTTACGACGTGTTCAATGCCTGACATATCACTCTGATACAAAACGGTAAGGAAACTATAAGAGATCTCCCCCTTCTTATACCTGGTTCTATCTATGTTACTACAGATGTAAGCTTGCTGCTTAATTACGACGCTAACTGCGCTCCAGCACTTATACTAAAAATATATACATATAAAAGCTGTCACTTGGGACTCGAGAATTCGTAATGGTTAACCTTCCATTTCTTCTTGACCTTCTTAAGGGATAACGTCTAGTCGAATCATAAACCTTGCCGAGATAGAACGCCCGAGGTCATATTCAGTCCTGTAGAACTACACAAGTTCAGAAGCCGAGGCGTAAGGGCATGTAATTATGTTTCTCGTAAGATCCTCTCGGTCTTCCGAAGGCTGGTGCAACGATATATATTGAATATCTGGGTCTAGGGCCACATTCACTTGATTATCGATGACGGGCCTAGTTATTACCCTAGTACAACGTGAATCCCCCCGGGGTAGTAGACCCCACCAAAAACATCGAAAAACGGTGCTGCATTGTACAACATATAGTACTTATAGGCACAGAACCACCAAGAATACAAAATTACCGGGAGATACACGTTTGGGGTGCAGAATCGCCTGAAACTCGGTTTGCTGAAGACTAATCACTTTCTATCATTAATATACAATGCATCACTAATATGACCGCTTGCCCTACTCATTAACCGGTTTCCGTGCCCAAAACATTGTCCACAAAGCCGTCGATCCAGGCGTCGCATCCATTTCCTTCTCAATCTCCTTTAATAATTCATCATATTCAACTTCACTCTCCACCACTCCATATCCTCCTCCTTTCAATATCGGCGTCTTGAGTCCTCGTAAAACACCCAAAAGATTATCCTTCGCATCAATGCCATCTTGGTTTGCCCAAGTACCAAGAGGAGTCCCACGAGTATCCTCGTGAATATCAACAAACCCGCTTTGTTTGAGAAACTCTGGTAATTTCGTGGTGAGGTCGCGATACATTATGCCCACATCATGTGAGAATTTGCAGAGCAAATCCCAATGTTTAGCAAGTGCCGGGCCAGACGTCCATATCTTCAACTCGAACAATTGAACCCATCCACCAGGTTTAACAACCCTATACAATTCTTTAATATCTTGTTCCCAATCTTGTGTGCGAAGACCTGCGATGAGAAGACGTTGATGAACCAATGTAAATTTATTGGTCCAATCCTTGGGAAGATCGAGTACAGATTGGATTTCGAATGTGATATTTGAGGGGAGAGTGGATGCTTGTGGAAAGAAATTGGATTCGATGTCTATACCGATGTAGTGTGGTTTCGTAGACGTCTCTTTGGCTAAATCTTGAAGCCAGATACCTTTTCAAAAAAAAATCCATTTTTAACGTTTAAGGTCTTCAATGTTCTGAAACGCACATACCTGTACCAGTAGCCCCTTCCAATACCCAATCATCATCTTTCAATTCAACAGGCGCGTGAAGGACCTTATTATCAAAAGCACGCAAAAATAAATTATGCTGCATCAACAACCTAACAGATAATGAATCAATCCTCAATCACTCATAAAATCGAAAAAAAGAGTCTCACCTCGAACTCTCTTCCGTATCATGTGGCAAAGCATACACCACCCCATCAATATAATCTCGCTTTGCCTTATGTTCAATACCCGACATATGCCACTTTGCCACCATGATAGAAGGCTCTAAGAAAAAGGGTTAAGAAAAGAAACAAAATACCGAGGGGAACCTCTCCCTTCTTATACCTACCTGGTAAACCGGGTTCCAATCTGAAGGCTGACGTTAGATGAATACCATTTCAGCCGCACCATGACACTCGAGTTAATTCGGTTCCTTGGCAAGAGACTATGTATATTCATGACGCACCTCCGTTGTCTTTGGACGCGCTTTTTATTGGGATGGAGGTTTATTCTTAGCGTAAAGCTTTCCCAGAATGGAAAAAGACTGAGGTCAAATTCACTCGTTCGAGTGTATCGCGAAGAGGGGTAGACGCCAGATGGCAGATGCTACACGGGCAAAAAAAGGCGTTACGGACGTGCGGTCATGTTATCCAAGCAATGAAGGGGCTGAGGTGAGCTTGAACTAAATAAAAAAAAGGGCTGGGTGGCGGATATCCGAGCTCGGGGCCGCATTCAATGATGATCAGAGTTCGTTAGGTACTGAATTACATCTGGCTCCTACCCAGCTTTAGTTAGAACTATTAGAGCGTAAGCGGCTGGCGTTTCTCGTCAAATGGACATCACCGAAGGTGTCTCACAGTGTAGGAACGCTTCCCAATTTGACTCTTCGGTTGTAAGTGGTACCTCAGATTTAGTAACTGTGAAATCAAGGATACGAGACGCGTCAAAAACGCGAGAAAAATCATGGTCAGGGATTTTCTCTGGAGGTGTAAAGGCATGCGAGGCTGACGCGCTATCAGTGTAACGATTGATGGCAGGGGAAAGCCGTGCATGGCCGCTTAATAAGCAAGCCCTAGTTATTAGCTTGGGAGGATCTACAAAGAAAATAAGAATACATTAGTCTTTCGCTTTTGATAGGGGAAAGGGAGAGGGAAAAACATACCCTTTACGCTTGTAGTTGATGACGAACTTGAACACGCCATGACGATCTGGAGCGCGGAATTGAACAGAGTAGTGACGTTCCAGGTCTAACTTGGACTGGAGGAAGAGCGATACGACTCGGAATGTGAGGGTCGAGCATCGTGAATTCTAGCTGAAGGTCCATGAGATCTGAATAGGGTTTCCATACACCGCGTTCAGAATAAAACCTGGAGACTTGAGTGGTATAGACCTTCCGCCATCATCGATAACTAATTGAATGTTGCCCTAGACCCAGATATTCAATATCTATCTTGCATTCGGAAGGTCGAGTGGTCTTGAGAGAAACTGTGTAGTACTAGAGGACTGAATACAACCCCAGACGTTCCATCTTGGCAAAGTTTCTGACTCGACTAGACCTTCTCCCTTAAGAAAGCCAAGAAGAATGGAAGGTTAACCATTACGATCCCCCAAGTCTCAAGTGACAACTTTGATATGTATCTATTTTTAGTGTAAGTACTGGAACGCACTAATTAAGTAGGCCTAGATCCGTAGTAACATAGATAAAGCCAGGTATAAGAAGGGAGAGATCTTATAGTTTCCTTACCATTTCTACCAAAGTGATATGACCGGCATTGAACACGTCGTAAAGCGATATTACATTGATGGCTCGGTATATGCTCTACCACACGACCAAGGAGAGCATTCGAGGTGATCATGAGAGTTCAGCCTGTGATTACTCTTCCCCACTAAAATGTATCGCTACTATTAGATTGACAAAGCTGCATAAATTATTCCTCCGGATCCTCGACCACAAGATCCTTCATGCGCCGGTCGAGCTACAAGATGATGATTGGGTCTTGGAAACAGCTACTGGTACAGGTATGTGCTTTCTCAAATTGGAAAAAGCAATATACTCAGTAGGATTCTTAAGGTATCTGGATTCAAGACTTGGCTAAAGTAACATCCACGAAACCACAATACATCGGCATAGATATCGAATCCAATTTATTCCCACAAGCATCAACTCTCCCCTCGAACATCAGATTCGAAACCCAATCCGTCCTCGACCTTCCCAAAGAATGGACAAACAAGTTCACACTGGTTCATCAGCGTCTTCTCAGCTCAGGTCTCCGCAGACATGAATGGGAACCAGCTGTCAAAGAGTTATATCGAGTCGTCAAACCAGGTGGATGGGTACAAATGTTCGAATTGAGGATATGGACTTCTGGTTCAGCTCTTGCCAAACATTGGGATTTGTTTTACAAGTTCGGGAATGATGTAGGGTTGATGTTTCGCGATATTTCCATCAAACTACCGGATTTCCTCAAGCAGAGTGGCTTTGTTGATATTCATGAGGACACTTGTAGTACCCCTTTTGGTGCTTGGGCAAATCGGGACGGTGTTGATGGGAAAGAGAATCTTTTAGAACTTTTGCAAGGATTCAAGACACCGATATTGAGAGGAGGCGGATATGGTGTGGTGGGAAGTGAAGCGGAATACGATGAACTTCTGGAGGAGATTAAGAAGGAAGTGGATGTGACGCCTGGATCGAAGGCTTTGTGGGCAATGTTTTGGGCACGGAAACCATCTGCCAATGAGTAGGGTCGTACTAATCATTCCAATGTATATGAACATTAGAAGATCATGCTGACACAATAAAGAACTGACGTTTGCCCAAGAAATTCATTCGATGCACCTGTGAGTCGATAAATCTAAGGTTGTATATCAGCTCGCCAAGAGATGGCTAGGACTCCTAGAGCAGGAGAAACGTCTGTTGAGTTCAAGTATCCAGATTCATCATTTTCTTCACATTCCGCGTGTCGGGGGTCGAGTCGAAACAGGGGAAGAGATTCCTTGAAAAGGGTACCGGCTTCGGTTTAATAAGTGGTACCTCAGATTAGAAGCCATGAAATCAAAGATACGAACGCGTCAAAAAAACTCAAGAAAAATCATGATCAAGACATTTCCCTCGAGGTGGGAAGGGCATACATAGTGAGGCTGATGCGCTATCACAGAGTAATGATCACTGCACGGAGAGCGGAATCTCGGAAAAGCTGTGCATGACCGCTTAATAAGCAAAGTACACATACAGTGCACTCACAGTTATTCACACCACCTACCTAGTTATTAACTCGGGGGACCCCTGAAAAACAGTAATCTCAACCAAGCTCATAAAGGTCATAAACAAAATAAATAAAATTAGCTTCACAACTACACAGCCATAAAAAAGAAAACAAAATCTATTCAGCCTTCCGACCTTTTCCTTTCTTATCAAAGGCTTTAACTTCCCCTCCCAACCAAATAGCCGAGAACACGAAAAAGCCGACACTGGT
The DNA here is from genome assembly GCF_000300575.1 of Agaricus bisporus var. bisporus H97. NCBI lineage: Eukaryota > Fungi > Basidiomycota > Agaricomycetes > Agaricales > Agaricaceae > Agaricus > Agaricus bisporus. The sequence goes on from NW_006267355.1 coordinate 2,469,388, forward strand.
ACTGATAGCACCCATATAATAAGGCCAAGCCGCACTAATAAATCTCGGATATTCATCATGTCGAGGAGGAACAACCGAAACAGTCGTCGAACTCAACAAATGAGTAAATCTTCAAAGAAAAATAAGAATACATTAGTCTTTTTTGCTTTTTTGTTTATTAAAGAAGGGAAAACATACCCTTTACGTTTGTAGTTGATGACAAACTTGAAGACACCATGACGATCTGGAGCGCGGAATTGGACAGAGTACGTTCCGGGTTTACCTTCGACTGGAGGAAGAGCGATACGAATATGAGGGTCGAGCATCGTGAATTCTAACTGAAGATCTTTAAGATCCGAACAGGGTTGCCATACACCGCGTTCGGGATAAAACCTGGAAACTTGAGCGGTATAGACCTTAGCAACATATGTAAGTATGTTGAAATGATATTGGAGTATGAATACTCACGAGTTCGTCACTTGTGGTATATAGTTCACTAGGCGTGGTTGTATTGAATTTATGATGCTCAGTATGGTCGATACGCAACACAAGGGACTCTTGGAAAGCCCATGACGCGACTTCCTGAACAAACTGCTTATTACCAGATTCAACGCCCCTAAAGGTGATATCTCAATCTCGGCGTCTATGGCAGATTAAATGAACGTACTGGGAAATCTGTTTTTTAGCATATTCATCACTGAAAAGCTCAGCACCACCAGCCCAAACAACACGCGCTCCAGTGGTAGTTTGGAATCCAGTAACGACTCCCATTCGACTTCCAGCCCAAAGTCCTTCTCCTCCCTTCTCAGCAGCATCCACAAGCGAGTCTGCCGAACCGCCATCCACCTCTGATGCAAATGCATATGGAGGTGCATTTAAAATAGGTACAAGCATAGGATTGTTACCCAGAGCGAATGGTGTACCAGAGAACCATACTGGTGCCATGTTTTGAGAGAGGATTTGGCTGGTCGATGGAGGTTGAATGGGGACGACATTCAGAGGCTCAGATCGTTCTGGGAAATAGGATATTAAGGGCGTCCCTGGGGGTGCAGGTGCGAGTGAGAACTCGGCTGCAAGGGAGGTGAGGGATGTCTGTTTTGTGGAAAGCGTGATGAGGAGGTTAGTTTTGCTGCCCAAGAGAGAGACAAGAGATTGTGGTGTAATGTCGCTTGGGAAGGCTGAAGTTTACGTAGTAGGTTAACTGTTGAAACGGCAGAAGATATGCAGACTGACATTTGGTGTCGGGAGCAAAGAAGATGACATGGGAGAAACTGGGAACGCCGTCCTGAGTGAGAAGAGGCGCATCTGCGCGAGGAGATCTGAAAGTCAAGTCATAGCCTTTTTCTGTGTGTGTTACACCTTAGTATAGACACGTGGACAGAATCTCGCGAGACCGACCTCGAAGCCCATCGAGGAATATGGTGTAGTCTGCTTGTTTTTTGGGCTCTACGATGACGAGGACAGAGTCACCCGAGCTGGACTTGGCGTAGGACGAGGCAAAGGCGGCTGCCAGCAACAAAAGCCGTTTGAAGGCGACCATTGTGGACGAGACGCGTGCAGGCCTTCCACGTCAATCAATCACACCTCTTCTGTTTGGCCCTGCTTGGCTGCACCTTCCGGGGCACAAAGTACACGAAAGCAAAAATATCGATCGCTGCGTACTGGCGAGGGTGTAAACGATGATGATATATTTTGTTTAATATTTAGTTATTTGAGCAGGACGAGGACACGACAGACGCTAAACGCTGGGCACCGCGACGCGTAGGATCAAAAGTTGATGGGGAGGTCGCGTGACCTTTCACAGGTGGACCTGGTTCAACGACGGCGACCCGCGACATACCCTGGGTCTTTTCCTTCTCGTTGTCGGTCATGGGTGGTCAAAGTGAAGAAATCGAATACCTCAAGTCCCTCGTTTCTCAGCTCAATGACAAAATATCCGCTCTAGAGGCCCAGCCCAAACCACCGAAGTCTCCCGCCCGGCAGCTTCGTACCATTCTGATGGGTCCACCGGGTGCAGGTATGTTCATCTCTTCAACGCGTCATCCCATGAACTCATGCGCGTTTGACCAGGCAAGGGTACACAGGCTCCTCGGATTCGCGACGAGTTCTGCGTCTGCCATCTGGCCACGGGTGACATGCTGCGCGACCAAATCAAGGCTCAGACGCCTCTGGGCATGGAGGCGAAGAAAATCATTGACGCTGGCGGACTTGTCTCTGATGATATTATGGTCGGCATGATAAAAAACCAAATTGAGAACAATGCCGAGTGCAAGAACGGGTGAGCGGCCTCCGTGTCACGCGCCGATCCGAATTATTCATCTTTGTGTTCCGGTGACCCCTAGCTTTGTCCTCGATGGTTTCCCCCGTACCATTCCCCAGGCACAGAAACTCGACGGCATGCTCTCGTCCCGCGGCGAGAAACTCGATTCCGTCGTTCAATTACTAATAGATGACCAGTTGTTGATCTCGCGAATCACTGGCCGTTTGATCCATACCCCCAGCGGAAGGACTTATCACAAACTCTTCAGGTCCGTCTCCGTCATGGCTATACATACACTCGCAGATTATGCTGACCCGGAGCTCAGTCCTCCCAAGAAACCTGGTCTTGATGATGTCACTGGCGAACCGTTGACCCAGCGTTCAGATGACAACGTCGAAACCCTGCGCAAGCGCCTCACTACATTCCACTCCCAAACAGGTCCAGTTGCCGAATACTACAAGACCAAGGGACTTTGGCATGGTATCGACGCTGCTCAATCTCCATCTGTCGTTTGGGACAATCTCCGGGCGGTGTTTGTAGGGAAAAAATAGATATGTAGATGCTCGATCATTCAGGATCGCTTTCTGTAAATGTGCTATCAGTCGATATGAAAGACCGTTGCGGACTCACGAGGCCCTGGACGGCGTCGCAAGGCCAACAACGAGCAAGATGCTCGAAGTTTCTTCACCAACCTGGATCCTGCTCGCTTGCCTGTGATGAGTAAGGTGGCTTGGCTGAGTTCAGAGCTTGTTAGATCACGAGGGCGATCTCAATTTAAAGCATCATGTCTGATGATTCATCTGACGACCCTACCTATACCACCCATGACAAGGTGGTGAAACCACAGCCTTAGTTTCCGCCTTTAAATGTCATTTTGGCAAACCCAGAAGAGTCCTACCGACTCGACCAACCGACTCCCAAATCCGCACCAGACCGGTATCTAAACCTTTTCCCCTTCTTCAACACTTCGAGCTTGTGGATGCCCCCCTACAAGTTAGATAAGAAGTCCCAGTTGCAGCGTGGTTCTGCTTGTCTCTCTTGTCGGTGAGTCGTGATCTTCTTGTCATATATGTCATTCAACGTCTCAACACGCTGTTGCTCCGCAAAAAAACTAGACGAAGAAAGATCGTATGTTTCGGCGATCCTCATACGCGATCCCTTCTTACTGACATTTTCTTCAGAGATGCGATGGTGTGCGCCCATTTTGTGGCCCTTGTGCGGAACACCAGCGACCTCAGGAATGCTTCTTTGACGACTACCGAAAGAAGAGCAGGACCCAACTTCTTCGCGAGAAAGTCGAATCTCTAGAGAGAAAAGTTGCAGAACTGGAAGCCAATCCTCAAGCTAACCTGCATTCACCCTTCACAAGCGAAAGTCCCAACATTGAACACGCCAACATCGACAACACTCCCTCTCCCAACACTCAAAATTGGTCCTTGTCAGAAGCACCTGTCGCAGAATCTTCTTCTTCATCCTCAGTTCAATGGACACATCCTATTGCAAGTGACGATTGGGTGATAAGTACTCCATTTAACGATGGTTCTGACCAATCTTCACTTCGCCAGAAAACACCCGTTCCCAATGTCAATATCTCACTAGAAACTCAACAATACCTGTAAGCTTTTTTTTTAATGACTTGAACACAAATGTGAAATATTCACACTCCGCCATACCCTTTTTAGGTTGCATATCTTCGAATTACATCGCGCCCAATGTCATTTCTATTCTAACATGACACGCTTTCATCTGTCATTGTTGCAACAATTAGAGGAACAACCACACCCCGCACTTCTTCACGCGATTAACCTCATGGGATGTTATTTTTCACGAGACCCCCAACTCCGCGAACTCGAAACCGACTTGCTCAAACAATCACTCTACGAAATCAGCGTATCATTACGAGACTGTAAACATCTCGGAGACGTCGTTCAAGCATCCTCTTTGCTCGCATTATACTGCTACTTTAACGATCGCTTCGTTGAAGGGTATCGGCATGCTTTCGTCGCCGCTCGACTAGCCGTTGCTCTCAACTTTCATCAAATACCCTACCCCGACGCGGAGTACTTGGAAAACTATGATGCGTATTATGACCGTATTACAGCCTTTTGGCAAGTTTATATGGTTGATAGAGCTTGGTCCGGCGCTCATGGGACACTTGCTGCGTTGTCGGAAGATGAGTATCGTGGACGAATCACGACACCTATGATTTGGACAGCTGACCCTTTGTCAATGATGGTGAGACGGAGCGTTTTTGATTATCTCAGACTCTTCGCTGACATCATCATCATCATCATCACCACAGGATCCACTTATCCTACCCAATTACCTCTGTCATTTCTTTGATATTCGGAATGTGGGAGCTCCGAACATAAGTACCATGTCCGTACCGGCACTCAAGTCATTGGCATCTGCCATTTATGACCGTACCTTTCATCCGGTGACGGGTAAGTGTAAAAACTACAAAGATGAATTCAATTGTTAATTATCAAAAAAATCTAGGAATTGGAGGAAACAAGAAATCCGAGATTCATCCTTCCGTGATTATCGCTATGCAGCGGATACAAAATATGTTACCCCCTTTTCTTGGACGCGAGTTGTGGTTGCCACAGGCACCTCATATTGACGTTGAGTTACTCTTGGTGTACACGATGCTCCGAGTATCAGAGTTGAAGTTTTGTGAAGGAGAAGAGGAGGAGGAGGAGAATAGAGTTGATGGAGACACTAAATTCATTTGGGCGGCTGATTGGTTGACATGGTCTGTTGATCAACTTAGCGAAGATGATTATCCGTTCCTAGATCCCTTGATAGCTGTTGAGTGTCGAACTTTTTTTTTTTTGTGCAAAGCATTGTAAAACTCACTTTTCTTGATTTTTTTAGGGTGTTTGGAATCAAGGAGCAAAGTTTTTGATCAGGAAAGAACGCCACATGAAAGGGTTAGCCGTAGACAACAACAACAACATAACAAACCCTTCTGCGCGGGGTATGTCGAACAACGCAACTGTGTTTGTGGATCAATGCGTGGACGTGCTCTTACGCGCACTTCGGTCACTCAGTACTTACACCCGAGTGGCAGGTGAGAATAATTCGCTATCTGATTTTATTTTGTTTTCCACCTATATTATCTCTCTCTCTCTCTCTCTCTCTCTATCTTTTTTTCAAAATTGTTGACGTGTTAAACATTTTTTCGTAGCTGATTATCTCGAAACCTTGGAGCAAGACTACTTACCTCTCAAACAGACTGTGACATTAGTAGATAACACTGCGTTTCCGCAGTAAGGTCCATTCCTCTTACTTTTTAAACTTTTTCAACCCCGTTCCTTTTTATGCAGGCTTGGTATTTGTTCTCATATCACTTTTTCTCCTCTCTATTATTATATTTAAGCTCTCGGGCCGGTAGATTAGCATTTTTTTTTTCGTAGTATTAGATCGACACAGAGTTCGTGAATCAACAACTCTTTAATAGTATTATTTGAGTTTTCTGGTGGCGTTTGTAAAAAACTAATAATGTAAAGTTTCCCGGTTCCGAACGGGGAAAAAAAATAGAACTTGAAATCCGCCGTTTTCTCTTGAATGGAAGATGTCGGAGATTATATCACTGTAACACTTGAGAAGCTTAACTAGTGTGTACGCTACATAAGTAGTGGATCTTGACATCCCTCTTCCGAAGTCGGATATAACTAGTCCTCGTCAGACACATTTTCTTAGGTATACCAAAAATGGGTGATAAGATCATGGTTTTCCTTCTTCTTATTAGTGTGCCTTTTTGTTTGATGCGAACAGTACGGATTTATCTTTGGAGGGTAAGTGATATTCCATTGTTGCTATACAAGTTGACAATGTGATGATTGCCTGGGTTCGCGACAAGGAACGACCATGGAAACATCGATCGGTTTCACGCCTATTAGTCGGTGGCGATTTCGCGAAGAGACTTTTTTCATTCTACGGTTTTTTTTTTTACGCGGATAGTTTCCCGATGAGATGTGACGAAAAGTTAAGGTTTGGGCATGATGAAAGACAAACAGAGTTAAGTTCATAGAGCTCCGAGCAAAAAAAATAATTTTAATGCCAGCGGTCATCGTTTCGTAACACTTCGAAATCGTGATCTTGCAAAGAAAACAACAAAGTTCAAACATATCGTTAATAGAAGGGAATCTTCTTGTAAACTTACTTCACTATGACGCCACTGTGACGAACCAAATGCATGAAGATCGTCGTGTCTTCCTTGCTTAACTCCGGTTTTTTCCCACTGAACGGCGTTACGGGGCCTAGAAATATCGGACTTCTTTCCGAAATTCAGAAACGTGTTTTACTCGACGTTGATTTCTCGTTCGTTATTGGTTGCCCAATCTTGCGGACTTGTAAAATATTGAAAGTTCAGTCAAAAATTTAATCCGTTAGGGCATTCTTTTGACAGCTTTTCAGCTTTGTATTTGTTGCGATTCGGACATTCAGGGAAGAAGTAATCAAGGGAAAATATTGCGACACTTGAAATACGGTCAGTTACTGTATGTTTTGAAACAGGGTCAAAATCAAAATCAATATCATACGGTATTCATTTTCGAAATCAGAGGACGCTTGAAAAGTAAGAAAGCAAATGACCTTGTTGGGCATTTCGATTTTCTTCTGTTACTGAAATAGGCGGTCAAGAGGTCAGTCGCTGATCCTTACCGCTGCGTCTATTGTCCCTTAAGGCTTGTACAAGACTGATGTCCTGACCGTGGAGGAATATCAATTTCCTGGTCCGCGCGTCCCTCGGACCAGCATATGAATTTCTACGCTGGTGGAGTTCAAAGTCTTCTTGAACGATCCCGTTGAATGCATATCAACCCCGCACTATAATGAATCGGGCTATTTATTGCCTTCCGACGACGACATAGTGATTATTGAGTCTAAGGGTGTATTGGATCAGTTTGTGATTCGTACTCGACGTCGAAAACTTACTTCTAGGTTATGCCTCGCACTCAGTCAAGTTGACTATTACCGTCATAGCGAATGATTAAACGGAACCTGATGCCAATTTAATCAACCTGAGGTTCAAAGTCATTCCGGATTGTTCCTCTTCACATACTGAGTTACAATGCCCGAACGGGACTGTTTCTTGAGCGATTCCCGATTTCCGGAGATGGATTTTGAAGTCGGCCATCTTGAATTTGAGGACCGCGAACGCTTTTAGCGATGACAAGTCATCCACTCTTTATATTGTCGTTTCTTTTCTTTCAACGTATACGACCGCTGTGATAGAATCTCAATGGGTGTACCGTACCGGGTACAAAAATATATGACTCCTGTTGTTCATTTCTCTTGGCAACGCCAGGAATTACAGTCCAAAGGTGGCTAATAAGACGTGTCAAGTTTCTTGAGAATGGAATCTAGAGAATTCACTCGGATTAGCACTGACGGCCAGTAAATCCGACGATGAATTTCCTGCAGGAAACTTACGTACTATAGACCGATGTCATCCACTGTTGTTGAAGGGTGCGATAGTCATTTCCACCTCTTTGAACATTGCATTTACTTGCAAGTTGCCCGTCCCATAGATGCAGTTTGTTTGTCTCTCGTTTGCTTCCGTTTTCTCTCCTCGAACGGCGACTACATATACCCGAGGACGTTGCTGGAGCCGCTTCCGATCATGACACATGGAGGCGGGGCAATAACCCTGTTTATTTTATGTGCAATAAATGCAGGCGAGAAGCGTTTGGTGATGCCAAGCTCGTGGTCAATACCGTGGAGCAAGCTTTCGCCGTTGCTCGAGCGGGCCGCTACACCTGTCTCTCGCAGGCTAATTAAAACAAATCTAAAAACGCGCCAGAGTCAATACTTCGATTATCAGATAATGATCGGTGTGATGCAGTTTACCATCGATAAATGCAACCGCATCTGTCATCTTTCAGTCAATCGGGAGTATTTTGAATGACCAATTTGCGTGATCACCGTCATTCGATCAAATGAACTTCTGTTCCTTCAGCTACCCTGGCCCTCTGTCCTGAAGGTTCGAAGCCCCTGCATACTGGCCCACGTTGAGTAATAAACTCTACACTCAAAATTTCCGGAGAGTTATTCAACGGCGCGGCACACAACCGTGGAAGGCTATGAGTACATATGATGACACAGCAGGAGCAACACATCCACCTCGAATGCAGCTGATATTTGACCAACTATTGATACAGGCGGGAATGAACAGGATCCCTGGCAGCTGAAACGGAGCGGCGGTTGGGACGAACGGGGCTGAGGCGGTTGGAGAGGAGTGATAAACGTGCCTCCGTCTTTGGTTTATTGATTCGTCGATGTTGGCGGTGTCTTTGATGGTCATTGATGGCGTGACAATATTCGATGAAAATCAGTAGACGCTATGTCCAAAAGGAATGTCCAATTGTAGAGATTCGACAGCTGGATTTTTTCCTTCTTGCCGCTCACCAGGTTAAACCTGGCCGGTTGAAATACAGGGTTTCATTGATAAGTCACGCTGTGGGGCACAGCGAATAGAGAATGCAGAAACGCGGGTAGAACGGCTAAGGGATCCGAGATCGTGATCCACTGGCAGGGGAGTAAGGAGCAAAATAGAAACAGAGACTAGGGACGATTGACGCTGTGGCCTGTTTTTTCAGCGCGCGTGTGCACAAATCCAGTGATTTGCAGCACGAGATTGAGGAGATTGGACATGGGACATAGCGTAGTGATGAAGTTGAACGTGATGAATTGGTTTCCACAGGTTCTGGAACTGACCCTGAACTATTTCTGTTTCGAGCAGTGATGACATGCAACAGCCATACAGTATCGGGCCTAGGCGAGATCTCGGTGTTGCTCGTAATATTTAACCCAGGTCTTCTTTGGTTAAGAGTCCTAGTCCGGCTGGCTTCATGTCCATGGGCGATAGCACGTTATAGGCTTGACTTTCGGTCGTTCGGCATCTACTACCACCTCCTCCGAGGCAGGTATTCTTCGCTACCAAACGCATCTGCAACATTCGCTGATACGTGCCATCTTCCACCAGGAAATACTCTCCTTTGCGAGCTTGTCTATCTAAGCGTAATAATCTAATAGCCATCAGTTTTGGAACGTTCGATCATCTGTGTTTCAACCAACTCGTAAGTCCCACTATATGACCATGTTGATTAAACTCAGCCCCTAATAATTCGTTTGTTTCACTTTCCTTGTTCAAGGCTGCGCCTCTTACAGACTATCTCGACCGCTTCCTCATATAACGCGAAGCACTGCAGGCAATAGCGCTTGGTCGCTTTCTCTTGAGCTACAGCAGGCTATCAGCAAATTTAGTTTTGTGAGCAAATGCCACGTTTTTATCAGCCCACCCACTGACTGAGCTCCAGCTTTAGACTTGGATTCACTCATGAGTGCGACTATCACTGTTCGACATCTCCCTAAAGTGGCTCCGTTGGACATCCATCACTCGCGAAATTCTAACTTAGCTGGTGCCCCCCTTCCTATGATTCCTCGACGGATGACACGGTCACGGAGTCTACCAGTGTCTTCCAAACCTTCATCTCAGCCGACTTCCTATGATTACGAGGCACAATATGCTGTGGACTCAGACTCTCCTTCATCCAGCACATCGGAATCGTCCCGTCTCTTTGCTCGGCGAAGGAGAGTTGGAGGTGTTCGTATGGGCGCGCTGAACTTGCCAGAGGCGACCCAACCCCTTTCACAAGCAGACCAATCACAGATGGTTTCCCAGTCTCAGGTTGTTCAAGCAAAAATAGGTGATAAGACGAATACAAACGATCAATCACAACGACCCCTCGTATACGCACCTGGTATGCTTCGCTTCAGCCTGGAGGTCATGCGTTCCCACATGCTCGCCGGACCTCAGACATATCGACACAATCGGTCCGTTTCCTTGAACGGTTCTCAATCAGCTCAGTTCGTGGACGAAGCGTCACGAGTTATCATCCGGAAGAAATCCGGTCAGCCTGTGAAATCGTCTTTAAAGTCATCCCGATCCTCTACTCGGGGTAACCTCTCTGTTGTGACCGTTGGCTCGTCGAGTAAAAGCGAACCACCCACTCCGAAGGTCGTCCATTTCGACACAAAACTTGAGCACGTAAAACATTTCATCGCTGAGCAGAAACCACTGGCCGTTTCCCGGGATGGTAGCCCCACGGATGACACCAGCGGCACCGACAGCGACTTCCCGTTTACCTATGGGGATGGGTCAGGTGCATGCAGAAACAGGAAGAGATTAATCATGCGGCATATCAACGGCACTCCCAAGTCAAATTCGTGTGCCGACGTTGCATTGGAGGATTACTATCTCAATTTCGATGGGACAAGTATTCTTGGGAAAATCCGGGTGCGCAACATCGCCTATTGCAAAACCGTCGCGATTAGGTTCACCTTCGACTCATGGCAAACGACTAGCGAGGTTGTTGGGCGTTACGTGGAGTCAATCAACTCCCAGTTTGATCGGTTTTCATTTAGCATTCGGCTAAACGATCTACTGGCAAGGATTGAAGGGAAGACTTTCATGATGGCGATTCGGTATAGTACCAACGGACAGGATTTTTGGGACAACAATAATCACAAAGACTATGTGGCGGCCTTCACGAAGGCGAAAGCTGTTCCGGAAAGCAGGAGATCAGATGACGATGACGCCAGTGACGTCGAGAACCTCAGGAGCAGGCTGGAGGTAGTCTTGCAGGCGAAGGCAAGGGATGATGTCTCTCGATCTCTTCCCAAGAAAGCACTGGACTCTAGGAAAGCCGATCCCCCCACATTGAACTCTGGTGTCGCCTTGAGCTCGCGTTACGACTTTGGGATATCACTACGCAACCCCAGAACTTGGAATCCATCTGATGTCCCTCTTTCGACCTCTCCCCCCCAATGCACCCAGCCGTCGCTGTCTCGTGTGAGACGTTCAACGGTACCTCCTCCAAGCTCAATACCTTGGCCAGAGAAGATGTCTTCTCTCAAGCGGCTGGAGACGTTGCCAGGGCCCCTGTCAATTGAAGAGTCGGTGCCTTTGGGTTCTCCGCGAGACATTCGGGAGGACAGACATTTTCCCGCTCATCCTTTCCCACTAAAAAGAGATGAAGACGAGTCTAGTGTGCGATCTAGGAATCACCAAAGGAGTTATCTAGAAAATGGATTGACTAGCAGGAAGGACGGCTTTCCGAGGATAGAGGCTGGGATGCCAGAATCGAAATCTCTTGAATTGAGGCAGCTGCCTGGCCATTCGACTGCTCATATATCCTCGAGGTGTAGTTCTTTCCCTCCTCTCAAAATCAGTGGTAGTCCTCTTTCTTGCTCGCCTCATTCTGAATTCGAACTCCCTGTTTCAATATCTGACGGCCACCCTCGGGACTTGTCTCAACAATCTGGTTTGAACATGGGAGAGAGCAGTGGGGATAGCGACTTGTCGACTCCTAGTCTTTCTACGCCGACATCATCGCGATCACCTACTCCATCCCCGACCCTCAGGAAGTCGAGCTTACCTCCGTTGAGTGAAAACATCCTCTATCCGGATAATCCTCAGCCAGTCAGCCCAGGGGCGCACTATAAGCAGTTCTTGAACAAGTGAGTGTCTCGGCCCCCTCGAGTTATAGAGATAGGGGCGTTAAACAAACCTTTGCTTGCAGGTTCTGTTTCTTTACCGGTTCCTCGGATGCGATTCCCGAGCTTACCACAGCAGAGAAATTACCTCCGGATGGTCGAATGCTTACGTCGCACCTTGGTGGATTGAATGCTTCCTATCCCACAGGTAATGTCGATGATCTGCCAGCTACGCTTCAAAGTGATTCTTCCGCCTCGACGCCAACGGTGTCTACTTCGAGGTCTGCGACTTCTGTGTCTTAATGCTCGGCCGCCATTTCTCTCAAAAGCGAATAATGTACTAAATGCGTTTTATCGCCCAATTTCACCTCGGTTTTTACGCGGAACGCGGATTATCTTTATTTCTGACACGTCTTATCTCCTTATTGATGTAAAGGCGACGCGGTGAAACTTCCTTCATACGACTTCCCCCTCTCCCGTTTCTGCTAGTTTGCCCTCTCGTCTTTTCTATATGTATTCATATGTACCATTAGATCACATGTAAACAACTAAAATGTACGATTACGCTTTCATCTCTCCCCATTTGTTGATCAGCGCAGTGAACAAATAACGTTCTATGCCTATAGGTCTCCTTAGTATTGTAATCCGGGTTTCCCGCAATGGAAACCATGGCTTTAGACGACTTTGCTTGAATTATTTATAATTATATATTGAAATAGGAAAGAGATGATACAGGAGTGCCAGTGATAGGTATCAGTGTCTGCCACGCCGGGCACCCCACCGACCAGACCGATTGTACCCGTTGGCGCCGCCGCCCCGCCCCCAATCGCCATCTCTATCTCTACCATCTCTGTCATCCCTACTTCTGGTATCCCGGCCATTTGTGCCATGGGGTACGTCACGACCGAATTCGTCTAACATAGATCCGCCATACATATCTTGATCCCGGTATTGCTGTTGCTGCGGTGGGCGGCTAACCGGTTCGGATGAGGCACTGAACCCAGGAATAAAGTCGTCTCCGGAGTCGGATTGTCCAATGCCACCGCTACGGTTGGCATACCCATTCTCCATCCCTGCTCCACCCACCGCAGAGGATTGACGATACTGACTATCGTCCTCTTCCTTTACCCCCCAACTCCTGCTGTAACCGCTGTTACTAGTAGTCCCAATTCCGATACCAAAACCTGATCCAACGAAATTGGATTGGGCAGCACCGAAACCAGGAACAAAGATATCGTCTTCTTCATCTTGGCCGCTCAAGTCCATGACATCAGATGGTTTCTCTACAGAAGTTGCTTCTCCTGGCCTTTCACGAGACCAAAATCGTGTTGTTTGATCGTTTGAAGCTGTCACAAGTAGGTGTCCCAATGGGTGATACGCAAGAGACCAAACATTTGCGTCATGTGCTTGAGAAAGGGTGGCACGGGGAGAAGATGCGGCGGCTGTTAGAGACGAAAGAGATGTGGGAGAAAGTGTAGACGGTGAAGTGGCGATGGAGGCGGGTGGTGAGGGGGTTGAAAGATCCCAATGTAGGATTGAACCTTCAGAACCTCCGGAAACTAAAATTGGGTGTACTGGGTGCCAGGCAACGGCTATGAATAGTTATCAGTGGACGGTGGTGAACGACAGAAGAGAAATGCATACAGCACACTTCTTTCTTATGGCCCTTGAGCACACGGAATTCTTTCATAGCGCGGATGTCAAAAACGCGTACGGTCTGGTCGCGTGAAGCACTGGCAACGAGGTTGCCGTTAGGTGACCAGGATAGCGCCTGGATGGTATTTTTGTGGGGGTGACTATATACAGTCAGTTAGTCCAAATACGAGCAGGAAGACAAAATAAAAAGTATACAGTGTCGATAAACAGGTTCCCGTACGGGGATCCCAGAATTTGATTAGGTTGTCTTTAGAACCCGAGACGATGATGCCTTTGGTAGGGTGCCATTGTGCGCATTTGACATCCCAGCCATGACCTTGACAGCTTCAGAATTTGGAGGGTCATTCGTTGAGTTGCAGTGCTTACCTGTGAGCACGCTTTCCACTCGACTTTCGGCAAATGACCAGATACGAACGCTCGAATCATCACTAGCCGTAGCGAATCTCTGGTCATCCGGGCTAAAGCTAATATCGCGGATGGCTTCGCGCGAATTTGAGCCTTGCCAAGCAGTCAAATTGTTCATATTCGGCTCGAAATACTTGATGACACCAGTTTTATCTGCTGAGGCAAGATAGGCGCCTGAATGGTTGAATGTCATGGCACAGATTGCAGTGTCATGTGCTTGGAGAATCGTTTCGAAGTTGAATGTTAGACCATTCCAGAGGGTGAATTCGCCGCTGGTTGAACCCGTGAGGACGCGACGGCCTTCTGGTGTCCACTGTAGATGATATGAACAAAAGCCCTTTCGCAGAGAGACGATCTTACAAGAACGACATGGACGGGGTAACGGATCTTATTAGTTGAAGTGTGGATAAACTTAGTACACAAGGACGTCGAGCAATTGTCTGGGTACGCTTTCGGAGGAAGTAACTAATAATTGATTAAGTATACTCCTAGACTCAGTAGGTAGAACATACGTCGATGATAAAAGGTATAGCGGGACGCAGGTTAGGAACATAGTTAGGGCTTGGTCTTAATGTTCTGAGCTGTGGTACGGTATTACTTTATGTTATGATTCAGCAACTGTGTCGAAACGACCCACGAGTGCCCATCTCCCCATACCGCCATTATAATCCACCGTCCGACGAGGTCGTGTCTTCTTTATGAGTTTCCCGTCAATCATAAGCCTAGCATTGGCTAAAGTTTCTTCCTGAATTTTAGACTCATCCTGGGGTGGTGGTTGGGGCTCTGAAAGATAGCGTTGTGGTTTCCATTCTAGATGTGGTGCATTCGGAACTTGTGGAAGTGCTTTTTGAGGCAGAAGAAGTGGCAGACTACTAGCCATGTATAGCGCGCTCGCACTGAAGACTTGCCAGGGATGACAATCCTGTGTTTGTCTCTGCTTGGATTTTGAATGCCAATATCAAATAATAGCAAACAGCTCGCCCTCCAGCGCAGTCGCTCTTCCGAGCGTTGTATAGCACAACCATACTAACGTCTCTGTCTAAATCGAATACTGGTGACCAGCAATGTCGGACGAGTATCCCAGTCTGTTCCGTAAGTTTCTCTCCCGCTGGTACGATTTGTATCCTCACTGGGTCACCTGTCGTACAGGTTCGGAACAGATGAGCTTGGTGCAGTTATTTGTCCCGACAGAAGTTGCCCACGACACCGTAGCTGAGCTCGGGGAACTTGGAGATGTCCAATTTAAAGATGTCAGTTAGCCAATTTTGATCATGACCCTTCCGCGAAAGCTATGTGCTGAAACTCGACTTGTAGCTGAACCCAAACGTCAATCCTTTTCAACGTTCGTTTGTCGGTGAAATTCGTCGTGTTGATGAAATGGCACGGCGCGTTCGCTTCTTCGCCGCGCAAATTGAGAAAGAGAAAGACCCGATTCCTCTTCGCCCACTTTATGACTCGGCGCCGCTCATTACTGTTGGACCTCGCGCTGCGCAGACCATGGATGAGCTGGATACCGTTCTTACCGAGCACGAGACGAAACTTACTCGTATGAACGAGAATTACAACACTTTGACGGAAAGGTTGAAGCAGCTGATCGAGGCCCGCTATGTCTTGAGGGAAACGGCTGTATTCTTCGACAGGGTAACTTCTTATCAACCCGTCTTCAAAGGACATATGAATTAACGCGAACCTAGGCCCAAAGTCACACTACGGACATTAGAACCTCTTTTGATGATAGCGCGGCTCCATTGCTGCAGCATGACGACCAAGAGAGTCAGTTTGCTCCCGGTGATGTCCAATTTGATCTCGAGTAAGTTTCAGCTCCCTCTATCATCCTCTCGAAATTGCTAATCATCTCGCAGATTTGTCGCAGGAACTATTGACCGCGCTCGTGTTGCCACTTTCGAGCGTGTCCTTTGGCGCGTCTTGCGTGGCAACTTGTACATGAACCAAACTGACATCACTGAACCTTTTGTCGACCCTGACTCTGGGACGGAAACCTGGAAGAACGTCTTCATCATTTTTGCCCATGGCGATGTCCTTCTTTCAAAGATTCGCAAGATCGCGGAATCCATGGGAGCTACTTTGTATCCCATTGATGCGAATGCGGATAAACGAGCAGATGCCCTTCGTGAAGTCACGGCCCGCATTGAGGATCTACAAACGGTTCTGTATAACACTGGCCTTACCAGACGCGGCGAACTGGTCAGGATCGGGGAAAGCCTTCGGAGTTGGCAAGATGTTGTGAAGAAGGAGAAACTTATCTATGAGACTCTCAATCTTTTCAACTACGATGTAAGGAGGAAAACCCTCATTGCGGAAGGTTGGGTGCCTACTCGAGACATCACAAATATCCAGCTAGCCCTTCGACATGCAACTGTGAGCGTTTATCTCCAATTTCTATCATTACAAGAAGACTTATTGCTCATAACAGGAAGAGGCAGGAACCAGTGTTCCACCCATCCTTCATGAATTGCGGACACACAAGACACCACCAACATTTAACAAGACCAACAAGTTTACTGAAGGTTTCCAAGCTATCATGGACAGTTATGGTATGGCCAAATACCAGGAAGTCAATCCTGGACTTTTCGCTATCGTTACTTTCCCCTTTCTCTTTGCTGTCATGTTTGGTGACATTGGACATGGTTTAATTATCCTTTCCGCTGCAATCTACATGATCCTCAATGAGAGACGTTTGGCTAGATCCGATCTTGGCGAAGTAAGTTTGTCAGGTTTTTCTTTTTACGTTTCGTTGCTGAGATAATACCCATCTTCGTAGATCAACGGCCAGTTCTTTTTGTACGTCCTTCATCCTCCTGCCCTGCAGCCTTTGCTGATAACAAATTCAGCGGACGCTACATTATCCTTCTCATGGGTCTTTTTTCCATATACACCGGCCTTATGTATAATGATATATTCTCCAAGTCGCTGCATATCTGGCACTCGGGCTGGACATTCACTGAAGCTAATGGCACTATAACCGGCGAAAGTAATGGCCATACCTATCCTTTCGGTGTAGACCCTGGTTGGCACGGCGCGGATAATGCGCTTCTTTTTACAAACTCGTATAAGATGAAAATGTCCATCGTTCTTGGAGTCATTCATGTACGGCTATTTTTGTTTATTCTTCATTTTTGGCTTACCCTGTCATCCTAGATGACCTTTGCATTATGTCTTCAGTTACCCAATCACATCAAATTCAAGCGTCCCGTTGACATATGGGCGAACTTTGTCCCTCAGATGCTATTCTTGCAGTCTATATTTGGCTATCTAGTTGTATGCATCCTTTACAAGTGGTCGATTGATTGGTCGACTGCGACAACACAACCTCCCTCGCTTCTCAACATGCTTATTGCGATGTTCCTATCGCCTGGCACCATTGAACCTGGAACGCAACTCTATCGCGGGCAAAGTTTTGTTCAGATCATTCTCCTATTAATTGCCGCTATATGCGTACCCTGGCTTCTCATAGCGAAGCCTTTCGTAATATGGAAGGAAATGAAAAAGATCCAGGGACAAGGATATGTTGGTCTCGCCCATGGTGAGGATATACCCAGAGAACATTCTGATGACACTCTTGAAGGAGAGGAAGAAGGTAATGGTCGGGCGATTGTGGAGGATGACAAGGAAGGAGATGTAAGTTTCAATTCAGTCCATTTCATCTTGTTCTAAATAGGGCGATATTTTAGGAGCATGAAGATTTTAGTGAGATCGTGATCCATCAGACCATTCACACCATTGAATTCTGCCTTGGGTGTATCTCCCATACGGCCTCATATTTACGTCTCTGGGCTCTTTCCCTTGCACATGCCCAATTATCCGAGGTGTTGTGGTCAATGACAATTGAGAATTTCCTCGGGCCGAACTCCATCCTCGGCTGGGTTTTCTTGATCGTAGTAATAGGGCTTTGGTTCGGATTGACGGTATTCATCCTTTGCATCATGGAGGTCAGTTTTCTTACTCGTGGTTATGGAATCTCCACTCATTATTAATAAAATAGGGTCTATCGGCTTTCCTCCACGCTCTTCGTCTTCATTGGGTGGAAGCCAACAGCAAACACTTCGAAGGGGGCGGCTACGTAAGTTGTCGTTCGCACGTTCTTACCCTTATTGGTTGACTGAATACGGTAAACCTTTACAGGCATTCACTCCACTCACCTTTGCGGATCTCGAGACCAAGGAATAGCGCTACTCGTTGCAGTACATTTTATGTGTTTCATGCTGTGTATTTTTTTGTTCTACATGATGGCATAAAGATACAATACAGATATGCTTGATTGTGATGAACAAGACATTGACATTCCAAATGCATTATTTTCATCACCATATCTGTCATGATCGAATCAATTTTTTTTCGTGATTCACTCGTTTCCGAGCCGAAAAGCAATGTGGTGCAAATTTTTCAAACTCCGAAATCAACCTAATATAAGTCATGCAGAATGCTGTTCTTTCTCCTTATCCCTCCCCACTCAGTTCTTTTCTCTCTCTTTTCTTTTAGAGGTCAGTAATATTGCCGACCGAGTTCACCTCTGTACTAATGCTCGCCTAGGATTTTTTTCCACCTTAGAAGCTAGAAATAGAGCGTACTCTATCACTTCATAGTTTTTTCGCCTGCTTCAACGATCTATATACACTCTTAAAATTTCGAAAGTGCGTTTTTCACCCAACTTGGACGGCGAGTATGGCGCTGATAATTTTCCAGATCGTAGAAATGCCTGCCGCTACAACTGTCGCCGCCGTAACATCTGTTTCCGCTCCTCTCAAGGCTAATGCCGTTGTTGACGGACCGATTGATATCGCCGCTGTCTTCGCTGCTGATGCCAACACCCGCGCTTCTGCTGCTGCCCCCTTGGTGGCCGCCGCTCAAAAAGACGGTACCTCGGCTCTCGTTTCCGCGGGTTTCCCTGAGGCCGTCGTCAAGGCTCTTGCCGATAAAAAGTCCCCTGCCGCCCGTGAAGGTGCTGCCGATGCCATTCGTGCTCTTGTGAAAGCCGGTGGTGTTAAAGCATTGGAACCCATCTTCGTCGAGGCTGGTATCTATTCTGCCCTCCTCGAGGCTTTTGCCGACAAAACCCCGACTGCCAGAACCATCGCTGTTGATGCAGTTCGGGAGTATGTTGCTGCAATGAACCCTTGGGCTACTTCCCTTATCCTTCCCAGTCTTTTGCATGAAATTAAGACTGCCGGCAAGTGGCAAGTCAAAATTGGCGCCCTCACTGTCCTCAATCAACTCGTCGCCAGCGCTCCTGTTCAGACCGCTCGTGCCATGCCTGACATTGTCCCTGTCCTCGCCGAGGCCATCTGGGACACTAAGGCTGACGTCAAGAAGGCTGCTCGTGACTCGTTGACGAAGGCCACCGCCCTGGTTTCAAACAAGGATATTGAACGCTTTATTCCTGCTCTTATCAAGGCCCTCATCAACCCTGTCGAGGAGGTTCCTAATACCATACAACTGCTATCGGCCACTACATTCGTTTCCGAAGTTGATTCTCCGACCCTTTCTCTCATGGTCCCGCTTCTCTCGCGTGGTTTGAATGAGAAGCTCACCGCCACCAAGCGGAAAGTAGCAGTGTATGCACTTCCGAACTTCTTATCTTCTGTGTCAGATCTAATTCGTCTATTTTTAGTATCATTGATAACATGTCCAAGCTCGTCGATTCTCATGTTACTGTTCGACCCTTCATACCCAAGCTTCTTCCGGGACTCCTTAAAGTTGAGAATACCATTGGTGATCCTGAGGCCCGTAGTGTTATCGGCAGGGCCATCAAGACTCTCCGTCAAGTTGGCCAGGTGCCTGAGGGTGATGGTTCCAACATCGCTCCTCTCAAATTTGTCGAGGCTGCTCAGACGACTTCTGCGCTTGTTGCCATCTACAAGAAGCTCAACGGAGAAATCGACGGTTCCAACGCCGTGGTCAAATACGTTTCAATCCTCGCGGCCAACCTCATTAATGCCAAGGTCTTTGAGGTTCCCGCTTGGGAGACTCTTGCTCCCTACCTCACCTGTGTTGTTGCTTCCCCTGATGGTGTTGCCGTAACTCGCGAATGGGTTGTCCGCTCCGCTACTGAGGGTATGGATGACGAAGAAGTTCCTGAGGACGAGGAAGAGGGTGAAGACCTTTGCGACTGCCAATTCTCTCTCGCCTACGGTGCCAAGATCCTGCTTAACACTGCCAAGCTTCGTCTCAAGCGTGGCCACCGCTACGGTCTTTGCGGCAAGAACGGTACTGGAAAGTCTACTCTCATGAGGGCTATTACCAATGGACAAGTCGAAGGTTTCCCTTCTCCTGATGAGGTCCGCACTTTCTACGTCGAACATGATATCGATGGCAGTGAGGAAAGCATCTCCGTTCTTCAATTTATCGTCGATGACAAGCGCATTCTCGCCAATGAGACTGAAATCAAGGAAGTTCTTGCTTCCGTCGGCTTTGATGGCCCTCGCCAGGCTCAACCTATTGGTTCCCTTTCTGGTGGTTGGAAGATGAAGTTGGCTCTCGCCCGTGCTATGCTTTTCAAGGCCGATATTCTTCTTCTCGATGAGCCGACCAATCACTTGGATGTTGTCAACATTGCTTGGTTGGAGAACTACCTCACTGGTCTCAAGACCTGCACTTCGAGTATGTTCTTTCCATTCATCATCTGAATATATATAACTTATGGCCTATCTTCAGTCATTGTCTCTCACGACAGTACCTTCCTTAACAACACCATCACCGATGTTCTCCACCTCAACCGCTTCAAGTTGCGCCGCTACCGTGGTAACCTTGAGACCTTTGTGAAGCACGTTCCTGAGGCCAAATCTTACTATACTCTCGAGGCCGCTGAGGACTACAAGTTTAAGCTCCCAGACCCTCCCATGCTCGAAGGTGTCAAGACTAAGGAAAAGAGTTTGCTCAAGATGTGAGCAACGTATTCGTCCATGTATTTTTACTTTTATTGACTGTGTTTCTTCAGGCGCAAGGTCGCTTTCCAGTATCCCGGCACCGCTGTCCAGCAACTCCACGAAATTACCCTCCAGGTATCTCTATCCTCTCGTGTTGCGGTTCTCGGACCCAACGGGTCTGGTAAATCGACACTTGTCAAGCTTCTCATCGGCGATATGGAACCTAACAAGGGTGGTGAGATCTGGAAGCATCCTAACTTGGTCATCGGCTATGTTGCTCAACACGCCTTCCACCACATTGATAACCACCTCGACAAGACCCCTCTCGAATATATGCTCTGGCGTTACCAGACCGGTGAGGATTTGGAGGACATGGGCAAGGCATCGCGTATCATTTCTGAAGAGGAAGCCAAGAAGATGCAGGATGGTTCGCTCGTTGTTGTCGAGGGCCAGAAGAGGTTCATCGATGAAATTACCTCCAGGAAGAAGCTGAAACAGTCCTACGAGTATGAGGTCTCCTTCAAGGGCCTTAGCTCCAGTGAGAACATCTGGCTTCCTCGTGATGACCTTATCAAACGTGGCTTCGAAAAGGTCAAGCATCCTTACCGCATATACATGTTACATAAATGCTGACAATTTTTACAGAAAGTTCTTGAAGTTGATACCCGCGAAGCTCAGCGCCTTGGTCTTTTGCGTCCCCTTGTTCGTCGAGAAATCGAGAAGCACTTCGCTGATTTCGGCCTCGAGCCCGAGTTCGTTTCTCACAACACCATGAGAGGTCTTTCCGGCGGTCAGAAGGTCAAGATTGTCCTCGGTGCTGCTACTTGGCGTCGTCCTCACGTTGTCTGCCTTGATGAGCCCACCAACTACCTTGATCGTGAGTCGCTCGCTGCGCTCATTGAGGCTCTCAAGAAATTCGAGGGTGGTGTGCTCGTTATCACTCACAACCGTGACTTCTCGGAATCGCTCTGTACTGAGGTTTGGGCCATGCGTGATGGTACCCTCGAGGCTTCGGGTCACAACTGGGTTGAGGGACAGGGATCTGGAGCTCGTATCGATAAGAAGGATGGAGAGGATCAGGATCAGTATGATGCCATGGGCAACAAGGTTGACAACAAGAAGGCGAAGAAGATCACTGCATCCGAAGCTCGCAAACTGAAGAAGGAGCGTATGGCACGGAAGAAGAGGGGAGAAGACGTCACCGATGATGAGCTCTAGATAACTTTCGGTGTTTATGTTCCATGTCTGTTTCCTCATTACCCATCTTCCTAACGATACCACGTGCCTATGTTTCGTCTACGCATCTCATTTCTAGCTTTCTGTCTTGCTGTTCTTCTGTACACTTATTCTAATCTCATGTCTTTAATTTCTCGAAACGTTGTTGGGAACTCAGTGAATTACACGGCAAAGCGGTTAAAAATACAAGA
The DNA here is from genome assembly GCF_000300575.1 of Agaricus bisporus var. bisporus H97. NCBI lineage: Eukaryota > Fungi > Basidiomycota > Agaricomycetes > Agaricales > Agaricaceae > Agaricus > Agaricus bisporus. The sequence continues at coordinate 2,491,503 of NW_006267355.1, forward strand.
TATCAGATGTGCCTACGACGATGGACCTTCGCAGTCTAGCTTCCAAGCCTTTTCCACACCTTCACCTCCCAGGAACACGACAGTACCCTCATCTTGCAATTTCTTAAGATGAAGGTCAATACTATGAGAGGCTGGAATCCAGAGGCTCTCGGGATATGACGCGTAGAGAACTTTGACGATTGTCCAAGTAGTCCAAGCATCGCCTTCCGTTGGCTTCGTTCGCAACACTTCCAGCACTTGCTGCTCACGGTCAAGGCGATGTTTAATATAAGTGGAGATGAGTTCATGACCAGATTTGACGATAGGTCCGTGTGCCGGATAGAGAGTCTGATAACCCTCAGGAGCTCCCCCGCCATATTCAAGCAATTTGTTGAGAGATTGCAGATACAATCTGAGATCTTCAAAGACGGCGGTGCCTTGTCCTAGAACTGTGTCTGCCGTGTATAGTGCATGGTCGTCTGGTATATCTAGAGCTATAGAGTCAAGCGTATGACCAGGAGAATGGATTACACGGATCGCGGGTGACGATGCGCGAAAGAGCTGATTATCGTGTAGGTCATGGAAGGGTTTGCCGTCGGGTGTAGGTGTGAATGCGCCTTTGGGTAAAGATTCGATGATTTCGGGTAGTTTGTTATGAGCAGTAGATGCAGGACCGGCGATATCTGATGGAAGAGGGTATTTATGTAGTTTGGGAGCTGGATACGAGGATAGCGGAGTTGTTGGGTTACGGGATTGCCAACGTGATTGAAGTAGAGAGAGAACAGATGGGAGACCACCGACGTGGTCGGAATGCCAATGCGAAATCATGATATCAGAGACTTCGGGGAGTGTATTTGTATTTGATGAGAGGGCATCTAGGGCGGAGGCAAGAAGGGGAAGATATTCTTGTTTTCCTTCTCCTGGATCAACGAGGACATAGGGATGTTGAGTACCGATGACATAGGTGTTAGTTCCTGCAAAAAGATATTCGGAAACCATAAGCAGGGATTCAAACATTCTAATTGCAGCAGGGGACCTTGAAGAGTGAACTTTCCAGGATTCTAGTGGCAAAAATGGTACATGAGGTGAATAAGAATTGTAGCACAATACAGGCGACTGACCTGTCCAAGAATCCGCGTTACGTTGGCGCTGATCTAGCAAAAAGAGTTCAATCACTTCATTGTCCGAAACAGAAGACGGCGCACCTTGGAGATGTCGGGCAAATCCTCTAGTTTTTCTACCATGTTTCTGAACTTTGTACTCGAAGATAGAGCACGGTTAAACAGGCCACAATTGAAGACGAAGCGGGTGTGGCTGGAGACACTCGGAAGACGGGTCAGGAGGCCTATCATATGAGACTCGACATGTGATTTCGAATATAGTCCGTCAACCCGAAGACAGGTTCCCCAGTACTTTACCTAAGTTGCACCGAACGCGTCAGGAAGATCAAAATACTTGAAGTTGAATAAGCGGCGTTCAAAAGCTCCTGAGCTCGAGAAAATTGAATTACAGCAGTATTGAATTGAAACGTCGCCTTAATTGTGTTGCAACACTCCATTGGATAAAGAGCTTGTGCCCTATGACTATGAAGATACTTTCGCGTATCCCATGCCCCAAAACTCCGCTAAGTCTTGTATCTGGGTGAGCGTCAGACTAATTACTGTATCTCCGATGAGTCAGCGACTGAGGCACCTTCAGATGTGTTATATATTATATAAGCTGCGGCTGTTTTAGAAACCCCGCAACATAACAGCAGGTCGCCATGCCCGCCTTCGACGAGCTGCCAGACGACATTCTCCTAGAAATCTGCGAATTTGTGGGTGGCATTGGACAATTTCGTATCCTGCCTTGGTATAGGGAATATTTATACAACCTTCGTCTTGTCTCAAGGCGTTTGAGCACACTTGTTGGCCACCTCCTCTTCCGTGAACTCGTCGTCAAGAGTTCTCGCCAAACTTCTGCAATCAACTCTGGCTCAATAACTGTCTTCGATTACACGAAAGAGCTGATATTCTATGCGAACTCCAATGGTCCTCCCACCCCTTTCACTCTCGAGCCTATTTCCAATCTCACTGAGCTCGCCGTATTGTGGTCTTGCGAAGCTCCTCACATCATCTTCGAAATTGCTTCGCTCTTGACACGATGCCCCAATTTGATCACGCTCCAGCTTGCGGATAAATCGTCTAATGAGATCACCCTGAACGATGTATTTCTCGAAGCTGGAAAGATGGAGGAGTCATTACAACTCAACGACCTTCTGCTGCACGATCTGATAGTAACTGTCGAGAGTTTAGAGTCCCACGTCCGCCACTTTAAACATTTGACGTTACTCTCTATCACATCAAACAGAAGCACGTGCATCCATGGACATCGGGGCAATCTGCAGTATCTTCCAACAAAACCACATCTATCTAGAACATTTATCGACTGATTATCTAGATGACCTCCTCCTCACTTACCTTTCTTCGTACGCAGGATTGAAGTCGCTTGAATTGACAACACAGCCTGGAGGAAGAGACGGTTTTGAAGTTGTAAATAGGCTCTATACCCAAGTTATACCAACGCAAGCGGAGGTTCTGGCAGACTTCCGACTGTATCTCTCCGACTCAGAAGAATGGTGCACGCCACCGACTAAAAGTCAGCTTGCGGGGCTTGCAAAATGCCGCAACCTCAAATGCTTCATCTCCCCTTCCATTTTCACGCTCGAGAATGAAGGAAGCGCCCGGTCAATTTGGGCAAGTATTTTTTCCCCTTCGTTCAGATTACCTACTTACTTTGTTTTGGATTCTAGGAGTTTTGGTTTGAACTTGGTCTGCAGCTCCCGAAGTTGAGATATATGGATATTATCTACGTCAAACCGTATCCGGACAACTATGAACTGGCGAGATCTTGGTCTACAGCCAAAGAAGAAGTCATGGCACAATATCAGAAGGAAAAAAATGTTCAATTTATGGTAGAATGACCTCTTGACCGCGTCTCTATATTTTGCTGGATTGTTTCGGAAAATAAATAACGATCGTTCAAATAATGTGGTCTTGCACCTCTTCTTCGAAACTGGAAAGAAGGAGTAACAAAGGAGTTCATATTATCTACTATACACTCACCCCTGATAGTTCCACTTTCCTCGTGGTGTTTGCCTAATCTTCATATGGGCATCAAAGTAGCTTTTTTTGATTGCGAGTCCACTTCGATGTTCACTGATAGGGGAAACGTGGTTTTGATTAAGTAACGAGACACAGTAAATATATCCCGCAGCAAACCAGGACGTGTATCCATCCCTCAGTCACGGCTGTTGTGTCGAAAACATATAATCAAATTGCCATGTCCAATTTCGAGGACCTCCCCGACGACATTCTTCTAGAAATCTCCAAATCTGTGAGTAGCACTCTGCAATCTCCTCATATACAGTGATCCATCATGTACCCTTGTCTAGCTTCTGCCTCAGAAAGAAAATCTATGCAATCTTCGTCTTGTCTCAAGGCGCTTAAGCATACTCGTTAGCCATCTGCTCTTTCATCGACTCGTTATCCGAACTGGCAAGGAAACAAGGCAAGGAGCAACTACGCTGGCTGAATCCAACATTATCTCTGTAATCACTTCTGGCTCAACAACCGTCTTCAAGCACACAAAGGAGCTGAAAATTCTTGTATACTCTTTTGACCCACCTCCCCCTTTCTACCTCAGGTCTTTTTCCAATCTCACCGAATTCTCGGGATCGTGGTTTTGCAAAGCTCCGAATCACACTATATCTGAAATCGCTTCTCTCTTGCCACGATGTCCCAACTTGACCCGGCTCAGACTTGGAAATGTTTTCAATAGTGGTACCACTTTGAACGATATCTTTTTCGAGACTGGAAAGATGGAAAAGTCATTGGAACTCAAGGAGCTCCAGTTACAGGGCTTTGTAGTCTCTCCTGACTCTTTCGAGCACTACGTCCGCCATTTCAAATGCTTAACGTCACTTGCTATCACTCAAAACAGGAGCCGCAGCGCGTCCACGGACTTCGGAGAAATTTGCAATATTCTCCGACGAAATAACATCTATTTAGAGCATGTAGTAGCTGACCATCCAGAAGATCTCCCCTTACTCTCTTATCTTTCCTCGTACTCGGGGTTGACGAGGCTCGCATTTGAATCGCAATCTGGAGGAACGGGGAGTTTTGAAGCTGTTAATATGTTCTATACTCAAGTTTTACCAAAGCAAGCAGAGGTCCTGGAAGAATTGCGATTGTGTTTTCATGATGCTCCGCGAGTATGGCGCAAGACGCCGACAGTGAATCAGCTTGCGGGGCTTACGCAATGCCGCAGACTCAGGACCTTGGTCGTTTCGTCCCTCTTCACATTTGAGTTTAAAGAAGAAGACGCCCGAAGAATTTGGGCAAGTGCTTTGTCTCCTTCATCTCAGCTTGCCGATTTATTTTTTTGTTTGGATTCTAGGAGTTTTGGTTTGAAGTCGGTTTGCAGCTTTCGGGCTTGGAACATATGTCTGTTATACCCGTCAACCCATATACATGGCACGGGGAGTTCTACACTTCAGTGGCTTGGCGGGCAATTAGAAACGATGTTTTGGAACAATATCAGAAGGAGAAGAAACTTAGGTTTACGGTAAACTAAACCTTGACAGCGGCTGTGGAATTCTAAACATTGATTCGTGAATAATGTGTCCTTACATCCATCAACTCGACCTTACAGTTCGTATATGAGATTCCAGTCACCTCTGATAACCTACCAATCTTTAACCCTATTGGACTAAGCTCGAGGTCAGCGTTGAGATATGTCAGCATCACCTTGAACGGTTCTTCTTTGATATTGGAAAGGTGTAAGTGTTACGCTTGCTGCACATATAAAGCTGGAGAAGCCGAGGAGGTTGTGCTATCTATCGTGACATCTACTCCCGGCTTATCAAGACATATTCCCGTCATCTCCAAGTTGTTCTACGTTTTGTCTTGTACAATAGTTATACTTCTTATGAAATGAGATCTACAAGCGGGGCCACCGAAAGATAACGCGGACATCAGCACAGTACTGAGAAACTTAGGATGCGCAAGACATTATAAATTAGCTGGATACATGAGCGTTGGGTGAGCATCAACGGCTTATCATCAGCTGCTCTAGCCTGCCCTTAAGGCCTTAAGGCCTTAACGTTAACAGTGGCTGTGTGATCGTAACTGGGGTCAGCGCCGGATGAATCGATGACCTTCAAGCAAGCTTCCGCCTTCGTCAAGCTTCAGCGCTTCAGCACGCGTTATAGGTGCTGCTGTCGGAAAACATAACAGTAAGTTGTCATGCCCAATTTTGATGAGCTTCCGGACGACATTCTTCTAGAAATTTTCGAATTCGTGAGTATTATTTAGCACACTCTTTGTGTACGATCCATCTTGTAACCCGGTCTACTAGCTCCTGCCTCAGAAACATAATCTATGCAATCTTCGTCTTTGCTCGAGGCATTTAAGCAGACTGGCTAGCCGTCTCCTCTTTCGTCGACTCGTTATCGAACTTAACAATGTTACAAGGCAGGGAGCATTCAAGCTGGATGAATCTAGCATCATTTCTGCCCTCGCTTCCGGCGTAACAACCGTCTTCGAGCATACGAAAGAGCTGATAGTTTTTCACGACTTTTTTGGCCCACTTCCCACTTTCTCCCTCAAGCCTATTTCTAATCTCACCGTATTCCAAGGATTCTGGTTTCTCAAAGCCCCTTATCTCGTACTTGAAATTGCTTCTCTCCTGACACGGTGTCCCAACTTGACCCAGCTCCTACTTACAAATGGATCCTTCGAGGAAGTCACTTTAAATGATTTTTTTCTCGAAGCTGGAAAGATGGAAAAAGCATTGAAACTTCAGGACCTCCGGCTGAACAGCCTGGTAGTTTCTCCCGAAGGTTTCGAGACCTACGTCTGCCACTTCAGAAACTTGAAGTCAATTGCTATCACTGGGAACAGAAGCACAAGCGCACCCATAGACCTTGGAGTAATTTGTAGAATCCTCCAACAAAACGACGTCTATTTAGAACACTTATCAACTGATCATCCAGAAGATTTCCTCGTCCTCACTTATCTTTCCTCGTACTCGGGATTGAAGACGCTCGAATTTGGACCATTGTGTATGGTGGAAAACCTAGGTAGTTTTGAAGCCGTAAACTGGTTCTATTCTCAGGTTCTACCGAACCAAGCTGAGGCCCTCGAAGGGTTGCAAATGCATTTCCGTGATCCAGGAGTATGGTGCGAGATGCCGACGGTGAATCAGCTTGCGGGGCTTGCGAAATGCCACAAACTCAAAACATTGAGCGTTTCATCCACTTTCGCGCCCGAGAATGGAGGAAACGCCAGAACAAATTGGGCAAGAGCTTTTCCCCCTTCATTTAAATTGCCAATTTACTCTTTGCTTTCGGACTCTAGGAGTTTTGGTTCAGAGTCGGATTGCAGCTCCCGAACTTAGAACGCATGCGTCTTTATCCCGCCACCCCGGGTCCATGGCTCGCAAGCCAACATGAAATGGACTCTTGGCATACAGCCAGAGAAAAGGTTATGGCAGAGTATCAGATGGAGAAGAGCATCAAGTTCACGGCAGAATAACCCTTGACAGTGGTTACGGATTTTGCTGAATCGGTTCCGGAACAAACAACGTCTTCGAACAATGTGACCTTATACCCATCTTCGACTTCACAGTTTGTGGCAACTTGAGATCCAAGTCATCTCTGATGACTTTTTAACCCTGATCAGAGGTTGCTATTAGATTATCATCAGCATCATCACCCTGAACGGTATTTTCGTTAAAACTGGAAAGATGGAGAAGTTGAAGAGGTCATACTACCTACCATGACATCTACTCCCAATATCTCAAGGCATACTTATCCCCCGTCGTCTCCAAAAATGATTCCATGTTGAGTCTTCAAGTTGTATACAAAGGCTTCGAAACAGTTACTGGGTTGTACTTTAATTAGTAAGGAATGAGGTAAAGTAAAACCTCGGAAAGATATTCAGAACATCAACATGGGTAGTATTGATAAATGCAGGATGTGCATGGTATATTCGGTAGAGCCTGGATACATGAGCGCGAATGAGCACCCTGACAGCCTGGCTCAGGTCCTTACCAGTGGCTGTGTGATCGTGACTCTGCCAGCGGTTGACCTTCCTCGTCCTGGTTCAGCACGCGTTATAACTGCTGTGGAGTCGAAACACATAACAGCAAGTTCTCATGCCCAACTTTGATGAACTGCCAGACGACATTCTTCTGGAAATTTTCCAATCTGTGGGTGACGTTCGGCACATTCTTTAAGTATGATCCATCGTGTACTAACCCTCACCTAGTTCCTACGTCGCAAAGAAAATCTAGGCAACCTTCGTCTTGTCTCTAGGCGTATAAGTACACTTGTTAGCCGTCTCCTCTTTCGTCGAATCGTTATTGCGATGGGCGATGGTACCGGGGAGGGGGCAGCTACGCTGGATGAATCTAGCATCATTTCTGCCATGACGTCCGGCACAACAACTATCTTCGAGCACACCAGAGAGCTGAGAATTCACCCAGAAGCTTTTGGTCGACATCTTTTTTTCTCCCTCAAACCTATATCCAACCTCACCGAATTCTCGGGATTCTGGTATGCCAGTGCTCCTCACTTCGCACTTGAGATTGCTTCTCTCTTGACACGATGTCCCAATTTGACACGGCTCCGACTTACAAATGGATCTTCCCAGGAGTTCACTTTAAAAGAATTTTTTTTCGAGGCTGGAAAGATGGAGAAAGCGTTGAAACTGCAGGAGCTCAATCTGAAAGGTCTGGTAGTCGATCTTGAAGGTTTCGAGCCCTACATACGCCACTTCAGAAACTTGAAGTCACTAGCTATCACAGGAAATAGCTCAAGCGCATCTACAGACCTCGGAGCAATTTGCCGTATCCTCCAACAACACGACATCTATTTAGAAGACTTATCAGCTGATAATCCGGGAGACCTCCTTGTCCTCTCTTATCTTTCCTCGTACTCGGGGTTGAAGAGGCTCAAATTTGGAACATGGTGTGCAAAAGAGGGGAATGGATCCGAAGCTGTAAACCGGCTCTATACTCAAGTTCTACCGAAGCAAGCTGAGGTTTTGGAAGAGTTACATATAATACTCTGCAATCCAGGAGTATGGTGTGAGATGCCGACGTTAAATCAGGTTGCAGGGCTTGCAAAATGTCGCAAGCTCAAAAGTTTGAGCATTACATCCACTCTCACACCCCACAATGGAGAGAATGCCAGAACAATTTGGGCAAGTGCTTTTCCCCCTTCACTCAGATCGCCAATTTACTAAGTGTTAGGACTTCTAGGAGCTTTGGTTTAGAATCTGTTCTCAGTTTCCGAACTTCGAACACTTGTTAGTGTATCCGATGCCATGGCTCGCAACCGAACGAGAAATGGACTCTTGGAATATAGCCAAAGAAGAGGTTATGGCGCAGTATCAGATGGAAAAGAAAATTAAGTTTACAGTAAGATAACCCTTTGACCGCGGCTGCGGATTTTGCTGGATCGTTTCGGGAACAAACATTAATCTTCAAATAATATGACCGTACACCCATATTCAACCTCGCAGTTTGTGGCACCTTGAGAATCCGGCCATTTTTGGCGACTTGATATTCCTAACAAGGCGTCTCTATTTGAATCATCAACGTCAGCCTGCCCAAATGGCATCTTCTTTGAAACTGGAAAGACGGAGAACTTAACCAAGCAGGTCAAGGTGTTCGCCTGGATCTCGTATGAGCACTCAAATAACTTTGTACAAATGTCCAGACAGCCTGTATATTACGAACCATTAGATGGGACACAGTTGTCGTCGGGAATGCATCTCGGACATCACACATCTGAGCAACACAAGCAAAGACCTCCGATGCAAACAACCACAAACATAGGGCACCGGTTTGGTGGTGAGCAGTTGACTCTGTTTTCAGCGTTCACAACATGTCTGCGGCTGTCCTGAATCCTCCAAGAGACGATTTGTCTAACTCCAAACGAAAGAGGTACGCGTATGAGTATTGCTCCCAATTCTCCCGAAATCTCATACTCTTCAGGTCCCGTTCTCGTTCCGAGAGCTTAGATGATGCCCCTCCAGCGAGTCGTCGACGGTCTCGCTCACCATCTTCCAATCCACGTGTAGAGCTTCCTAGAGTCAATGACGTTGACCCTATACGCAAGGCCGAACGGGAACGCCAACTTGCTGCACGGGTCGCTGCTATGGAACTGGAGAAACTTGAAAAAGGCGAAAAACCAAAGGACAAGGAAAAAGAGAAAGAATTTGATGCTAATGCAGAGTTTGCTAAGCTCACGAGCACGAGGTCTGGTGGTGTTTATATTCCCCCTGCTCGTCTACGTGCAATGCAGGCCGCTGCAGGACATGACAAGAGCGGTCCGCAATACCAAAGGATAACATGGGATGCTCTGCGAAAATCCATTACTGGTATCGTCAATCGAGTCAACATTGCCAATATCAAACAAATCGTACCCGAGCTGTTCGCGGAAAACCTGATACGTGGTCGCGGACTGTTCGCCAGAAGCATCATGAAGGCTCAATCAGCGAGTTTACCGTTCACGCCAGTATTCGCTGCCGTTGTTTCTATCATCAACACCAAACTACCTCAGGTCGGGGAGCTTGTCCTCACGCGTTTAATCAGTCAATTCAGACGCGCTTTCAAGCGGAATGACAAAGTGAGTCCGGTAGATTACCTAGTTTTTTCACTTCCTCACACTTGGATACAGATCGTCTGCCACTCAGCCACCACTTTCATTGCTCATCTCGTAAATCAAGCCGTTGCCCATGAGATCATTGCGCTCCAGATAATGGTCCTGCTACTTGAACGACCGACGGACGACTCCATTGAAATAGCTGTCGGCTTCATGCGTGAAGTCGGTGCTTTCCTCACTGAAAATTCCCCAAAAGCCAATGCAACTGTGTATGAGCGGTTACGTGCTGTTCTCAATGAAGGCAATATCAGTCAACGTGTACAGTATATGATTGAAGTTCTCATGCAAGTCCGGAAGGACAAATACAAAGACAATCCAATAATTCCAGACGGTTTAGATCTAGTCGAGGAGGATGATCAGATTACACATCAAATCCAACTGGAGGAAGAGCTCCAGGTCCAGGAGGGACTAAGTTTGTGCAGCCGATTTTCTTCGTTGATATGGCGCTCATTGTTGTTCCACAGATATCTTCAAATTCGATCCAGACTATATGGAGCACGAGGAAAAATACAAAAATCTCAAAGCGGAAATTTTGGGCGAGGAGTCAGGCGAAGAAGACAGTGAATCCGAATCCGATGAAGATTCGGAAGACGAAGATGAAGGTAAAGCACTTCCCTCAAATGGCGGGATATCTACGTGCTGATAACGCTCAGTAGTGCAAGAGAAGGAAGGCATCGAGGACAGGACCGAAACAAACTTAGTGAATCTCCGCCGTATCATCTATTTGACCATAATGAATGCTCTCAACTACGAAGAAGCTGTCCACAAGCTTCTCAAGGTTCAGCTTGAGGAAGGCCAAGAGGTAAGACTTTTACCTTTTTTTTGAGGAGTGTTTGCTTACATCTGTCTCTAAGATTGAATTAGTCAACATGATCATCGAGTGTTGTTCTCAAGAACGGTCGTACTCCAGTTTCTACGGGCTTACTGGGGAGCGGTTCTCGAAGCTCAATCGGGTATGGACAGATAGCTTCGAATCAGCTTTCCAAAGCTATTATGAAACCATTCATCGATATGAAACCAATCGTCTCCGAAATATTGCTCGATTTTTCGGGCATATGATCGCTTCCGATGCAATTTCCTGGACAGCGCTTGGATGTATCAAGGTTAATGAAGATGACACGACATCGAGTAGTCGTATCTTCGTGAAAATTTTGATGCAAGAGGTAATGGAGTCTATGGGGTTGCAAAGTCTTGTCGAGAGGTTCAGAGATCCGGAGGTCAGGCAAGCTTGTCAAGGAATGTTCCCTATGGATGTCCCGAAGAACACGAGGTTCTCCATCAACTACTTCACAAGCATTGGCTTGGGAGCAGTGACAGAGGAGATGCGTGAATATCTGAAGGTACGTTTTTTGTCTGTAAAAAGCATTCTGATATTGATCTTTGTTCACTAGAATGCGCCGAGGCTTATTATGGAACAACGGCGCGCGATGCTTGAAGCTGAATCATCCGATTCTGATTCTTCGGACTCTGATTCGTCTGACTCCGACACCAGCTCGGATTCTGACGTCGATTCAAGTTCAAATATCAGTTCTTCGGGATCGGAGTATCCACCTCGTCGTAGGCGATACAGCTCAACGCCGCCCCGCCGTCGCGGAGCTCGTAGCCGTAGTGGCTCCCGATCAATTTCACCTCCACCCCGTCGTCGTGGTGTGAGGGATGGATCGCGTTCAGCTTCTCCACCACCAATTAGAACTGGCGCTCGTCGAGGAAGGAGTGCGTCAAGGTCGTTGACACCACCCCGCCGACGTAACGGCAGGAAGGAGTCGAACTCCGCTTCCCCTCCCCGTGGTCCAGGAAAACGCGATATCAGGTCCGTGCCGCGCGGACAATACAACCGTGGACGTGATTCAAGATCGCCTTCTCGTTCCCGTTCCCCTCCGTCTCCGCCCAGGAGACGATACGATTCTCCACCTCCTCCCCGACGTGCAGCTTCACCTCGTGGCAGAGATCGTTACGCCATGGATACTAGACCTGATGGGCCTTCTCGCCCTCCGCCACCACAGAGGAGGTCACCCTCTTACACGCGTGGAAGGATGCGGTCACTTTCGAAGTCACCACCCCCTGTTAGGAGAGACCGTGACAATAAGGAAAGGGCTAGGTCCCCACCTCCATTAAGGAGAGAAAGGACCCCGCCCCCTCCTCGTGAGTCAGGTAGAAGGGATAGAAGCCCTCCGCCGCATATGCGCTTGGGAAGGGAACGGGGTACACCTCCGAGGGGTGGGGGAGACAGGAGAAGAGGATATGATCGTGACAGGCGTTAAAAACCTCCGTTGGAATACGGAACTTTTGAGTGTTACTTAGTCCGTTGAGCGCATGCTTTTGTTGATTTTTTCTTGCCGAATGTACTATTATTGTGGAATCGATGGTCAGTAATCGGGCTTACGGCGTTTTGAATTGATTTCCTCGAAGCTTGATAACGAATATCCGCTCTACCAATAATACAATACGTATATCAACGTTTATATAGGTGCCATCTAGATAGTAGGATGCCACTGAGAAGACTTGCAAGCACAACGTTCAGTGGGAATATATTAGAAGCCCCCTGTTGTAAGCCAATGCTTAGATGACACTCGCACACTCGCACATACTCTACAATGCGAAACAATGCTCGCGGACAAGCATTAGCCCTCCCGACCAACAACCTTCGTCCTAGTACCATCAACAAAAAAGACATTCAGATGCCCGAAATGTTTCAACGCATGATGACACAAATACAACTTCCAAGCCTTATTTTCTTCGGGTGCTCTACCGGTTCTCAAGCGAGTGTCAATCCTGACATACTTGATCTTCGTAAATGACTCGGCCAAGTTTTTGACCAAGTCGGGTATACCACCCCTATCGGCTCTTGACGTCAGTTCTATTTTGATTTCATTGAAGATGGTGAAGAGGGATGATGGTGGTTTGTCAGATGTAGAGGTGATGCCGGTATATAGTGTGGCGAGGCTGGTTGGTGGACGTGTTGTTATGTTTGGAATGTCGGTTTCGGTGTCAATTGTGGGGCGAGATCGTGGTTCTCCGGCGTCCGGGAAAAGATTAGAAGGAAGACGGATACATGCTCCTACATCAGTTCGATATGTCACCACGAAAGAAACGTTCTCGTAAGCTTTGAGCTTCTCTGCGATAGGTGCCAAGATAGCCTCGACAACAGACATTTTAAGCTGTTGTCCTATTCCTACACTCCAAAGCACCGATATCGATTGTAGATTTGGAAAAAGGTCGACATGGGAAGTGTCATTGTTGATAGAGAAAAAATTGGACAAAAGGAGGACGAGGCCGCGTGGACAACAAGCGAGCTTTTTGATGTTCTCGAAAGCTCTAACGAGTTTGTTGAAGGATTCGTGAGCCGAGATCAAAGCGGTATGACGAAACCACCCTTCCATGTCAATATTGTTAAGGGTCATCGTCGTTATGGCACGATGACGAGATGCAAAGTTGATCAAAGCATTAAATGGCGTATGCCCGCGGAATGTGATGCATTTAAGCGTAGGAACATGGAGTTGGGAGAGAAGGGTATTCCAATAAATTTCTCGGTGCTCGATAGTACCAAATATCAAGTCGGTGATATCATTGGCATTGAGAGAACGTATCGTCCATCCTATGAAAGGAGAAGAAAGGAGGAGAATGGAATTGATCTCGAGGACGCGTAGTGCGCCTTTGGCAGGAGCGGCCGGAAATACAGGTGGGCTCAGTGAATCAGGGATAGAATTTGACGTCCGTTTTGGCGACTTGTCGGAAACGAACAAACGTGTGAGGGACCAAGATGATAACCCCTTTCGAGAACCTCCTTTCTCTGATTCCTTCAAAACAGCTCGCAAAGCTGTTCCATTGCGAACCATAACGGATCGACAGACCCGTGTGGCCAAGGTAAATAGCTCATTCAGAGCATTGAATAAAGCATTCCCCGCATTTATTTGCTTGACCATCGAGATAGACCAAGGCTCCCCAGATACGTAAAAATCAAGAGTAAACTTCTCTACGCTTCTTGTATGGCGGAGGATAGCAGCCAAATCAGATATGTGCTCCAAAAATAATCTATGCGGTTGGACGATTCCACAAGAGAGTCGGTTAATGGATTTAATGAATCTCGCCTTGCGCAGGAATGGTAGCATTTCCATTGTTTTCGGAGCATCAGGAAGGTCAACTCGTCCATCCGGAGTAATGGAAACTTTGCATTGGGCGAAATAACTGATGAGGGATAGGTGGCTGAAGTGGGTAGATGTTTGAGTGAGTGTATATAAGTCCTCATATTCGAGGAAACCAAATATGTTGAGGAGTAGTTCGCTGGGGAGGTAGCAGTTAGACATTAGGGATGACATGGAGACGTCCCAGCCGTAGAATACAACCTACCGCGGTATTTATGTGTGAATAATAAGGGTAGATAAGATGTCACTGAAAGATGTATCGGTTTCCAACTATTGGTTTCACGCTGTATGGTCGAAGAAGAGTTCAAAATCCCCATGCGTATGTCTAGGGCCGCTGACCGACTTACTTCTGATGGCGACCGTTCAGTTTTCCCTGGATGAGAAATAAAAACATGAAAAAGGATGATTCTATTTGATTGATTGGCTTCACGGAATACAACCCGCAAGTTGGATCTCCCAAGACCTCAAACAAGACCCGAACCGTGGCACCTTGTGCGCGCAATAACCTATCAAGAGTCAACCTGTCAGAAGAATCCTGACCCACAACACAAACGGAACCAAGGAAAGAACTTGAATACCCAGGCCAACCGTCATATCCTTTTCCACTCTAACCACGCCACCCTCGGCTATATTCCCGCAACCATCCCTGCATTGCAGGCGAATCATCCGATCAAAAGTGTTCAAAGAGGCGGAAAATAGCTCATGAATGTAAAATTTAATTATAGAAACATGGGGTTATCGAGACTTGATCAAGTTATCGAAGCTCAGGGAATACGAAAGAACTTAATAAGACGGACCCATGATTAACCCCATGATTACCCGTCACTTTGTTTCCAAATTTTCAAAAAGACATTCTACCACATCATAATGTACGCGGCTGCATAGGCTATGCTACCGACAGCCATTTCCCCTCTATCGGCCCCGCCACGGATAATAAATCTTGTAAAACAAAGAGAAAGAGGTCATACATGAGTCCGACTCGGGGAATCCATGATTTCAAATACTTAACATCCAACCTACCCTGCAGTTTTCTCTCCCAATTCGAGAAAGCTTCTACATCCGTTCTACATGGTTCAGAATTTAAAACACTGGGAGTTCCCACCTGCTTACTACCGGGGTTTCCAGTGGGGGTGTATGTTTCCTGGCCATGCATAGTATCCGCAGTCTGATTCCGCACTGACTCCTCCAATAAGAATATTGGCCAACGACTACTGGTCTTCTCTTGCCAACTGGGGACGAAGAAGCAGCGAGGGTCGACATTATCTCGACGATGTTTCGGCGGTATGTCGAAGATGTCCCGGTCCGTTCCCTTGACTGCATGCGAATATACAATCGAAGCTTTCTTAAGAACCTTAACCCATGCCTGTCGGTGGAAACCCTATGCCATGGGTTATGATAGCATATGGGTTACAACAAAGGGTACAAGAACATCTAAATTTCGCCAAACCGTCGATTTCAAGCACAGATAACATCGGCAGTATTCATTTACTCATGCTGAGGATTACAATCTGAATAATTGAGGGACCGTCTTTCGGGGATTGAGAGCAAAAAAAAAGACTAACAGCGGCACGACATGAGATAGACACCCCAAAGAAAGACAAGAAGGGTTGTAATCTTCCACGGCCTAAGCGATGTAAAAGAAGTGGTATACCAATATAGAAAATCATCACTGGAGCAAACCGGGGGAATACAACTAGAGTGTCCAATCATCACGACACTACACACAAGTAAAAGGCGGCATACTAACTACAAGCCAAGTTGCTGATCCGGTATGTCTACAAAGCGTCCACAAGTTCATCATCAAAATGCATTAGAAAGCGTTCGAAAGCACGAATAACACGTTCAAAAAAGAATAAAAGGGTCGGTCTTTTCCCTTTACCAAACTAATTCAGGCTCCCGGTAACAACGCAACGATCTCAAACGCGGGTATAGAGGGCAAACAATGAATTAGACAGCCATAATGTTACCGCCACATGCGAGTGTGACCACCAGCATCAAGATGGCTTTCGTCAGCTCCGGTACGGCGCTCAGCGCACCAGAAGTTGATGATTTGGAACCCGGTGCAGGTAGGAAACGACTGCTTGCATCGCGTTGCTCGCTTGCAGATTCCTATTCGGGATTTAGAATTTCATCAATGACGAAAGGCAAGTCCGACAAGAAAGTGAGACGCACTTTGAAAACTGAGAGACCAACAAGCACACCCAGTGCAAAGAAAATGAAAGCGATAACAAGCCAAATAACACCCCAAACTAAATTACAGCGACCGTCATTATCACGCGAAGTTTCTAGGCGTTCCTTTTAAATACCTCGAGAAGGGCAGCAGCCACAGATTTCGGCGAAAGCCGAAGCATCGGAAGTATTGGACTTCCTCGATATAGTGTCATCTATTATCAAGTCAACGAGTTAGAAACCATTTAGTACGTGAAGATGTGAGAAAGATTAGCCTCCTTACCAACAACGTCCCAAAGGGCATACATGCAGGACATGACGCCGACGAAAAGGACCTACGAAACATAACTCAATGAACGAACGGCCATCATTAGAAGGAGAAAGTGAACCAACAAAATATCGTAGCGCGACACTGTCGGCAACGAACCAAAACAATATAACTAATCCCGTCATACCAAGAATCAAAACCCATGTCCTATACAAATAGAACCGGAGGTTATGTCACGAAAAAAGACATCTCGATGACAAGGACACTCACAGCCAGTTTCTCCTTGCCCACCACAATGTGAACAAAAAGAAGACACCCATGACGATCGAGGCGACTTTACTTGCATTGGTGTCGAATCCACATGCAATCAGACACGCGCCGATGAAAGAAGAACCCAAGTAACCTGCAGGAAGTGTTAACCATTGGATACCACCTGACATCCTCGTGGCGCCTCCTTCATCCGCTGTTAAAATTCATATATCCATAACATAAATGCATGTATGTATGCGCGTAAAAAAAGAGTGAGGCACAAAAAGTAGACTTGGTGTGAGTGTACAAAATCGATCGAGGATATGAATAATGCTTACGATCGAGTTCAATAGAATGGATGCGAGCGCAAGTAAGCACGCCGGCAAAGGCATGGCTCATCTAAAAAGACAACACTTTAGTGTCATGTTAAAGGCGCATATATTCACGCAATAGACTTACTTCATGAAAACCGACAGTAAGCAACCTAAGCGACAAGAAAAAGTTAGCGTCTATAACCACTTCTTACGTGAGAGAACACTCTCACTTGAATGGGTATACTGCAAACACAAAATACCATTAACCACCACCGAGAAACCATTGAAATTGGATAACTCACTCAGCGCCTTCAAATACGGCACATGCCTGACCAACGAGGGTTAAGAATAGAAAGATGTCAAAGAGTGGCTACGAACCAGAGTATGGCAATAATAATAATATACACTCCAGCGACTATCAGGGTAGTCCTCTGGGTATCATTAGGCGTTAAGCTTTCCCGAACATCGCGTATGAATAGGCGTTCAGGGCCTAGTCCTATGTCTCCCAATGGTGCGCCAGTCACGTAGGGCATGGATTAATCGTAGAGCAGTCGGGGTATCTGGAAGAGGAGGAAGAAAGCAAACAAGAAAGAAAAGCGCTTGGCGGTGGAGCGCCGCACGAGCCAACAATGCTGCGGTTGGCAGTTAGCACAGATGGCTGTATGGATGACGTTATCAGCAAGCAGTGCATCGCTGACTGAAAAAGGAAGGAGAAAGTACAATAGTATATACTAAGCGAAATATGCAACGACAAACGCGAAACGTATGGTAGAATTACACCCGCCCACTACCGTCTCGACAGCGCAGCAACACAGTATTATGAGTCTAGTAATGACTTATTACAACTCCAACAACAATCCACACCGGATATCTTGCGGGCACCACTAACAGCAGGTTTTACCCTGTTGCTGCTTGGTGTCCTGTGTGATGCCCACACTGATACTCTCTTTGGGTGGCTCAATGTTACTTGTCGACGACTCAAGCGATTTGGCAGAAACGATCCTGTAGATGTCTGGCAAAAAAAATCACACTTTAAAATAAGATTATACTCCAGCAACATGGAACGCACCAGTCAAAATGGTTTGGAATGCACTCTCGACATTCGAAGCGTCCAGCGCTGATGTTTCAATAAACGACAATCCATTCTCGGCTACAACCATCGCGTCAGCATGCCTTTCATTAATGAAAACCCAACGCATGCATACATGCAAATGTCTTTGCCTCATCGGTCGGAACGGCCCTCAAGTGTTTCAAATCACTCTTGTTCCCGACAAGCATGATTACAATGTTGGTATCGGCATGATCTCGTAGTTCCTTGAGCCACCGCGTGACATTTACGTATGTCGCATGTTTTGCGATGTCGTACACCAAAAGTGCACCGACGGCACCACGATAGTAACTGCAGAAGATGAGTCAATCCGATTCATGAATCACTTGAACCTGGCGTTATACGCACGCAGATGTAATGGCACGATAGCGTTCCTGACCAGCTGGTAAAATGAAAACAGTCAGACAAACAGCAAGGGAAAGAAAAGGTCGGCGAGCGATGTGGCAATCAAGACGCGAACTGTCAAATATTGCTCCCAACCCACAGCTGCGCCGCATGCAATGGAATACATCGGAGCCTGTAACAAGAGAACTTACCAGTATCCCAAATTTGTGCCTTCACTGTTTTTCCGTCCACATTGATTGATCTTGTAGCAAATTCTACACCAATAGTTGACTTTGACTCGAGGTTGAACTCGTTGCGAGTGAAACGCGAAAGCACTTCATTTCAACGAATCCCAAAACAATGGCAGTATAAGGATTAGAAAGCTCATGTTTCGAGAAAATACACGCACAGTTACTATAAATCGTGAGCAGTCAAATGTGAATTCGAATGCGAGAAAACGTACGATTTGCCAACGCCAGAATCACCGATGAGGACAACCTTTCGAACTGTCATTACCTACAAACCAGACACAAGAGAACGTAATGACACACCTTGAAAAGATAATCGTAATTGCTGCCTTCGGCCATGTTTGAGGTATATCGGAGTGGTGGTTGAGAAATGAGCAAAGCGTCGTGTGTGTTGCTGCGTAGTGTGTGATTGATGCGTCGGAGTTTGAATACCATCAAAAATTGATTTGTTTAGAGTTTCATTGTTCCGTGCTATCCATCCGTCGTCCCCCACATGTAACTTTAACTTGCGATCTGATTGGTTCAGTAGGGTTGAAACCTGCTATTCATGCGATAGTTGGAAAGCTGTATGGCGGACACATATTAGAAAGCCAGCACTGCATCAATGCACCTATGCCATGGAATTTTTGTTTAGCCCCTTTCTTGAAGCGAAGCTGCCCAATTCCTGCAACACTGCAGCAACAGCGACTTCTTATATCGATCTACCATTCACAACGAGCCTTCTCCGCCGAACTACGCACTCACATGGGTGAAAGTCGTCGAAGACAGAAGTAGAGTGAAGTTAATCGCAAGATCTACCATATGCCGTCTGCTACATACGGGCCCTAAACCAGGAGGAAAATATTTTTCATTATTAACCAAAAGCAATGGAACATGCATCCAAATCTCACTCTTAATGTCTAATGATGGCAACTGTCAAATTTAACTCGAAAGCTGGATCTTTAATCGAGAGTGCTGAGCGCCGATTAACGCCAAACGTCAAAGCAGATTCTCGGGAAACCTCAGAAGAGCTTCTCACAACCGACCAAAAGAAATCTTCTGCGACTGCGGGGCCGGAATAGTGCTTCACCGGTTGCCTCGAGGCCACAAAGAGCCACACGGGAGATACCAAAAAGAAATCGACACAACCGAATTCCAGAACGCATTAGCCTAGGATAACTGCGAAAGACTTCGAATTCTTTAAGTTTCCGTGAGAGTCGTCCGATGGGTGTCATCTGAATTCTCAAAGAACATTTTGCACCGCTCTGGCTTGTACATATCATGATCATCAAGCCATACTTATAATTGAGCTGAAGTCGTACTCACGCTTGTTATCAAATTAACTCAGGGCGCAATTGGGGCCTGACCATTTGGTAACTTCAGTGGTCTGCGGTATTGAGCCGCGACTTTGCCGCGAACAAATTTGTGACTTGGCTTATGTTAATCCTTTGCGGTTAGCGTGGCAGTGGCGCCGCCTGAACGTGGCTTCGAATCATTGGAGACTTGAGTGCGACTTTTCTATCTTGAACTTGATATGAATGCTGGTGTGCACGTGTGATAGATATTTCAGCATTAATTAGAAGCTACTGTATCCTCTTATTGATCAACATTTTCTTTCCGGAGAAGAACGATATACATATCATTAGGGCCGAGGGATCACGAATTATTTTCGACAGTAGAGACGGTCAGCAACCCATCCTGAGATGAAATTGAGTGAGCGAGTTTCTGCCTGATCTGAGCCAGCCTCACTCCACAGTGTCCACAAAGTGTCCACCTGACGTCTTAATCCCGCAAGTTACTAAGTCGGTAGCCGCACGATTTCCTGACAACAACGCGCTCTCAATGCAGACTATTTATCGATAGTGCTCCCTGTTCGGGCTCCAATAGCGACAAGAACGATACAGGGCGTCTCGAGCGTTTATTACCTGCTTTTATGTCAGTAACCCCATGGGCATGACACCACTTGCTCCAATCATTCTGAGCCAACTATTTACTAATCTGAGCCATCAAAGCAAACTGAGATGGGTTGCTGACCGTCTCTAGTTGCAGACATTAGCAGATCTGACAATTACAGTTGTTCAGCATGATACATACTTAAAAGGTTACGGCATTGACATACGGCCCGGGCGGCGACGTTTGGCGGGCGCTGCCACGTTGCATGCTGTTTCACACCACTATCGTCATGCCAGCCAGGTTAGATCGTTATAAGCCAAGTGCACTACAAACTCACTACATATAAATGGCATCCACAACTGTAGGTCCTTATCCACGGTCCAGAGAAACTGCACGAGCGCCTCACCAATTATCTCTTTAGGTACCTTGACGTTACAATTGATGATACACGAGGAGCATACCTGTGCGAAAACACAATTCCCCATTCTATATGATCTCCGACATCACGTTCGTCCGTTGCCAAGGTGAACATCTGTTCTCGGCGGTGGGAACAGATGTAAAGATAGTACTTGCGATACTGCACCCCAATTATTGATATTGGAGACCAAATGTCACGGCTAGATTGCGGTCAGAAAGACATGAAGCCGGACGTGACAAGTTTTTTTTGCGGTACACGCTAGGAAGAGGGCATCCATGCCGATATACTGTGGTTTTTACGGCTCGATCCCCCTGTCACGGATAATCTACGGACGCATGCCAGAACCTCAGCATGTTTGCTCTCGAGGTCAGATCATTGTCATTTCTCCTTGTATATGGAATTCTTGATTAATTACTGGTGTCAATGAAGGCGAAAGATTCATTCATAGAACAAGGCAAAACAAAAAGATCAATCCTCCTTTGTTTTTCTGTCACACCCGGGATAAAACGGACAATGGCAAAATTTATTGATAGTTCACACAGTCTCCGAATCTCCGATCTGTCAAGTGGTGTTATTCAAGAGGCTCGCCAAACAAGCGACAGGTTTTTCCAATCCTTTTCCTCTCCTCCCACCACCTCATTCATTCTCGTGGTTTTGTGGTTGAAGCAATCCCCCCTTCTTCCCCCCTCGCACACTCATTTAGCCGGTCCTTTCCTATTGCGTGAATTCGCCCTTTTATTAGACTCGACTTCTTTGACTCCTCTTCGTGTCGCCCTCACTCTCGACATCTTGTTAATTCAGTCAGAATGCTCGCATCAAAATTCACGTTATTTTTCCTCGCCTTCGTCATTGCTCTAGTCAGTGCTGCACCTATTCACCATCACCATCGTCGCACGAAATGCCACCGCAGGCCCGGTGCTACTGCGTCTTCTGCTGGCAACGCGCTTGCTGCCCCTACTCCCACATCTGCCGCATCTCCTTCACACACTGCGTCCACAGGACCCAAGGAATCGTCCAAGCCATCCCCTTCAGACACTACGCCCAAGGGTCCCAAGGAAGATTCTGAGCCGTCTCCTTCAGACACTCCGTCCAAGGGCCCCAAGGAAGATTCTGAGCCGTCTCCTTCGGAAACTCCATCCAAGGGTCCCAAGGAGGATTCTCATCCATCTCCTTCAAAGACTGCGTCCAATGGCCCCAAGGAAACTTCTGAGCCTGAGGCTCCTCCCAAATCCTCTAGCCCTAAAGGTGGCTCCAGTGGTGGGAGTGGTGGACTGTTAGGAGACCTCTTCCCCATCGCTGACAAGCTTCTCTCTTGGACTACCATCCCATCTGATGGATCGCTCCCTCTATCGGACTCCACGTTCCGCCCGCAGAAGGAAATTAAAGACCTCTCCCATGATTACATTGATGCTCCTGATGGCAAGAAGTCCATGAAAGCACACTACCCCAAGGGTTCCTACAATTTCCAGCATACCCCTAAGGGTGGTTTCTCCTTCTACGCCCCTGGTCCCGATGATGTTGACCTCACGACCGCCAAGGAGGCTACTTTTGGCTATTCCGTTTATTTCCCTGAAGGCTTCGACTTTGTGAAGGGCGGCAAGCTCCCTGGTCTCTGTACGTTGCTCATCACCTAGTCATAGAGTACTCATCACTAAAATGCTATTCTTTTTCAGATGGAGGTGACAGCGAGGACCAGGCTGTTAGCTGCTCTGGAGGTCGTCGTGACAACGGGTGCTGGTCTGCTCGTTTGATGTGGCGTGGCGGAGCCGAGGGTGAATTCTACACCTACCTTCCCCCCGACTTCCCCGAGAACCAGAAAGTTTGCAATGTTAAGCCCGAGTCAGACTGTAACCCTACTTACGGCGCATCTGTTGGCCGGGGCTCATTCCATTTCGCCACCGGTGGATGGACCAATGTGTCAGAGCGTGTCAGGCTGAATGACCCTGGAAAGGCCAACGGCGAAATCGAGCTCTTTGTTAATGGGAAGAGCGTTATCAACGTCAAAGGTCTTACACTCAGGGACAAGGGACAAGGCAAGATTTATGGTATGCAGATGCAAACCTTCTTCGGTGGTAAGTAATCTCTAGTCAGAGCACTTTGGTTTAATCGGCAACTGATTCCGTACCCTTTCTGCAGGATCATCTCCCGATTTTGCCAGTACCAAAAACCAGGATGTCTACTTCTCCGACTTCTCTCTTGCCATCATCGAAAAACTATAAGCGGCTTCGGCTCCGCTTCCGGCTCTGTGTAGCTTAAACCCAAAACCACTTCAATCATCCGTCTCAACTCACGCGTTGCTTGTGCGCTACTTGATGCTAGCGCAAGCACCTTCACTCATTTATTATCACTGTCTTACCGACACCGCAATCACTCATCGGAATATTCATCGCATCATTATCGCATCCATTTTTCGTGCTTCATCTGTTGTTGTTATCATCCTCTCATCTATCTCACAATGTTGATCGTTATTCTCATTCTTTTTCAACAAGAGGAGACTAGTTTCTACCTTTTTCTCGGGTGATAATCGGTACAACGACGCTACGACTCAGTTACGATGGGTTTACGTCGCGGGATGTATCATTATTGTTGTTATTTTTTCTTACCTCACTCTCGAGCTTTGGTAGATAATTGTCTAGCCATTTGAGGAGGCCCTGAGGGCTCTTCGAGGATGGTTCTTTAGATTAGGGGATTAGGGTTCCTCTGGGAGGAAGTTGCTTAGTTATTCGCAATCATAATTTTTCGCTATTACACTTTGGAAGTTTAAAACCTGGTTTGACATGCGCATCACCGCCTATCTCACAGCGTGGACAGTGTCGTGGGAACATTTCCGCAGATTGAGAACATCTTTCATCAACGTATACCTCTACACAAATCTCTCTCACAGATGCATATCCAAGATGTCCAATTATAGTCTATCAAACAAAGACTACTATGATCAATTAGGAGAGCAGAATTTCGATGCTCCTCATGCACTCGAGCTGGCAAGAAGGTTATTATCACATCACATTCCTAACGCATCGTTCT
The DNA here is from genome assembly GCF_000300575.1 of Agaricus bisporus var. bisporus H97. Classification (NCBI taxonomy): domain Eukaryota; kingdom Fungi; phylum Basidiomycota; class Agaricomycetes; order Agaricales; family Agaricaceae; genus Agaricus; species Agaricus bisporus. The sequence continues at coordinate 2,515,330 of NW_006267355.1, forward strand.
CGGACATTACATTTGCATCACACATCACAAAACTGTCATGTAAATGGGTTTCTATCAGTTTCAGTAGTTGTGCTATTTTCTAAGAGTGTTGTGGATGATCAACTCACATAGATGCATCTATCAATCTTAGGGCTGCTAATGTTTTTCGCCGGGCATATGATTTCGACGAGGACGAGACCAGAGTTTTGGATTTCGCATGCGGCGTAGGTGCGTCAAAAACGTTTTTAATCTCTTTTGCCTGTGTATCAATTACTTTCGCCCCGCTAGGTCATTTGTCAAGGGAATTGGTACCATACGTTAAATCTATCGTGGGCGTGGATATTAGTCAACGGATGGTAGACGAGTATAATCGCCGATCTCTCAATCAAGGAATTGAGCCAGAAGAAATGCGGGCTATTAAAGCAGACATCCTCCTCTCCTCGACGTCGAGTGAACTGCAAGAAATGAAGGGAACCTATGACGTCGTCGTCGTAAGTCGATATATTAACATATATAACAAGTTCCCGAGATTAATCTTAGGACAAGTGTGCTGCTGCCTACCACCATTTTGATGATATCACTGCCATGACAAGAGCCCTCGTCGAGTTCCTGAAATCGGGCGGCATGTTGCTTGTTTTGGATCTTTTGAAGGACGAGAACGTTGATACTGAGGAGTTGTTTCCCGAGCACAGACAACATGATATCGTGGCTCACCGAGGGGGACTTTCGAAAGCTCAAATGGAGGAGGCCTTTGTCGCGGCTGCTGGTCTTCAGTCGTTTAAAATGAGTGACGCGATCAAGGCTAGAAAACGAGGGCATCCAACCACTCTTTTCCTCGCTCAAGGTATTAAATAAAAAATCACATCGATTGATCGTAATCGTTAGGCCTCCGCGTCGTGGTTAAGCCCAATGTAGCGTGCGTGTTGGGGTCCAAATATCAGGTCGAAATTTGCGCTGATCAAGCCGTCTTACGTTGGTCAAAAAATGGGCACTGCACTTCAGAGCGAAGGTGGTACCTATGAGTTTAGGAAAGACCATAACTGTAAACGAGGTCGTTCTTGTTCAGCGATGCAAGGTAGCTGATAAGTCGAAAGATATCAAGAATCACAATACGATTAGTGTATTTGGGTTACAAGTTACGTTAAAACTGTCATGTTACACAGAGGGTTTCTCTCCGATGGCGATGAAGATATTAGGAAACTCGTATTCAGCAGGAGGTAATAGGTTGAAGGATTTCATCGTCAAGCCTGCTCCATCGAACGCTCTCTGTATGTCGTCCTTTGACAATCCATGCTTATGGGGAACTGCGTGTTCAACGGCAGCCAAGAAATGTTGTAAGCCTTCTACGTGTACCATATCCGCTACAATGAGGGCACCTCCGGGGTTAAGGAAGGATGTCAAGATGCGAGTCATTTCTTCATAGGACTCCAGATGGTGATATGCAGCAGTACACTGCATCATACTCACATTAGCTGTCTTACACAGTTTGACAACAAATGGCTTACGAAAATGAGGTCAAACTGAGCATTCTCGAGTTCGCCTTTCTCGCCCTTGAGTTCCATACAGACAGCAGAGGCGTCCTCGTCCTTGAAGTTAGCATTGTATTTCTCCACAACGACTGGGCTGATGTCGACACCCAAGATTGACTTCACAAATGGCATCAATCCCTTGGAAACAAATCCTATTGCGTCGTGAGTATCCATATCCTGCATTCAAAGGTCAATGAGCAATACATACCATTGCCACAAGCGAAATCCATCGCAACGGTCTTTTCCTTTTCAAGTTTGTCATAATTCTTAATGATACCTTTGGCGACCCTGATATGACAATCAGCGCCTTGATTGATTTTTGAAAGAAAACGCTGTGCGCACCTTGCCGCAAGGTCCTCGACATGAGGGAAGTTTTCTTGAGCATGTTCAGGATCATCAAAGTAATCTTTGTTAGCCTGAGCAGCAGTGACATGGCCGTGGCTGTGGTGTTGGTGTTGGTGTTGGTGTTGGTGATGAGTATGATGAGTATGAGAGTGCAAAGACATGGCTATGGAAGAAAGGCGGTGTGTGGAATTGTTGTATGCTCATTTAGCCCAGGATGCCACCTTTTTATACGAAGGTGAAAGGCTAGTTTTAGCGTACATGGCGCAAGTGAAGGTCGGAGTCGGAGTCACGTGTCAGTGAGGTGAGTACCCTCCCGGTTCCGGCTTATGCGTCCGATTGTGATTCGGTAGATGGGGTTCAAATGCATCACAACAACATTACGGACGACTACCGCGTCCCTCCATCGCCATGGTTGCTTTATTGTCATGAAGCGCAGTGTAGTATTTGGAGCACTTCAATTTTCCATAGCTACATGAGTACTGGGGAGCAGTACATACAAAGTACATACGTTTCCTGATGAACATGTCCAACTGCAGGCCAACTGAGACTATCTTTGTTCTCCTTCCGTCAGACACGCCGAGTATTTCGGATCACACGTTGAACTTATCGCGTCGCATCATTCAAGCATTATATCTTTACATATACCCGGCCGCCGAATCGAAGGCGTTTCATCCGGCGTTTTAGATCCTTGACAGGACCTGGAAGGTACTCTATATAACTTACCTCAGTAAGCATGCGTTTAGAAATCGACTTCTTCCCAAAATCCAACGGCCGCCGGTGTCAAGTTGTAAAGATTCCTGGCGCTAGTATGAGAAATCATGACAAGCTTGAGAGACAAAAGACTGCTGCGTGGAATTCCTTCTGATGACCATAAGCTTCTTGGTGCCAAGATCGGAGCTATTCGTGTATAGGTGAGTTTATTAAGACCTCTGCGTGAGTCTCCGTTGATTGATTGATGATTGCCTGAGCACTCGTCATATTGACGTGCTATGTCTCAATTCATTGTTTTCTGGACCCCAAGTGCTTTTTAAAAAATTGTGAAGAGTTTTAATGAGCTCCGGGGCGCTACCGGGGGAGTGCCGGGAATGGCTTCGCTGTCCAGTTGCAAACGGGATATTACTTTTTCTGGGAATATCGCACAGCCACACGTCTATGTGGCTGACCTGATCCGGTGAATCGGAGTTGTTGCTTTTGACTCATGACGACCTCGCTGCAAATATGAACCATTCCTAATGTCAAATCCTGTTAAGGCCTCCCAAAGTTCCTCTGATTATTTTGGCGAAGAAGATCCTCACTTCTTGGAAGCACTCAAACACATACCTCTACCTGGCGATGAACCACCACCCGAGCGGGCTCAGTCGACAAACGATCCTCAAATAGTCTCTGACGATTCCGAGGACTATGAGTCGCCCCCTCCTCCAGCTCAGCCAAGGCTTAAGCGTCGCCACTCCGAAATTGAATCTGGAGAAGAAGAAGTACAACAACTCAACGATATCTATGGAGCGTCTCATTTCGGTGAATTTGGTGAATATATGAGAAGAAAGCGAGCCAAGCTGCAGATACAGAACCAGGCGCTCGAAGACAAGGCGAATATTTCGGGCGGGATTTTTGAAGGAGTTGCAATATATGTGAGTCAAGCCTCCAGCTCTATCCGTATACTTATTGTCTTGGTCCATAGGTCAACGGCTGGACCCGTCCATCTATACAAGATCTAAGAAAGTTAATTGTGGAGCATGGGGGAGTTTTTCAGCCCTATCTCGATAGGAAAAACATCGTGTACGTACGGTATTTCAGAATGTACTAACATTTTATGAATGCGAGGTTGCTAGAACTCATATCATCACTTGTTCTCTGACACCTGCAAAAATTAAGGAGTTCAAGTCGATGAAAGTCGTGAAGCCTGAATGGATTACAGATAGCGTGGCTGACGGTGTTCTCCTATCATGGAAAGACTACATATTCAAACCGAACGAACGCATTGAAAGTGACCAAGGAAAATCCATCAAGCAACAAACTATCACCAATTCTACTCTTCCACGGCATCATATAAGCGTTTCACCTAGAAAAAAGGGTGATTCCGCCCAAGATTCAGACATCACTGATCCTCTGTACACGACTGACCCAGCAACGGAGGCCGACGCTCGGAGAGTTCCTCACTATGCCCCATCATCGCCCAACCCAAACGCCAAACGTGTCATGGCTAATCCGGAGTGGCGTAAAGCCCACACCTCAATTGCACCTGACTTTATAGAAGGCTATTACAAGAATTCCCGCCTCCACCATCTCTCCACGTGGAAGTCAGAGCTACGATCTTTGGTAATGGAAGCACAAGAGAGAGTGGAAGCGACTATGTCTTCCACTCCGGATGCAATGCCAAAATCAATTCTCAACGGCGTCAGTATGCGAGGCCAACATTTCAAGTTAGCGACCTCGCCGAGAAAGTGGAAAGGAAAAGGAAAGGAAAAATCGGGTTCAGGGGATCAGAATGATCGCGTTATCATGCATTGCGACTTTGATTGTTTCTTCGTATCAGCGGGTTTGGTGTCACGGCCAGAACTTAAAGGAAAGCCTGTAGTCGTTTGTCATTCGCAAGGGGCTCAAGGAGGAGAGTCGAGTACTAGTGAGATTGCTAGTTGTAGCTATGAAGCTCGAGATTTCGGAATTAGAAACGGCATGAGGTACGCGATATCTGATATGTAGCGCAGTATAAACTCACAGTCCTTGTCCAGTTTACAGCAAGCTCGAAAACTGTGCGCAGCTGTTATCACTATACCGTACGAGTTCGAGAGGTAAGTCCCGGATTGTCGGTCTTAAACAGCTCCTCACCAGCGACCGCGCAGATACAAGGAATTCTCCCTTAAATTCTATACAGTTCTTTTATCATTCGCCGACGACTTACAGGCAGTTTCGGTAGATGAAGCGCTCATCGAGGTAACGAATGCTACTCGGTCTAAAGCTGAAGCTTTAAGGATTGGACTTGGAGACGATCATGGCAAAGACCCTGCTAAAGAAGTAGCTGAGTCGATACGAGATGCCATTCGTGAAACGACAAGCTGTGAAGGTGCGGGGTATACTTATTAGAGATAATCCTCCTGTACTCACACTTTTCACTTTAGTGAGTATCGGCATCGCACATAACATTCTCCTGGCACGATTGGCCACGCGTCGAGCGAAACCGGCAAAATCATGCCACATCTTCCCGGAAGAAGTTTCCTCACTACTCGCACCTCTCGAAATATCTGATCTGCATGGCTTCGGGTACAACTCTAAACAAAAAGCTCTAGAAAAACTGGGTACAAGCAAGTTGGGTGAACTTTTAGACAAAAGTAAGCGCACGTTATGTGATGCTCTTGGGAAAACGACGGGAGAGACGCTGTATAATGCAATTCGTGGTATCGATGAAAGACAGTTGGAGAGTAGCAAGGAGAGGAAGTCGGTCAGTTGTGAGATTAATGTAAGCACTGCTTTTCAAATAATATGTCTTTCAGAGATACTGATGCCCCGGGATAGTATGGGATTCGTTTTGAAAATAACGAGCAAGCGGAGAAGTTTATATATCAGATGTCGGAGGAAGTGAAGAGAAGATTGGACGAAGTAAAGATGCTGGGACGTTTGATAACTATGAAGATTATGAAGAGGAAACAGAATGCACCTATCGAACCGCCCAAGGTTTGTCGTTCAGTGATCTTATAAAAAATTTGTTCAAATCCTCAGCGGGTTAGTTTCTCGGACACGGAACGTGCGACACATTCAATAAACAAGGGAAACTCGTTGGCCCCGGAGGTAACGCTGTCAACGACGACAAAATTATTGGCGAGCATGCTTGGAGATTACTCAAATCATTCAATTTCGATCCGAAAGAATTGAGAGGACTCGGGGTTCATATTCAGAAGCTGGAACCTGCTAGAAGCGGATCAACGCATGCGCAAGCTGTTCAATCTGTGTTACCTTTCAAGAAAGCTGAAGGACTACCCAAAGAACGTTTTTCTAGTCCCCAGAAAGGCCAACGCGACGCTCCTACTCCCGGTCCTGATGATATGTGGCAGGATCTTCAACCTCCACCGTCTCCTGTCAAGAAGTCCTCTACTAAAAAATTTGCAGAAGAACCGACGAAACCAGAATATGTTGACCTGCCTTCGTTCTCACAGGTTGACATGACCGTACTCGAAGCGCTACCCCGGGAGTTGCGCGAGGAACTAGAGAGGGAATATAAACGACGTTCTGATTCACCACATGTCGTTGGTGGGTCTACCACCGCGGGACAATCAGGAAGACCATCATCTATTGCACCACAAAGCCGCCAACCATCCCATCCCGTCCAACAAAATACAACAACTACTTCCAAACCTGGCATATTTCCGCAACAAAAAGCCGCGGTCGGAAAAGCAACAGACTACGCCCGCATTACGCGACAACTTGCACCTCGTACCGCGAGTAATCTCCCCAAAAACAAATATCTACTTCGTGCATTGAGGTTGGATAAACCGAAGTCGCGAGGTGTTCGTATATCAGAAGCGGAACTACGGGCACTTGATATTGATCCTGAAGTATTCGCTATTTTACCTGTGAAAGTGCAGAGAGAACAACTTGTCAGGGCTAGACTTGTCAAAAAGAACGGGAGCGTTCCGGATGGGCCGACACAACGCAAGATTATCAGACCATCTAAACCATTCATTTCGCCATATCGTCGACATCGTCGACGCTTTGCTGGCGTCAAGGCTTTATACATCCAACCTCCGATACTGAGACAGCAGGGAAAAGAAAAGAAAGAAAAGTTGTGTTATTTCGAGACGGATGATGTGCAAACTGTGATTGAGAAATGGGTATCCGGATATCGGCATTGGGCTCCAAGGGAGAAAGATATTGAATTCTTTTCAAAATATCTAGTACAATGTGTGGAAAGTAAGGAAGGCGATATGGGATTGGAGAGAGCTGTGGCTGTTATGAAGTGGTGGTTGGTGTTATTGAGGCGGATATGGGGTGGATTTGAGAACGAAGATATGGAAGTGGAACGCGAGGATCCAAATGAACGTGCTGCGGTTGCGTGGTGGAAAACTTTTACGGAGGTGAAGAGACGAGTGGACGAGGCCGCTAGGAAGCGATTTGGGGGAAAACTTTCGCTCAAGTGAACGGCGCCTTGATTGATTGATAATTAGGGGAGTCTTGTTTTTCAAAGCGTGAAGATGAGTCGATCTTTCAATTAAATAAAATGGACGCAGCTGTTGTATTCCGTTGCATTGTAAGTTACCAATCCACCATAAATTGGCCGATGCCAACATCCTGGGTGGGCTTGGCGTTGTCAATGACGAATGGCGTGAATGACTCCTTTCCTTCACAATCCTGTCACAGGTCCTAATGATACGCTTGGCAATCCAGACATCTTGTAAATCAGCGCAGTTGTACAAAAGAAGATCTTAACACCCATGCTTACTCAGACAATCGATATTAGTAGGATACCTTAATGATCCAAAGAAATAGTGCTGCGCAATACGTACGGTGGACCTGACAATACAGTGTTACTCATGTTAATTCCGCGGAAGTCCTGGATATTACGACAGACGGTTTTCTGTCCCCCCACAAATGAGTGAATTCCTCTGAAACTCCTCCAGAAGTGCAGACAAATTGGATACTCATGATCATAAATACGCAGCTTTATCAAATTATTATCACTTGATCAATGATCATGAGTCGAGCTTGATCGATCATGGTAGAGGTTTAAGATCTTAGATCACACCCGGCATCACTGACACATGACTGGTATTCTTGGCTCTCGCCGAAACTCTTTTAGATTCCACTTTCGTATAAAAAGGTCGAATCATAGGTTAAATGAGCATACAAGAATTCCTCACTCTGCGAACTTATTTCTTCCGTGATTATGTCCTCACACTCACACTCTCACCAGCACCAGCACCAGCATCACCATCACCACGGTTATGATATTGCTGCCCAGAAAGAACATTTCGATAACCCTGAGCATGCACAGGAGAACTTCCCTCATATCCGGGATGTTGCGGCAAGGTATGCCTATAGTCCTCTCAGAATACAACTTAAGAGCCAATTGTCATGTTAGGGTCGCCAAAGGTATCATCAAGACCTATGACAAACTTGAAAAAGAAAAAACAGTTGCAATGGATTTTGCTTGTGGCAACGGTATGAATGCCTACTCTCCTTGGAATCAAGGATTTGAGCACTCATGGCGCAGTAGGATTTGTTTCCAAGGGATTGATGCCATTTGTGAAGTCAATCTTGGGTATCGACATCAGCCCAGTCGTTGTGGAGAAATACAATGCTAGTCTAAAAGGCGAGGGCGCCTCTGCTGTCTGTATGGAACTCAAGGGTGAGAAAGGCGAACTCGAGGATGCTCAATTTGACCTCATTTTTGTAAGTTATTTGTTGTCAAACTGCGTAATCCAACTAATGTAAATATGATGCAGTGTACTGCTGGATATCACCATCTGGAGTCCTATGAAGAAATGACTCGCATTTTGACATCCTTCCTTAAACCCGGAGGCGATCTCATTGTGGCAGATCTGTTACGCAAGGAAGACCGCTCGCTCTTCCCAGCTACTTTTGAACACGTAGCTCCCCATGCACACGGATTGTCAAAAGACGACATACAAAGAGCCTTCGATGGAGCAAGCTTGACAATGAGATCCTTTAACATGTTACCTCCTGCTGATTATGAGTTCCCTGATATCTTCATCGCCATCGGAGAGAAACCCTCTGTGTAATATGACAGTCTTAATCTGAGTTATAATCCAAATACACTGAATTGTATGGTCAGTCGTGTTGTTGTTGTTTTCGAGTTTCATCAGCGTTTCATTTTGAAATAAGACTGATCTCCTTTGTATTTCCTGACTTACAGGTACTACCTTCGGTTTGGAGCTTAATGCTTATCTCTTGATACCCAATTTTCGACCGACTGCTGGATATACAGTATCCCAATTCTTGGTAGGTATAAACTTGAATGTTATTTCGATTGACCGGCTCTGGACTTGACATATCGTACTCTGTAATGATTGACTCCCAAGCGTGCTGAGAATATTGAGTTCAATACAACACAAGGAGCTAACAAGTACAAGGTAGTCAACAAGTAGTATCCCATCGATGTAATTTCCAATTTTACGCCCTGAGGCTGAGAGTGACCAGATATCCCATGGGTGTCCCTTTTTTTTAGCATTGATCGCATCACTTCGCCTGAACGCGTAAACTGAAGTCGAAGTTCATTCGATTGTCGGAAAAAGAAGGATGCGGTCGAAAGCCCGCATGTCTTCGGGAATAATTACTTGACTGGTAAGTTGGCGAGTATGTTTGTCTACCATCCGCTGGCTGACGTTCATGCCCACAATCGAACTAACATACAGCAAGATCAGTTCTTCCGCTCAAAGCGGAGCCCTCACCGGATCAGGATATCCGCGTTCTTAGTCACGCGTGACCCGACGTGACCCTGACACAGGGTCCAGCGTTGAGTCGTTGACGCGCTGACAGCGAACAGCTGTTTAATGACCCTTTCACGTCTCCTTCGCCGCCTACAAATTTGCCCATCGTGAAGCATTTTTTTACGCATTATAGCCAGCAGATTGGGCGCCGAAATTACTGCTCATCTCAAAGACAGCTCATTGCTTTCGCTGTCATTGCCTCAGAGTCAAGAATACCCCGGCGGCCTTAGTTTCCTGTCTTGACCGAGCAATTTCTTGTCAATCCTCATGCTCATACCACTACCGAACATCTGGCTCATCTCAGGAGCGTCTGTCGGATTCTATGTTCTGCTCAAAGCGTATTCTTTTTTTCACCGTGAATTCAACTCAACGCTCAGGTCTCTTCCTGGACTTTCAAGTTGGAATGTATTCACTGGAAATATAAAACAACTCATACTGACGGTATGTCCGCGGCTTCTACATCATAAATGGATTCTTGGTGCTCAAGGAATGAAAGGATCAAACTAAATCGCATACGGAATGCATCAAAGCGTATGGCCCGACCTTCAAGTTCAAAGCAATCCTTGGGGTAAGCATTAGATTGGACCTCTCTCCTTCACCTGCTTACCCTACGTAGGAAACCTGGCTCTTTTCTGCGGATGTTAGGGCCATTAACCACATATTGAAAAAAGATACGGTTACGTGGGAGAAGCCGATTGCTATGGCTTACAACTTAACGCGACTCCTAGGGCCAGGTATGTCTTCATTAGCGGGGAACATTCATCACCTCATTGACAAGGTCAGGTGTCTTGTTGGTGATCTCGGATGTGCATAGACGACAGGTAAGTCCCTGCATGGTCTCTTATGCAATATCCAAGATAATCCATTACTACAGAGGAAAATGCTTGTGAGTTGGTCTCCTCGCGTTTGATGATGAAACAATTCAACAATATCTTCTCTCAGAATCCTGCTTTCGCCTCAGGGGAGGTCAAACGTTTCATGCCGCTTTTTCTTGATAAAGCCGTCAAGGTAATGCCTTTCCACACATCCTCATTGTTAATCATCAATGACCGCAATCAAGTTAAAAGATATCTGGTCGTCCCAAATACAACAAAATGATGATCAGCCGACGCGGATTGACATGTTATCTTGGCTCAGCAGGGCAACCCTTGATGTCATTGGAGAAGCGGGTACGCATATTCGGGCAGCTTGAGCGCTTCTCAGGACCGCATTGATTGAAATGTGAAGGTTTTGGATACGAGTTTAATTCCCTGACAGAGGATCCAGGAAAATCCAATGAACTTCACGAGGCTTTCAAGGTCCTCTTTGAGGTTGGAAACTCGGCAAGTCTCCTTCAAAACTTAAGAGGACTGATTCCTCCCTTACGCTTGCTGGTTCGTCTATCTCTCGAAACCCTTGCTGAAACTAATGCTGCTGCAAAGCGCCTCGAGCGTGACGCCGATATAGAAACTGCGAGTGAAACCATGCGGCGTATTGGCAAACAACTTCTTAGTGAACGTGAACTTGCGTTTGATCCTCATAACGAAAAAGCTGGCGCGCGGCAGAATGATATATTGTCATTGTTAGTTCGCGCCAATGCATCTGGAGAAGCAGATCAAAGAATACCTGCAGAACAAATTCTTGCCCGTAAGCAAATTTTCTATTTACTAATAAAATCCTCATCTTAACTTTTCCTAGAAATACCCACGTTCATGGCAGCGGGCCACGAAACGACCAGGTGAGATACAAAACTCTTGACCTTGCCTTATATTCATCATCATATTCAAGCACTGCGACAACCTGGGCTCTATTCGAGCTTGCTAAAGATTCTCATATGCAGCAAAGATTGCGTGAAGAGCTGCTCAACGTAGCCACCCAGAGTCCCACTGTGGATGAATTAAACGCTCTAACGTACCTTGATGCTGTTATTCGGGAGGCGATGAGATTACACTCTCCTGTCCCTACGACAATTCGTCTTGCAACTGAAGATGATGTATTGCCCCTACAGACACCAGTAGTGGATAAATTTGGAAAGTTACATCACGAAATAAGGTGATGCACCCGCATGGCGATTATCATTCCCTAGCTGATCGTTTTTGGTTGTAGGATTCTTAAGGGGCAAGGTGTGCTGATACCCTTTGATGCGGTAAATCGGCTCCCGTCTATCTGGGGAGAAGACGCAGAGAGATTCAAGTAAGATCTTCCTTTGGTTTTTACTTGAGGTTTACTGATTGAGAGCAATTAGCCCTGATAGATGGAATTCTCCACCAGATGCTGCTATGAGTGTTCCTGGAATTTGGGGAAACCTGATGACTTTTTCGGCAGGACCTCGTGCATGCATTGGGTTCCGATTCTCGCTTATTGAGTGCGTCCCCTTCCCATTTCCCACCTGTGCTTTGTTAAGAGCGGTAATTTATAGGATGAAAGCTTTACTCTTCACTCTGCTTCGCGCATTTGAGTTTAATCTAGCTGTCCCGCCCGAAGATATTGGCAAGATGTCCGAAATCGTTATGCATCCTGTGCTAAAGACGGATCCTGTGAATTCGAACCAGCTTCCGCTACTTGTGCGACCTGTAATTCTCTGATGGAGGTTCTATATCCCTTTCTTTTTCCGAAATGCTTGCTTGCCATGGATCATTCGATATGCTACGTACCCTTTCATCGTAATGTTTCCATGACTTTCTATACCAGATTTTCTGGGAAATGGTTAAACACTAGAGGTGGGATACAGCGCGGGATGGCCCGGAAATGCGTAGTTCTGAGATCGCCTAGCTTGCATTGATACTGTAGCTTCGCCGAAAGTTTTGCCACGGGCGCCGATGCTTTGGTACCATCAAACCTCGCTTATTCGGATCCAAAGTTTTCGAGAAAGCAAAGTGTGCACGAAAAAATGTATATTTGACGTTTATCGTTCATGTGCGGAAGAGAAGGCCTCTGGGTAGGGAACGGTGCATGAGGAGGGGCTGATATATCAATATCAATCTCAGTGAGTTATGATAGACATGTGAATTTGAATCCGTCTTCTGATGAGTTCTAGGCACTCTGATGGATGCCTATCGTTATAATTGTGATTGTACTGACGTCCAACAAAGAATTCCAGCACTTTTCATAAGATCACCGGAACTCGTTTCCCAAATGAGGTGTTTTGTGCGAAATCCAAGGATTTTCATTGTCAACTACTAACTCCGTGATACGTAACTCCATATTTTATGGGCCAAACAAACAAAAAGGTCGGAGCAGGTGATCAATTCTCTTGGTATGCTGGCCGACGGACCATATGGATTCTTGACGGCGTGCTACACATCGGCGGTATGCAGCAAGGGAATTCGTCATATCAAATGCTCGTGTTTTTGGGGAACGCATGGTCTTTGGACTTCGCGTCAGTACCGAATGACTATCGTGTTCAAAAAGATACCAAGAACAGACCGGGGATGGTGCGTAAAACTTCTAGCGCTACAGCTCACCTGGTTTAATTTCCTTGGCTTAGCTTCGCATCACCGAACAGAGGACAACGGCTACTCTCGATGTGAATATATAAGGTTCGTACAGTCCTGCCAATGATTGTAAGGACGGCTTCCCCTGACGTTCCCTCTCTGGTTTGCTACTGTTCAACTCGTTCATGATGATTGGTACACGCCTGGTCACTCTTCTACTCGCTTGTGCAGCGACTATAGTCCATGTCAACGCCGCACCTGTGCAAAACCACACCGACGAGACGTCGCCTAACCTGACCAGTCTCGAAAAACGTGCCACGATCCCTTTGACTTCTTCCCAAGTCGCCTCGTTCAGGCCTTACACCAATTTCGCTGCTGTCGCTGGATGTCCTCCTGCCACTGTTTTGGCATGGAATTGCGGTATGTCTGATGTTCTTAAATCAACCCCACCAAAAGTTAAAAAACGGCACTCCACCAACAGCCAAATGTAATGCCAATCCTACATTCACGCCAGTCGCTGCTGGTGGGAATGGTGCGAGTGTGCAGTTCTGGTATGTTGGTTACGACGCGAACCTTGCAAGTGTCATTGTCGGCTTCCAAGGAACTGATGCAGACAAGATGTATGTGATCGAAAACCATTTCAATTCTTGATATCGTGATTTAGAAAGCTTACAGCTTACCCATACTCACGGACGCCGATTTCTTCCTTACTACCCTGGATTCTGGTCTTTTCCCAGGCCTGAGCAGTGATATCAAGACTCATAACGGATTCAATGATGCCCAAATGGCGTACGTTACCCTTTTGAAGCTCTGATCTTTTCTTGAATCTTAAATATGTGGGTGGGAATAGGTCTGCTTCTGCTGTACTTTCGGCTGTGAATACTGCCATGTCCCGATTTGGTGCCAGACGCGTTACTGTTACTGGTCATTCCCTCGGTCAGTTCTTCTATACCACCATGCTTGATTGAGAAAAACTGAATTGAGACTCGTGTATAGGTGGTGCCATTGCTACGATTTCCGCTGTACATCTTAAGCTCCATTTGCCCTCGACTACAACGTTCAAGGTCGTTACGTACGGCTGTCCTCGTGTTGGCAATCAGGCATTTGCCAATTACTTCAACTCTCGCTTCCCTGGTGCCAATTCTCGTATCAACAACCAGTAAATCTTCTTTTCTATCTCTTCCGAGGAAGATGTCAGAATATCGACTAACTGATATCTGTAGGGATGATATCGTACCAATTGTTCCTGGACGTTTCCTCGGTTTCGATCACGTTGAAGGAGAGATTCATATCTTGAATAACAACGGTTGGGTGTCTTGCCCGGGTCAAGATAACGAAGATGGTGATTGCACTATTGGATATGTCCCTAACATCTTCGCTGGTGATACTGGTGACCATAGTGGCCCTTATGATGGTATCAGGATGGGTTGTTCATGATAGGTGGACGATTTCAAAAGTAGGAAATTTCATGTGTATACCATATTTACGGAACAAAATCAAAACAAGGAATTGAAGAGATGATCCGACATGGTTTCTTGAAACGAATCCCAAACAGTATAAATCCCCATTGAACCTCTGCCTGTCTGCGGTTATATATATAGACGTCATTGAGGTGATTGTAGCGGTCGGTCAATCGGAGCCTAATTTTTCCCTTACAGAGAGTTAAGATACGTAACCAATGAAATAATAACATTGGGTACTCATAACAGCTCACACGTACAATAAACATAACACTTGAAGTACTATACAAAATGGTTGAAATGCTAAGAGGGTGCGTAAAGGATCGTCATACATGTGTACTCGTTATCAAAAAGCAATATACTGATTCATCAAGACAAAATCATAAAAAGGAAGCAAAAACGAACATGAAAGCAAACAAACAACCAGGTGAATAATTTACACAGCAACATAATGCAAGTAAAAAGATGAAATCAGAAGGTCTCGATGAATTTCGTTCCTCCTTCGAAAGTCGCATGCCCGGAGGAACTTGTCATTGAACGCAATGTGACGTCTCGTTCATGTTGAACAGGCTGCGTGGATGGTACCAAGGATATCCTCGGAACACTAGGGCCTAATCGGTGTGGGGCGGTTGTAGGTGAACTAGGGGTTGACGAAGGTGGCGTTGACAGATACGTATAGATATGGGGCGGTGGCGTCATGGGTGAAGGGGCAAACCGATCCCGCTCGAATGGAAGATTGATTCTGACATTGCTGGTATCGAATCGGACACTAGAAGGTGATGTAGGAGAAGCCAAAGACCGGATATTCGAACCATAAGAGGTGGACACAGTCAGTGCACTATTACGTCTATCGGGTGAGGTCATCCGATAAGTTGGACTTGGTTGCGGAGGTTGAAGTGGTAGATCGTCAAACGAGCGAACAGGTAGTCTTTCTGGAGTGTGATGCTGAATATTCATCAGTAATGATTAGAGCGATATATAGTCAATGCTGACCGTGTGAGTGGAAAATAATCGACGATATTTGCTGGGATGCCAGAATTTTTGCTGTAATCCGGCGTCATCTGCTGGAAATCCATAGCTCGCCTTGCCTGATGGCTTGCGTTTTTGTGCTAGCTCTTCATCGGAGGATTTGCGTTCTCGCAGCAGGAAGTAAATAGCGATAAAGGAGGTGATAATGATCAGGCAGAGGGCCACGATTAAAACGATAAAACCTGAGGGGTACGAAGGCTCGTCAGGACTTCTGCGCATGGCTTATCACCGTCGCAGCTTACCAGCGGAAGAGCCGCCTAGTTTTGGTACCCCTCTACGACCTAACTCCATATTATCCGAATTTCGCTGATTCATGTCGTGTGAGCGCTTATTTGCTTTAGGAGACTGAGATAGAATTCCAAGGCCAGTGAGGAATAGATAAAGGGTATCCAGGAAGACAGTTCTTTTGCGAAATATCTACGTGGGTTTGAGCCACATTCAGAGGGGGAAGTTTGTGCTGGAGTCAAGTACCAGCAGAGGCCGCAAGTCAGGGAGAGCCGTCCGTATTTGAGCTCCCGATCAGTTTCACACATAACCAATTCCCTGACGTTCCGGGTGTTGATTCAGACAATCTTGATCTCCGATTTACAAGTCTATGTACTAGTACTAACCTCACGATTTGAAGTATTAGCTCACCCAAGAAGCTTATATCGTAGGCGAGTCTATGTCAAGCCGCAGTGCACAACTCTTGGGACCACTGGGCCTTGGGTCCGGTCATGTTCTTAGGAGCCTATGAATCGTGTTTCATTGGACTCGCCGGACAGAATGATTCAGAGTCGTAACACATACACCGCCTTGACAGGTCAGAGTAAATTCATAATGCAATGTCTGAATCGCATTCGTAAAGTACAACAATCATTATGATCACTGTGCTAATTTTTCCGACATACCTCCGTGCGTCTTTACCAAGAAAGTGGATGACTTTCCGTAGACTTTTTTTTCAAAATTCTTTTTCTAAACCTTCTTCATTTCGGAACTCCGCTCATGCGCATAAATTATGTGAAACCGTAGGCCATGGTTATAAATCGTTCTAAATGTAAATATAGATTACTATGATGGTACCATGTCCTCGAAAAACATCCGACTTCGTGATGTACAGTGTGGATGAAGGCGGAGGATACACACTCGGCGGGTTAGTCAATGGAGTAGAGATACGAGCAATGCTATCACACATGAAAGAACTTCATTTGGCGGGGCGGCGAGTCGCAGCTGCGGCTTTCTGCTGCAGGTTAATCCGGCCCACAAGTACCATATATCATCAACCAGTCATTAAAGTCATCAATCCACGACATACCAGGCAAGATAGATCTTGCACGTGCTGTTTTAGTGTGTGAATTACCGTTAGCCGAGATTTAGAACGGTTGAGAAATTTAGAAGGGGGGGGGGGGGGCCTCTACAGATTTAAGGTTTAGAAAGTAGTTGATTTCAAGATCAGCTGATGGCGAGGCTCGATTTGGGAAACGCATCGTTCCGGCGTACGAAATATTTCCTTTTAAGTGATTTAGAAATTCATAATTTAGAAACGAAGTCTACGGAAAGTCATCCAGTCACCAATGCCGCCAGGTTTCTGATGGCGGCTTATACCTCTTAAAGCCGACATGAATGACTTTACTTGGCATTTCTCGAGGAGTGTTAGAGCCCCATTCCAATGCCGATGACAGCAGCTGCAAGTGCGACGTCCAGGCGACGTCTATATTTAACCTTGTACCTACCGCCATCTGTCAGCCCGCTGTTGTTTGAAGGGGCTTAGTGTCCCAGAAAGGCCGAGCAGACTTTACTCCTCATCGGCTCATGGTGATTATCCATTGAGATCAATCTTCATATGTTTTCGAACATGATATCTATAAATCGAATCACTATCTAGATTGATACATAAAACAATGCTTCTACAACACGGTATACAGTAACGAACATCGGGATACAAATATATACGATCAACGGTCACTCGTTCTTCCGTTTCTTGAACTTTCCTCTACCCTCGCTGAATAAAATCAATTTCGACGCACTACAGTTCAAATCAAAGGGATCACTTACGCAAAACTTCGATCTTTCCGCTTCCGACTCTCTTTTTTGATCACGTTCCTCTGTTGCTTTCTTTTTGCTGCCGCTTCTGGGTTTGTTGTCACCTGCATTGTCCGGGCAACTTTACGATTCCGTTGTAACTCTAATGTTTTCTGTCGAATTTGGCTATAAACCTGGGAGAATTTTGTCGTGCCAACTTTGGCCTGCACTAAGTCCTGTAATTCTGTTGCTGTCGCCTTTATTTCTTCTATAAGGGCATCAGTATTTTTGAGACGCAGAGCCAGCGGATACACATACCCATTTGAGTATCATGAATAGTATCATCTTCAGAGAAACGGTACACAGGCGTAAGGATATGCACGAGGAACTGTTCCAATCGCTCCGCGTCCATATACGATGTCATGGCGGCGAACCAACGTAATGCAGCCAATGGTTGTTGATGCCAAATCGGCTGTGCAAGTGTAAGTAGATGATTAGGAGGCATAAAATGCAGACTCACGGTACTTGTAGCACGGCTCCGTCTCGCTATGTGAGCAGATTTGATCTGATACGAAAGCTTCGAGAATAGCCATGAAAGTGGGTCTTTTGGCTTTCCTTTGTCGCCATCGCCCGCTTTCTCAATATCGCGATCCCCATTCGCATCGTCTAGTAAATCATCTGCAAGTTTCGCATTGCTCTCCACACCGCTCGTCTGGGCTATCTCTCGTGGAATAGCGTAGAAACATTTCCCAATGAAAAACAGATTCTTGACAATCTGCATCCCAAGCGTCTCATCGAGGTTCTTACTCTTCAACTGCAGCGTTAACTTTTTGGCAACATTCTGCATCCCAGCCAGTGATGCTGGATAGTGAGCTGGTAAATCTCGCTGAGGAGGAGCAATCGGTAGTGCAGTGTAGAGCAGCCCAAGAAGTCGACAAGCTGCAGTGCGCACCCAGGCATGTGGATACAACAAATGCGCAGTAATGAGGCCCCACGATATCTTGGTGTCATCCATTGCCACATCAGGAAATACTCGAAGAACCTTGAAAAGCACCGAAAGTGAATGATACGGAATTTTCCATTCCAAATCAACTTCCATCGCATCGTCCTGCCCATCTTCGTGTGCAAGAGACTCAGAGCTGTTGGTCAGAGCGGTACGAAGGTCTTCGAGTATCTTCGATAAATATGGCTGGGCTTCTGTCTGCGCCGCGTCTACGATGAAGCCGTAGACTTGGGATGAAACCCAGATCAATTGCGGTTGTACGTCTTGTGCCGCCCAAGCATGCAAATGGGAGAATATCAACTTCCTATTCTCTTCATCCATACGCGCATACAGCCCCTTGATCAACTCCGCAGCCATCTCTCGACACTTCGCTGAATCATCATTTGATATAACCATGACAAGCGCCACGAACAATAGATCCGCGTATTCAAGAATCAAGTCATCCTGGAATTTTACAACGATGGCACTGAGCAGTTCCATCACCGATTTTCGACCACTTTCGTAGACGTAAGAAAGGTTCTTCGCGAAGAATGCCATCTGATTCCGTAAGCGACCTTTTCCTTGAGGGTAATCAAGGAGAAATTGGAGCAAGACACCACGACAGAGCTCTTGAACTTGCGGCGACTGGCTAGTAACCATGATTTCACCGACTTTATCCATAATATCGTAGATTTCAGGAACAACAAACTTCCGAGCGACGATGGCACGAAGCATCGTGAACACCGCAGCTTGACGATCGTGCTCCTCCAAATCCGGAGTTAAGAGTTCTAAAAGGAAGATAAGGTCTTTTTCCTTTACTTGCGCACCGGGAAAGTCGCGAAGAATGGCAGCCAGTGATCGGAATGCGACTTGAACAATTTCAGATTCGGTATTGCCTGCTTGGCGAATAATGCCAATCATTTGAGAGACAAAGACTGGCACCGACTTGGGCAGATTTTTGAGAGGACATTTTGTCAGGCCAGCTGCGCACTTGAGGCCAAGCATGATGACAGTAGCATTGGTTGAGTAAAGGGTGTTGCCAACTACGACGACGATGGATTCTAATCGTTTGATTGTCTCCGCGTCATGAAAATCAAAGCGACCTCGACGGAGGGCAGTGTTGAGTAAATCTAGCCCGAAGGCAACAAATCTGTTTCAAAAGTTTAGAAAAGCTGTGAAACATTAGAAGGCTTTTTTCACCTGAAGGAATTGTTTGCATAGTGATCTGTGTCATTGACATCCCTCTTCAACTGCACGATTGCATCCCCCTTCACAGCCGGTTTCTTCGGTGCTTGCTTAAGGAACTTGGCATTCTGACTGATCAACGTATGGCACAGAACAATCAACTCTGTTGGTACCAGATGTCGATTACCATTCAGACCAGAAGCGATTCTCTTGAAGACTTCTTCAACAAGTTGCATCACTTTGAAAGACTCCGTCTCTTGCATGATGGCGCGTAGAGGAGCAAGTAAGCTGCTGATCTTGTTCGGGCTGATTACTTTGGCAACCATGGCAAAAGAATCAAGACCCCTCGACGATGATCCTCGTACTTCACGCATTTTCGTCTTGAAATCCTCTGCAAGCACATCCTTCCCCGACTCTCCGAAAATGACCTCGGCGGAAACGTGGGCTACGTCATTCACGCAATCGTCTAGTCGAGCAAAGGCATTCGCGTGTTCTTGGGAGGTAACCTGAACCATAATCGCATGTGTGACAAATGCAAGGACATGAAGCTGAGGACCACGCATGAGTGCGCTACGAAGCTCTTTGAACACGAAAGGCAGATAACTGGGACCGAGGCTAAGGCTAATACGAACAAGAGCATCTCTGACGAGATCCCGAGTTTCTTGTGAATGACTGCGGAGGGTTTGACTTAAAATCGTCAGCAAGCGGGTGATTTGATGCTCGCGTGTGCCCTCGGGAAGATGTTTGGCAACGTTAACGATACCAATCGAAACAGGAATACGCGTATTATCGTCCGTCGTCGCGTCATATTTCTCCAGGTAGGTCAACAGAGCGGGCAGTAACCGCGCATTGACGGCATCCGCGATACGTGAGACTTGTGTCGCCGATAGCGGTGGGACAGGAGCCTTCGCTTTTTCATCACGCTTATTGCCTTCAGTGCCGTCTACCATTTCATCCTCATCCTTCTTATCATCTTCCATCACTGCCTCATCCTTCTTATCATCCTCCACCACCGTCTCATCCATCGGAAAATGAAAATTCTCCAAAAGCGCAACCAACGCCCGTACATAGATCCGCTCGGACTCATCCTTCACTTTCGACAGCTTGATATATTTCTGCACAAGTGCATGATACGCCGACCAGCCAAGTTGCTTCGCCATTCGTCCCGTAGCGACAATAGCGTCGGTAACAAGATGGTGATCGACATTAGATGCGATAAAGGTTCCGACAAGGGGTACGAATATCTCCGAAAGTGTACCACTGCGCAAGTGGCCATCATCGCAGTGATCCCCTAGCCGTCTGAGGGCTCTTGAACGACGATGCAACTGGACATGAAAGATGTTGTAAAAAAAATTTGCTTCTTCGTCCCCTCCTTCCAGTAACACATGCATATCCTTCAACGACGACGTAAAATCAAGTTTTTCCACAGCATACGCAATAACGCCCAACACCTCCGCCCTAACTAGTTCGTTTTTTGACCTAAATCCATTCTTTAGTCCAGGAAACAATAACTTCAAGAACACCTCTTCAAATCGCCTCTCATCTTCTTTCCGTGCCGCAACGACATCAATGAAATGTTTCATCGAGAAAGATGCATTGTTCCTGATCGCCAATTCCGCAGCATCTTGAATGCAGAATAACGAGTTATACAACACAGGTGCCCAATCCGTAGGCGAAAGTGTCTGGTACACAGCTTCGTTGAGCCTATCAAATGCTCCTAATCGTCGGTCGAAATCAGGCTCGTCAACTCGTTTCTGCGAGTACGCATTCAGATCCTCTAACAGTTCGGCTAAAGCTTGGATACCACCAAGCTTAGCCAACCGATCAAAGGCTTTGACGAGATTGATACGGGAAGGCCTGGATCGAAGAGATTGGAATAGCTGACTAAAGAGATCATAAGTCTTTCCGTAGATCCCACTCTGCCTGTCACGAAGCTCTGGTATAAGCCCCATGAGACCCTCTAACGTCTTCAACAAGTCAACCTTGACTTTTTCGGAGACAAGCCTCGCAGGTTTACGAAGGAGTGGAATGAATAGAGTGAGAAGTGTCGTAGCTTGAGCCGAGTCTTCAGAATATTGCGCAATCTCCGATAGAATACCAATTTGTCGTTGTCCGATGGGCGTAGCAACGGTCGCAGCATCCTTTACGTGCTCTACTAGCACCGCCAAGTTGTTCAACAGCTTCGACGCGTAGGGTTTGAGCACGGTGTCTCGTACGTCATCGTCAATAGCCGAGTGTGCTAGAATGCGTTCGGTGATGTCGAATACCCGCATGATAACTGTGGGCTTGACGTTCGTCGCAACCAAACAATCATACACTTTGGGCAGCAAGATATCAGAGTACTCCACCAAAAAAGTGTTATACTCGCTCCTCAAAGACCAAACGTAGAAAAGTTCCATGATTGCAGAAGGCGCTTGCGTGTTCTCTTTATCCAATTTAGGTAACCGAGGGATAATGAAGGCATCGAACGCAGCGGGGAGAAATGGCGCAAAATCAAATTCAACGCGAGTCTTGAAAAAGTCGGCAAAGCGCTTAACGCCAAGTTGTCGAATGCTACGTGTGACTTTCACCGAAGCTGGTGAATTTGTGGTACTTGTGTCATTGTGATCGTCCTTATCTTCAACGTCCTCGGTATCTTCGACTCCCTCGCCCTCTGCCGCGTCATCATTCTCATCTTGGCCCAGTGCATCTAAGCGTCGTTGAGCGGCATGTAGGATATCAATTGTTGTTCCTAGTAACGCGGGCCAATATCGCACAAGCCTCGATCCCAAATTCTTCATCACATCCCCCAGTAGATTCAAATACCCAACAACCTGCTTATCCATCACCTCTTTCGGGAGCTCCTGAACCACAAACCGTCCTTCCACTCCATCCTCGTGACGTGCAAGCTTATGCGACCCAAGAGGTTTCAACATCAGGTCCACAAGTAACCCAAGCTCTTCATCTGAACATCCCGAAAGAGCCGTAAGAACAGCCGCTCTTCGATCAGCACCTCTAGCCCTTCCTCGTCTTTCCAACATTAACCCAAACAACAACCGAGTAATAACATCAACCACCTCAACCCTTTCCATAGGATCAATAGAACCAATTTGCAACGAAGTCAACTCGTCACGCCATCGCGTATCATCAAGCAACACCTTGATCTTTTCTTCATGATTTGTCAGTCCCGGAGGTTTATATGTGAACAGACAAGTAAGAGCCAGAGATTGTATGCCACGATCGGGGTATGAAAGATGATTGCGGTAGAATGCGCGTAATACTTCCGTTGAATATAGAGCTTTGGGATTAGAGATTTTTGAGAAAAGGGTGAGCCAGTTCGTAAGTTTTTGTTTGGGTAATTTATCGTTGTATGCTGAGGTCAGGGATAAGAAATGCGTGATGATTTCTCGATTGTTCTTCACAGCCAAGTTATGACATTCAGCTAGGGTGACGAGTAGTTGATGTTCGTAAGATAGGAAATCGAAGCGTTCTCCTGTGTGTGATTCCTATACACAACGTCAATAACGAAAAAGCAGGAAAATAAACATGTGACGAACTTTAATCAGTTCCTTGATTCGGTGTTCCGAATCTAACCATCTGGCTAGTGCGACACGAAGTTTGTGTGCGCTAGGGTCCCTCCACGACCTCTCATCTTCCCATATATCATCAACTTGATCTTCTTCTTCATGTATCGCCTCATGACGCATGCGCCCAAGATGATCATCCTCTCCTTTCTTCCGAAGTTCAGAAAACATCACTCCCCATACAACATCTCCAAATCGTTGTGACAGCGTTGCCAACGCCGCAGCGGCAGGCGACCATAGTGGTCTTAAGTTAACCTTGAGCTGAGCTACAGACATTCCATATTCGTAAACACCTCGTCCCGCTCTAACGTAAAATGAAATGACGCACCAATTAACCATCGTGCACAAAATTCTGCACTATCAGCATCACCCACAACATGAACAACTCTCCCGATCCTCAAAACACGTTCCCTCACACCCTGCACATCTAAAGGCACTTCCTCTCCTTGTAGACACCTCTTCATAACTTCATGTACACCCCCAAGCGAGGATATAATTTTCGAATCTAAAAGTCGTAAAACATTTAATCTAAGAGAACGAGAGTGGGAAAGCAATGGAGCTTGAAGGTGAGGGTAAATTTCTGCAAAGGGTATCGGTGTGGATGGTATACTGAAATGAGATCATCTTAGGCCGATGTATTCATTATAGGAAAAGAAGATAAAACTGTACCTGGAGCGTACTAGAGGCGTCAATCCTGCAAGAATTTCGGGTGATGAACCCCAGTTCTTGATACTGCTTTGTGCCCAATCGGAAAGGTTGATTTCCGTGGCCCACTCGGCATGAGGGCGTTGCTGCAAAGCGCGCATACATTTACCGAGGATCCAAGCTGGACTCGCTAGTACACTAGGGGCAGCGGGGCCATCAGGCACCATATTCACACCCCCATCGGCGACGACAAGTTCGTTTTCTATCACATTGATAAGCTTCTTCGTGAGTTTCTCACTAAGAAGAGGTGAGAGAGTCAATATATTTTCCAATTCTGCAGCCTGAATCAAAATTAGTTCGTCGATAGAAATTTCCATTGCAAATACAACGACTTACAGCCAGGTCATCATCTCTTTTCCAGGCACCTAATCTGCCATCGACAATCCACCGATCGCATCCCTCTTTCCAAACCAAATCAACGTCTTCCACATTCAATTTTCTCGCCCTAACCAAGCTAGCGAGGAATTCCACTACCAATCTCGGCTCAGCATTTACACTATCCAGTTTTCTCGTGCCTTTAATGACAATTGGTAACGCAACGAGTTTCCATCCACCCCAATTTAGATCAGCAAGAATAGCGTGTAACTTTATCGCGAAAGTCGTAACTTCTGTAGAGGTAGAATTTGACCATGTGTGTTGTAAGAATTTGAGACCGGGGCCTAACCAGAGGGAGGTCTCTGATGCGAGGAATAATGATGAAACAAACTTGAGAAGAGCTGGGTGAAGAATCGCGTCTTCAAGCGGCAGTGACTTGAGCTGAGTGAAGACAGCGGTATGATGGGATTCTAAACGCGTCATTATTCATTATTCGCAAGTCAAAGGCAATGAAAAGGACATACGGGACAGTCGTGATCCTTGACGGACAGAATATGCAATGCTGACGACTTCTAGGATCCTCCGCAGTCTTTCGGGTTCTGAGGCACCAATGTCATCAATGGACTTCACCAATTCGCGAACTAGAAGATCTCCCAAGACGGAAAATTGCTCGGCAGTTTTAACATGGTGAATGAGCGCGGTGAGGGAACGACGTAAGACGGTGTACGTCGGATCTGGATTCTCTGCCAAAACGTGATAATTGAGGAGAGCCGCGAAAGTGGACGTTGTGGAAGTGTGTAGAGTTTGAGATATTGACTTGACAAAACATCATCAGTCCGCGGAAAAGAGACGTCCGAACCGATAAAACAAACCTTGGATGAGAATACAATAGCCCACGCTGAAACGTCCTCCAGTCCCTCAACATTTTCCGCCAACAGTTTCACAGCATGTTCCCTCGAAGCCGTTTTCAGTCTGCGAAGGACGGATCCCCACACCTCTGCTATTGCCCTCTGAATTTCAGGCAAGCACTTGGGCAATATTAATCGGATAGCGCCCCACGAATGAGTGATGAGTTCGGTGTGGATAGAAGGCACGAGGAGATAGCGAAAAAGAGACGCGAGTGTTTCGAGGAGGACTGTTAATGCTGCAGGTTCGAGTGAGCGAGGGAAAAGCTTAAGTAGGCGTTTGAGGATAGAAGGGTAGATTGTGGATAATGTCGTTCGAAGATCATGTGCTAGCTTCTGCATGAGGCTTAAGGTCTTTTTAGCATTGGATGCTGACAATGACAGGCGACAGACTTACTCGAGGAGGGCACGTAGTCCCTCGTCGTCCGCAGAGTCCATAGCTTCTTCCCACTGGTTCACAATATCCTTCCAGTGATGCAACAACAGCGGCATTGATAGCGATAAAGGACTGGCATAGTTCGCGAACTTGATAAACGATGGAGCGAGGTTCAACTGTCGCCAATGTTCCAATGCTTGGTGAAAATGAGATTCATTATCCTGGAAGGATGGATTAGAAACCTTCTAGGCGCGAAGCGGATGGATACGTACGCCAATTTCGCGCTCATACTGTCCCTGGTTGAACGCCGAGGGGAGGTGAACTTCTTTCAGGCTTTGAGCATACGATTGATACTGATTTTGGTGTCACCGTAAATACTTGGATGAAAGAAAGAAAAGGAACACACTTTGTGGGTCTTTTCTGGCGGTTCATACTCGTGAATGGGCTCTGGCGACGACATTCTATGTTCAAAGCGTCGCGTAAAATATTTTTGCCCGTGTTATCTGTGTGTTGCTCCAGATCAAACAACGTCGGCAACTTCCGTACTTTTCATCTGATGTTGGCACACTGCACAACAGGTTGTGCTCTTCCCCTAGTCTGTGCCCATGCTGTGAGCTACTATGGCCATTTTATCACTCAGGATGCTACAAGACAACCGGTGGAAAAGGCGATGCCGATAATTTCAAGGGCCATTCCTTCCTCGTCGTTCATGGTTGATATGCGACAGATGCGGTTTCTGCACCCGATGTTCACTGTCAAAGGAATGCCATGTGCCGTGCTTCGTATTCGGTTAGATAGAAACTACGGAATACCATCAATAATCGAAAAGGTTTCTCATCCATGAAAAGTCTACTGTTTTCAAGTTGCTTTCTTAACTTTGACTGCTCCCATAGAATTCCATTTGCAAGAGTTTGCATTCATTCTTCATGTTGCACCTCTTTTGCGATTCTCACCACGTAAATCACTATTTTCCTTCCTTTCCTACTTCTCCCAAATCAGTTCTGTGTGATTTGATTTTAGACTTTATGATGCCACAGAGACTGTTCCCACGGCCTGCGTATATACGCGCCTGACGGGACATTCTTAAGCTTCATCGATCCCTCCCTTGACTGTTTCTTATCTTATGCTGCTTGATCAATCAACGCTATGGGTCGTTCAAATTCACGTTCACGAAATGGCCCCTGCACCGTCGTCATCAAACTAGGTGAGTTAACTTCTCTAAAGTCGCATCTCATCAATCCCATAAATGAGGTAGGAACATCGTCTATCGTCCATGAACAAACACATCAGCCATTGCTCTCTACACTTTCTTCCGTTGTCGAGACGGTCATACAATTAAAAAATCAGGGCCATAAGGTCGTCCTCGTCAGTTCTGGCGCTATTGGCGTTGGGCTTAAAAGGATGGACATGCCTAGTCGGCCAAAGAATCTATCAGGTAAACAGGTGTGTCTTTTCATCCGACTTGACTCATGTTTTTTATCACAGCTGATATGTGTCACTTTCCTACAGGCATTAGCCGCGATTGGGCAAGGACGCCTGATTGCACTATACGATAACCTGTTCGGGCAGTTAGAACAACCCATTGCGCAAGTGTTGCTAACCAGGGGAGATATATCGGACGTGCGTTGTCACGTAACTGATTCTCATCATCACCTCTTTGTGCTGATATTCCGCGGGTAGAGAACACGATACCTCAATGCTGTCAATACATTACAAGAGCTGCTATCCATGGGCGTAGTTCCCATTGTAAACGAAAATGATACTGTCTCAGTCAGTGTAAGTCCTTACGATTTGATATTGTCGTGGTCGATGATTTAGTAGAACTTAGGAAATAAAATTTGGAGACAACGATACTCTTTCCGCTATCACTGCCGCGATGATTCACGCGGACTATTTGTTCCTTCTTACCGACGTCGATGGTCTATACACGACGAATCCACGAAAGGATCCAAACGCTACTGTAATTGAGATAGTAGACTCGGTATCTGCTATTCGCAAGGAAGGTATGTTGATCTGCCAGTAGTCTCTCCGTACTAAGACGCATATCACTTTTTAGTGAGTACAACCACTCTAGGATCCAGCCTCGGAACTGGTGGTATGGAGACAAAATTAATCGCTGCTGATATTGCCACTGCTGCAGGCGTGACGACGATTATCACATCAAGCAGGAAACCGGAGAATATCTTTGGTATCATTGAATACCATCAGCACAACTCTGCCATCAGCCTTTCGGTTCCGTCAACTCCTCGAGAACCCTCCTTGAATCCTGCGTCAACCGAGATCCATAGGGACAGCAGTAGCAGCCACCATCTCATCCAGGACGCCAGCGGCTCATCTTCGCCTTGCGTTCCTCGTCCGCCACACACGGTTTTCACGGCTTCGCCGACGCCGTTACGTGATCTCAAATCGTGGACTAGCCATACTTTATTTCCTTCTGGAAGCGTGATTATTGATGCTGGGGCACATTTAGTCCTATCTCATCGAGAATCTGGGGGACGTTTATTGGCAGTTGGTGTTCTCGGCGTGATTGGCGCATTTGCCTCAGGTCAGGCGGTTCGCGTTTGCATCCGCAAAGGTGATTGTATCTCTTCCGTATCTCAAGAGGCAGCGCGGGAAAGATACACAAAAGGATTAGGTTTGACGCGACCTGGTACCCCGGTCAGGGACAATCCCGATGCATCTCCGCAAGACGAGGAGGCTGCTATTGGTCGTTCAGTGCTCGCTCCTGGAAATGATGTGATGGAACCTGACAGAAACCAACAATATACGGAAGCTGATGTGATTGAAGTTGGGCGGGGATTGGCCAATTACAATTCAGCACAAATCGCGCGAGTCAAAGGTCTGAATAGGTATATTCACTTTACTATGTCACTTGAATGATTCGAGGAATTGACTTTATCACGCAAGTTCTTTATTAACACAGGTACTAGGATATGCGGACTCCGAGTATGTGGTCGAAAATATCACCATCCGAGTGCCACCTTGATGATAGATAATGACTCGAATCACATCGTTTGTTTCTCCCATCTGGACCAATCGAGTGTTTTGCGGTGCGGTGAAGACGTGGCTGTGATATTTATTTGTGCGGAACAAATACTGATTGATGCACTCGGATTTAATTCCGATTGTAATTTTCTCCTTAACCATTTCAGTCCAGTTAATGCGCTAACTTATTCACATTTCTCTTCATTCAATATGTACCACAACAACTCCATTCGCATTTTGGCTGGTACGTCTCGTCCCCCTTGTATTCCGGTTCATCCCTGACCTGTTGCATCCAGGTAATAGTCATCCCGAGCTCGCCATGGCTGTGGCTGAGCGGTGAGCTTTCTCGGGTCACTTCCAAGAGGCATTCCCTGAATCGCTACTCGCTGTGTTGGAATGACAATGTCAGGCTTAACGTCCCTCTCGTTCCCGTCACCGTCAAGAAATTTTCCAACGGTGAAACCAGCGTAAAAATATCCGAATCGGTCCGAGATGAAGACGTTTTCATCATTCAATCCGGCTGCAGCGACGTCAACGACAATTTCATGGAACTTCTTATTTTGATCTCCGCATGCAAAACGGCATCAGCACGCAGGATCACTGCTGTTATTCCGTGTTTCCCCTACGCTCGTATGGACAAGAAGGAAAAATCGCGCGCGCCCATCACGGCAAAGCTGGTTGCGAACATGTTGGTTGTTGCAGGGTGTGACCATGTCATTACAATCGATCTCCATGCCAGTCAGATTCAAGGGTTTTTTGATATCCCAGTGGACAACCTCTGGTCGGAGCCCTTGATGATTTCCTATATTAAGCGGAACATTCCCGGATGGGAAAATGGTATCGTTGTCAGTCCTGATGCTGGTGGTGCTAAGCGGTGCGCTCATTCGTGTAACTCTTTTTTGCGCTGTGACCTAATTGCCCATATTTTTAAAGTGCTACCGCAATGGCTGACAAGCTCGGAATTGAGTTTGCTCTAACTCATCGAAAAAGGGACGGCAAGTCTCAAACGGCACCAGAACGAATGGAAATTCTTGTTGGAAATGTCAAGGATAAGGTGTGAACATGTGGGGCTGTTGCGCCAGAGCGTTACAAACTGAGCTTATGTCAGGTCGCGATTCTTGTTGATGACATGATCGACACTGGGACAACTCTTTCCCTGGCGGCGCGGACTCTAGATGAAAACGGTGCCAAATCTGTCCATGCTCTAATATCGCATGGTACGTTCGCGTCAACTCGTTTAAAACTAGACCGACAATAACCACTTGTACAGGGCTTCTATCAGAAGCTAATATGAGTATGATCAACGGACTCCCCATTGAGCGACTTGTGGTATGTCTCTCTAACTTTGAAATGTCCATGACTCTGATGGGCTTTCAGGTCACTAATACTATCCCACAAAAACAACATCAGTATGCGTGTTCGAAATTGATCACCATTGATGTTAGTCCAACAATCGCCGAAAGTATCCGTAGAACACACAATGGCGAAAGTATAAGTCTTCTCTTTGGTGAATGGGCTGACACGTCTGGTGTCGAAATAGTGTAGGATTTCATTAGATTAGACTAGCTTAGAAATATTGATACCATGTAGAATGTACCTATGTTTTGTCTGTGGCGGACCTGTTGTTGTTTTGCTTTGAATTGATGTTTAAAAACCTCACTTTTCAATCATAATTGTGTCGTCGTTTGCATTTCGCGAGTGGGAACACTTCCACGATATGGTATAATTACAGAGTATCTCTCGGCGGAGCTTTAGCGGCATCATGATCGGTGGACAAAATTGCCTCGATATTGCCTCCTATTTTGAGACGATCTTCAATTGTGAGAGTGGGAGGCGCGGAATAACCAAGTCCTAGAGTGGAAGCATGAGTGGCTTGAAAGATGGCTTTAGAATAAACGGACTCAGCGCAGGGTATTGGAGAGGTAGGTCTTCGGTGTAAACTGGAAGTGTTGAGAGATCGAGAGCGTATGACTGACCCAGCCATGTATTCCTGTTTTCATGATCGCTATGGTGGAATTTTTGTGTTTAGTTGATTGCACGAAAGAATCTCTACGTTTCCTTACCGTCGCTATGATTTTAGAAATCATCAGCAAACGATCGATCTCACTTAAGGTCATAAGTGAACTTACCTCTTCTCTTGTCAGCGGATGGATCAGGACACTATGCAGAAAGTATGAGTACGGTGAGATGAGCTCTGGGAAATGGACGTACCTCAAGTTGCCTCGGTTTAAACACATGTACGAGAAAACAGCTGAAAAGGTTTCGGCAGGACACCAGATCTCATATGAACCTGTTATAAGTTAGAAAAAAATCAAAAATGTTCAGTGCTGAACCAAAATTCCGAATGGGTTGGTTTCCTTGTCCTTCTACGCCACCTCTAGAATAGTGGTGTACCAGGAAACACGTTCACATGAGAGACTACTGACCAACAGGGTGTGGACCAATAGGATTTGTATTGACACGAAACAAGGGGACAGCGACAAATGCACCATCTCGACGAAGACGAAGAACAGCATCTCGGAGCTTGAGAGCTGCTGAATGTTCTTCATAATTATTCTGGTGGAAGTAGATATCTGTTGAAAATAATAAGTCGTCAACGATTGACAAGGAGAGGGGAGGTTTCAAGAAAAAGGTTTTCGGATTCTACTCACGAAAGTGCCATTCTCTGCAATGTCGTGATTTGAGAGGAAACAGACGTAGGGAAGTTAAGTCAGGAAGCAAAGACCAGATGATGACATACTTGATTTCGTTCTCGAGAACCGTTCTCAAGTCGGATTCGGGTTCTGAGGGTTTCTGAGTCTTACTCATTGGGTCGTTTATGATGTTACAAGGTAAAAATTGAAGCCTAAAGCTGGGATGGTGCTGGTTGCCGAAATTGATGTGGCGGCGTAACACATGATGTTCTGTTCCTCCCGAGAATAGACGACCTTCCCAGGATTCTCACTGGACTCTCTGGAGGTATACAAGGAAGGCTGTTATTAGGATTTATAATTATAATTGTCTACCCGCGCACGCGCCGTCCCCGCTGATGTGCACTGGCCATGCACCCCTCCGCTTGGCTTTACCTATAATGCACAAAATCCCATGTGAAACATCCAAAATAGTGAAACAAGATACTTATAGGCAATCAAACATCTGAGAGGACTCCCTAATTTTGCATGTTGAGATGCTCACTGTGAGACCATAAGGGTTGTATTTAATTGACATCAGCGTGGTAAATGATAAACTACGCACTGGAACGATGATTTTCTGGCAAGGTCTAATTTCACTTTTTCTCGAGTACTATTGTATTCTTAGTATTTTACTACTACATGTATTATAGCAGATATTTACGCACCCTTGGTAGTTAGTATTTTATTTCAACGGTGAATTTAAAATATTGACACCATCGAGAATTGAACCCATGACTATGGGTTGGGGACTTCAAATCTTCAATCAATAAATTGATTAACCCTTGAGCCACGTAACCAGATTAATAGTTATTTCTCTTAGTGCGCCATATACCCCATGACTGATGTCATCGTGGACTTTGGATCTCAGGTCACGTGACCGTACCCCGCGGGCTGAACAAAATACAAAACCTTTGATCACGTCATTGGACTTCAAGCCAAGTAAGTAGTGAATAAGTGAAAAATCAATATCAAGTTCTAAGTTCAAATATACTTGAGTGTGAGCATATATCAACCCTAAGTCAAATTTCAGCAGCCATGAGTAAAACGTGAGACGTCTTCTGTAGTTTAATAATTAGTTGTTGTGTAACTTGGAAGGGTTCAATATGTCGAGTCTAAGTAATAGAACAGAAGAGTTAATAAATACATTATCAGGTTAGATTAAATTATTTTGGATAGTATTTTGCCGACATTTTAGCCTATATCAATGTTGATATTATGCATATAATAATGATCTGATCAACCCTCATTTCACATATATTTTGTCTGGGCAACTACATACAAATTGGTATAGATAACTATGAAAAAGGTCATATACTTGATTTTGAGGGGTGGCTAGATCGGAGTTAAGATATGTAATAGTCTATGCAATCGGATGATATATATTTATCATTTCGCACATCAAATACTACAACCCGGGTCATATCTTCTCACGAATTGATTTGTAATCGGTCAACCTTTTTGGTCGATTTTCGAGTAATAATTTACGTACCCTTAGGGCTCACAGAGGCTGAATGAACATTATACCAGGACCAAACATGTGTCCACAAATGATCTCAGTAAATTACTGATTGTTTATGTCGTCTGCTCGGACCCACGCTCGAAATGCCACCTCGGCGCCTTCGAATAGCTTTCCTTCATCCTGACCTCGGAATTGGTATGGAAATGTTTATGAACATTTACATATGCTGATGGGGATCAAATATAGGCGGCGCCGAACGGTTTGTAGTGGACGCTGCCCTCGGTCTTCGAAAACTAGGACATATCGTTGATATATATACTTCGCATTGGGATCCAAATCATTGCTTTGAAGAAACTAAAGACGGTATGTTGTGTCTTAAGCTCACAGGAGGAAAGTCAACCTGACGAGCTTGTACAAAAGGTAGTCTTAAAGTTCGTTACGTCAAGCCTCCCTTTCCAAGATCTATCAAAGGGAAATTCCACATACTATGTGCGCATGCCAGACAGATGCATCTTGTGACTCATCTGCTGAGCGCGAATGCGCAAAGTTATGATGTATATTTCGTCGACCAGCTGTCGACATGTGTCCCATTCCTCCGTGTAATTGGAAGCACTCGTGTTGTGTTTTACTGCCATTTCCCGGACAAGCTATTGGCCAATGGAGCATTCGTCGACGGGACTCTATTAAAGAAACAGGGGAGTTTGTTAAAACGGATTTATCGATATCCTATGGATTGGTTGGAAGAAGTTACAACAAGTACGCCGTTGTATTTACTTGCTTGCAAACCTTTTTTACCATTCGTTAAAGGGCAAGCCGATGTTATATTGGCAAATTCCAAGTTCACCGCGCGAGTCTTCAACTCGTACTTCCCCTCCATCTCGCAGAACCCAGACATTGTATACCCTGGCATAAACATCCAGGCGTACACGTCAAACGTGGACACGAGTAACACTGACGTGGCAACAATACTGTCGTTCGTATTATTTCTTTTTTTTTACTTGCTGGCTTGCGAGGCTAATAGGTTCATAGAGAAGCACCTACCCTTCTCTCATTGAATCGCTTTGAAAAGAAGAAGAATGCCGCATTGGCTATCGAGGCGTTTGTCATTATGAAAGCAAGGGAACCCACTCAGGCTTTGCGTCTCGTACTTGCCGGTGAGCAATTTGAGATATATAATGTCCTTTGTGTTGAAC
>NW_006267355.1:2548964-2710251 GCF_000300575.1 Agaricus bisporus var. bisporus H97
ACACTTCGGGATTGGACCCATCGAGGGAATGATATGCGGCGTGCCAGTCTTGGCTTGTGATAGTGGAGGACCAACTGAAAGTATCATTGATACACCATCCGATGATCGCACCGGTTGGCTTCGCCCTCCCGATCCCGTTGTATGGGCGGATACATTGCAAGAAATACTTGCTCTTTCACCAGGGGCGAGAGAAGCTATATCTTCCAGAGGAAGGGAACGAGCTCGTGAGTTTTTCAGTTTGGATGCGATGTCGAAGGGATTGGAGGTAGCTCTGTTCAAGGTGGTTGCGTTAGGAAGTGTGCAAAATCTCATTTTCAAAGTTTTTGTCATGTTGATTGGCCTTCTTGCCGCTTATGTATTTACTTCTAAGATTACTTCTTTTCTTATTCCTTCACGATTTCAATAACTTGTACACAGTACTTCGGGTAATCAGTCGGTGCGAGATCCTACGATGTATTTCCAATTTGTCAATTTCATCCTGCCGAGACCGAGATGTATTGATAGATACGAGTCCTAGACTTTTATTCAGTCGGGAAAAGGACGGCGAAGGACGGCGAAGGATCGCCCAAATTTTGACAGTTGTAAGGTAAATTTATTTCACGACTCAGGCTTAGGTTTGTAGGAGTTTGTAGGTTACCTTGGCGGTCCTATGACAGGGGAAATCGCTTGTCCCTGCACTGCCTAAATGGCGCAACTTGGTTGTGGAAGAGCATTGATTTTAATCCATGATGCGCATCTTTGTTCAAATTACCAAATGTTGACATTATTTGTTTTAAAAAACGTTGGACATTGTCATTTCAATTTGCGTTTGCTTTTTTTGCCTCTGATACTATTTCGTAAAGTTATATGACAAATTTTGGAAATAGAAGATAACGGCATATGTATGTCCATTTTTCGGTTTCCCTCGGCCAATTTGGGATCAACATGTGAGCATTTTCCGATTAGGTAGGCATTTTTTGTGCATTGAGTAGACTCAGCTTACCGGGTTTGTGGGGTTGAAATTTGACTCTTTACTT
This sequence comes from Agaricus bisporus var. bisporus H97, assembly GCF_000300575.1. Lineage (NCBI taxonomy): Eukaryota > Fungi > Basidiomycota > Agaricomycetes > Agaricales > Agaricaceae > Agaricus > Agaricus bisporus. The sequence goes on from NW_006267355.1 coordinate 2,549,981, forward strand.
GGATGCGTTTATCTCGGAGTTAGAGGTAACCTACCTTGAGCTCGTCCTTGTTGGTCTTCGAATGCGCTGATCGTCTCCCCGGCTCCCTGCCAGTTCTAGACGATAAATGGGTGGAGCATAAAATATTGACCTTCTGACACGGCAAGTGACTTTGCATCCGTTAGTATATTTTAAGCTGCTGAAAAACACTTTAGTGTCCCTGTCCCTGATGTGAACGCGAGCAAAAGAGTTTGTAAAAATTACCATGAAAGAGACGAAATTATAGATGGGATCTTGTCAAGTTTCAACAAGCGCTCAAATCCAGGTTCGGCTGCCCAGCCCCGTGCTGAAATGAACGTTTAAAAATTCTCGCGTACGATGATTTTTTTCAGGTCGAGTCAAAATCATAATACATTGGCTTCAGAAAAAGAGGGTTTGTTTCACATATGAAATGGCACGCGTGCGATCCTGAGGATGTCCGTGTCGTCATCCATATGCGACTTGCTTTGTTGCAGAGTCAATCCGTCCATGGCTAGCGTAGGAATGGAGGCGTTCCTGGTTCATGTTACTTCATTACAGATCGTTTAGGCTATCGACAGGGTTGGTTTCCAGCTTATTCCATGACGCGGTGCCGGATCTAAGAACAAGCCACCAGCCACAGAGAATAACATCCAGTTCAAAGTCGAGAGACTAGACCGAACTTGAAGCTTGGAAGAAAAAACAGGTTTCAAGTCAGTGGACCGCCAGTCTAGAAGATGCCGACTGTGGCCGATATTTTGCCTACGTTGCAGGGTGGGTCCAGGAACTCCTATGACAAGTTTTATGGGACTGTGTATTTATTTTCGGGTGAGTAAACACACCAGGGTAAATTCTCACGTGGCAGAGCAGGGAATGACGGCATTCGACTGGTTGAGCGCTCACCATGAAGGGTGCATTGTCTTTGCTGGCACTGGCTTCACTTTGTCGTTCTTTCGTCTACGCAGCACCTCACAATGAAGACCAAGTTGTTCTCGGGAACATTCCCTTCGAAATGGGAAGTAAAATAAAGTCCTCCGTCCTGGATTTCATCGATGACGGCAAAAAGGAGATTCTGAAGGGCAAGGCCAACATGGAGAAGTGGTTGCATGCTGGTAAAGAGTTTATCAAGCAGGACGATTTGCTCTGTAAGCTTTTTTCTTGTCGCAACTCTATCGTTGTGCTGACACATTTTCAGACGAACTCGTCTCTCTGCCTACGCTCAGTTCGTACCAACTAAGGATCACTGAACCAAAGATATGCGATCCTGCTGTCAAACAGTATTCTGGTTATCTTGATATTGCAAACGACAAACACTTATTCTTTTGGTACGTCATCAAAGCCCAGATTTCAGTATGTCGGCCTGTGCACCAATGTCACTTAAAACATAGGTTCTTCGAATCAAGAAATTCGCCCAAAGATGACGACCTGCTTCTTTGGCTAAATGGAGGTCCTGGATGTAGCTCTTCAGCCGGGCTATTATTCGAACTCGGACCTTGTCGTGTCTCCGATGAAGGGCATAACACAACGTACAATCCCTTTAGCTGGAACACACACACCAATCTCCTCTTCCTTGACCAACCTGTGAACGTCGGCTATTCCTATGCTGACGATGGTACGACTGTCAGCACTAGTCCTGCCGCTGGCAAAGACGTCCATGCTTTCCTCGAACTCTTCCTCAGCCGCTTTCCTGAGTATTCAACCCAGCCGTTCCATCTGGCTGCCGAAAGTTATGGTGGGACGTATGCTCCCAACATTGCCAAGGTCATACATGAGGCAAACAAGAAGCTCGCGGTGGCTCCCACGCCTGGACACAAGCACATCAACCTTGCGTCTGTTGTCCTTGCAAATGGTGCCACGAATCAATATGTTCAAATGGCGTCCATTCCGGACTATGTCTGTGAAGGGCCATTCCCGATATATGACGATCCTCAAGGTCCTCAATGTCAAGCGTTGCGAAGTAAAGTCCCGACTTGCCAGCGCCTCATCAAGGCTTGTTACACTTTTGGTTCGCGGTTCACCTGTGCCCCCGCCAATGTCTACTGTAATTCTCAGCTCCTTGGACCACTCATGCGTATGTACCTATACCACTGGTATCCAATGAGCTGCATCTAACTTCACTACAGAAACCGGCGTGAACCCATATGACGTTAGGAAGAAATGTGATAGAGAAAAGGATGGACAATTATGTTATCGCCAGATGGAGTGGGTTGACACTTGGATGAACAACCCCAAGAACATGGCCGCATTGGGTGTTAGACCAGACTTGACATTTCAAAGCTGTAACATGGACGTCAACCGGGCCTTTACCCTGAACGGCGACGGAATGCACAACTCCGCAATACTCCTCCCTGATCTTATTAACGACGGTATCCGTCTCCTGGTATATGCTGGGAATGCCGGTGGGTCAAATCTCTGCATACCGACATCGACCTATCTAACCACAATCACTCTCTTAGATATGATGTGCAATTACATTGTTCGTAGCGATTCATGCATATTCGAGCCTGAATAACAGCTTAATCATTTCTCCTAGGGTAACGAAAGATGGGTAGAGCAACTTGATACCCAGTTTCTTGAGGAATTCGGTTCATCTAAATCAGTTCCGTGGACACTTTACAAGTCCGGTATTCAAGCAGGTAAAGTTCGCAGCGCAGGAAGTGGCGCAGGGAACGTCACATTCGTCACCGTTCACGATGCCGGGTAAGTTCTTTTTTTTTTACACCAATACCTTATTTGTCTCAGCTAACTTGCGGTCTGTGATAGACATATGGTTCCGTACGATCAACCAGAGGCTGCCCTGGTGAGTTTTCGTCTCTGTTCCCTTCTGAAACTAGATTTCTGAATGCGCAATATTGCTGCAGGATTTGATAACCCGCTGGATCATGAATACCCCGTTGAACCTGGACCATAATTTGTAGAAGGTTAATTACTCGTCGTTAGAATGTAATTCTGAGAATCAGAGAAAAGAAGTTCTGTAATACGCGTCAACCCTGTATACTATTTTTGATTCTGGAATTATGTTTCCTATTGGGGTTAGATCAAATTGGACGATTTCACAAAAAAAGCGTGGTTAGTAGGGTCACAAAAGTGTAATGGTTGTCTGACGGCTTGATTGGAGCGAGTGGATTTTCGTCCAACTCTCGCTGCTTAATATGTATTGCAAAGCGAAAATGTCGGGCGACTCTTCAGAGGGCACATATGGGTCACATGAATTTTTGGAATGGAATGGGCGGCAGTTGATAAATGGAGATGAAAAGCCCATTGATTTTTTCAAACCCCAGAACAGGGTAGCCCTCTGCGCTCGGAATGCGTTCGGTATTAGTCGATCGAGATCCCTTATTAGTGACCGGTGGCCGACTAGACAATAGTACATATAGAGTATAAATGAGCCGACTCGGAGGGTAAGTAATAATCCGCGAAAGCCCATTAAAAAAAGGGAAGATATATAACGGTATGTGGCATTAAGAAATATAAAATATAGACAGGGAATCGAAGGACAGTATGTATGAATGTATTGACAGGTACCAAGAAGATGGAATTTTTGACAAGTAGAGTGCGATTTAAATGGTATTGATGGCTAGGTTCGCTACGATTTACCAACTAGAAGAATCCTTTTTTCCTTCAAAGGGCTGTAAAAGAATTCTGATAACCGGTCGCAACCGCGTAGTCATACAGACTTGTATGACATGGAGCCATCGGCTCAACGTGTGAACTGCCTGTTGAACCATACCAGAGTCCCTCGGCGTAGTCGGGATATTGCAGAGTTCCATATTGCTGTACTCCGTAATATCCCTCGGATTGCACGAAGTTGGATGACGCGAAGAAGTCTGTAACTTCTGGAAGGCTCGCGAGAGTGTTCGGCGGTATTTGCGTTCCGGTGGCTATCGGAGAAGGAGACATTTCTCCGCCCTGGAATAAGGGTGGTTGGGTAGACACAGAGCTAGTCGTCTCTGAGGTAGTAGAGGAAGGTGTCCTGGTGAGGCTATAAGCGGTATATTCGGTTGGCATCATCTGTAATTGTCCAATGAAAATAATGAGAAAATGATCGGTGACAGTCAACATTGGAACTCACCTCCTGGACTGCAGGTATTTCGGCGCTGTCCGCGGGCGCAGCAGAAACGCCGCAAGCTATGGGCTGTATCCACCTAGTAGACGAAATTGACAAATGTTGACCCTCAGAATGAACGCCTGATTGTGATCCACCGGCGGTAGACGAGGGCCAGCTTGTGGGAGTAGACGCGGTCGACACGGTAGGCAGCTCGCAAGATGCACCACAATTTGTCGGAGGACGGACCTTCTCGTCGGTCACCGGCTCAAGCGTCAAGCGCAGTTTATAGCGACTTTTTGGGCCGGTTCCAGGTTGTCGTTGTGGGCGAAAGCGATAGTCAGGATTACGTCGCATATGTTCCTCACGCTCCTGCTCAGCGCGAATCATATACGGCTCCTTTTCCTCAGGCGTCATCTGTTTCCAAGCCATGGCTGCACGCTTAGAGAGTGAAGGCTCGGTAGAGTGTATGCCAGGAGGACGACGGATTCGACGTCCTTTTCGACGGTGGGTTTGAGAATAATCGCAGCGAAATACTATAAAAGCATTTCTGGGGCGAGCTACCCATCCCGGTTCGTGTGGGCGGCGAGTACTTGGGCAAGAGGAGCGAATAGGACGCGAGTCGGGGTCAGAAAATGAGGAAGAAACTGAAGACGGGGAGTTTGGAAATGCCTGGCTAGGCTCTTGAACCATTCGAGTATAACTTCCTCCGTATTGGTCCTGATTGACCGAGGGGGACCATCCAACAAGTTGCCCGCAGAATGTCGACATTCGACAAGTGGGCCCAATGAAAAGAGAACGGTTGAAGCACCCAAGCGCCGACCCCGCCTTTATCATGCTTTTTCGTTTTTACCCTAGAAATTTGACTAGATCCAATATTTTCTTGGCGGTGTCGGTAACGTGAACTTGCCCGCTTTCGACAAACATATCTTCGAATCAAATCGATCTAAGATCTTGACCTTGGAAGTACACAAACTGTCAAGGTCACATGTGAAAATCCGAAGGGTGCTCCCGGTGGCATTTAACTTACATCACGAGTCAAATTTCAGCGCAGGGACTCCCCTCATCGCAGCTATGTTTAAGATGCCGATGGCGGAAGAAACTTCCACGCATGTGGCGCTGCTGGGCATGGAAAATTAGGCTGTTGTCTCAGATTTGTCATTGCCAGTGCACCTACGGTTACGCACGGCGTTGATCATTGGCACAATAAATCAAATCCGTAGCGACCATCTGCAGATTTCAACGGGTAATCATGGACTCGCATGGTGAGAAGCGACCTTTTCGCGCCATTTGAGCTAGACACTTCGGCGTCTCCACATCCGTGGCACATTCTTTTGTCTCAAGAGAGAAAAGAAAAGTTGATCCTGGCGAACTTTAAATTAATAGTTTAAAATGGGCACCTTAGGCGAGATGGCTCGATTCCTATCACCAACTTGGAACTGATACGTAAGTAGATCAGACTCAGTGGTTTTCCGATAACTCGGAGCCAGGCTGCAATTTTCAAAGTTCGAAGGCGCTTAATTCGGACTGGCGGACCCACTTGGGGACCCACCATTTTATCTTGTCAGACTAGGTCAGACTCGAAGGGAATTTCATGCAATCCAGCGGTAGACCTCCATTCCTGGATATTCCAGGAACCGAATGGTATGATCGGCACAAACGATTCTTTTTCTGATCCTTCAATACAAATGTCCAACGATGAGTCACCGGCCCGGCTCCGCGAGATTTTCGGAAATGCCTGTGCTCTCTAGTGAGAGAAGATTAGAAATTGTGGTTTCAGCAATGTTTTTGAGGGCCTCCTGCGTAAGGAAGGCCTGGTGTCCTCTATCGTTGACATTTTGAGTCAATATGTGAAAATATCGATAGAAAAGGATACTAACGTCATGAAAACGTTGTAGAAAGACAATAAGCGGGCGAACACATCGTCATGGATCACTTTTGCGCTGGAGTCGGAAAAGAAATATGCCGATTCGCGCTCGTAGACATCCATGCCGACAGCCGCCACATGGCCTGCTTTCAATGCACTGAAATTTTTCCTCAGCATTTACGAGAGCTATAGCGAGAGAATAAACCTACCGTATCAAGGCGTAGGTATCGATCAGTCCTCCCCTCGAGGTATTGATAAGGACTACACCTGGTTTCATCTTCGCAAGGGTGTCATCGTTGATCATATAATTCGTCTTGTCCGTCAGTGGACAATGTAAACTGACAATGTCCGACCTCTCGCACAACTCGTCTAACGTCTGCACATAATGGATCCCATATTCTTCGGCAACAGGCGAGGGATACGGATCATACGCAATGACGATGCTATTAAAGCCCTTGGCCAAAATCCTGCCAGTTAAAAGGCCGATCTTTCCTGTTCCGACGAGGCCTACTGTTTTTCCCGAGAGATTGAACCCTAGGAGTCCGTCGAGCAGGAAATTGCCCTCTCGAACCCGATTGTAAGCCTTGTGATATTTGCGAACTACAGTCATAATCATCCCGACCGTGAACTCGGCCACTGATTCGGGAGAATAGGACGGTACGCGAGCTACTTTAATCCCCAACTTTGACGCAGTTTCTAGGTCCACGTTGTTATAGCCAGCACATCGCAGAGCAACAAATTTCTGGAGAGAATTAGTTTAGATTAGATTAGAGGAAGATTGATAAGAAAACCTGAAAAAGGGACGCACGACACCCAGGGTCTTTAGATGTTTCAATACTTCCTCGTTGCAAATATCGTTGACGAAAATGCATATAGCATCGTGACCTTCAGCAAGGAGTACGGTGAGAGGATCAAGGAGCGCTTCGATGAAAGTAAACTCGATTTTGGTGTTTGCGGACAAAGCTCCTCGCAGGGAATCGATGTCGTACTGACAACAAGCCATATCTGTGCATCTCAGAGCATTTTCAACGGGGTGGACAAACCTTTTGAGTCCCATAGACAGCAACCTTCATGGCTGAGTGTGATACCGATCGTGGGCATCTTAGCCTTGATTGAGATTGATGACGGTGACGTACAAATCAGATAAGATAAGATAATTAGATTGCTGCCGAGTTCTTACAGGTTCTTACATCATAATCTACCAAATCACTACTTGAACCCCGACTTGTACGCCCAGCGACCTCACTCAACGAGAAACTACTGGCTGATAGACCTTCATAGGTCAGCTCATCAAACACACATATCATGGCGCCGGGGAAGGGTACCAACACGAAAAAGGAGTCCGGAAGAGCCAAAAAGGCAGAGAACGAGGCAAAGAAACGGGATGCCGCCGCGGCAGAGAAAGCACGTCCAGCAGTTACTTATCGTTCTTACTGCTTGCTAACTACATTACCAATTCAGGAACGCAAAGAAGCGGACGCTTGGACTGATAAAGACACTAAAGCTGGGAAAGCTGCAAAAGAAGCAAAAGAAGAGAAACGGAAAGCCGATCTCGCGCGGAAAGCAGAGAATGCGAGACTTTTGGCAGAAGAAGAGTCTAGTTTGAAGGAGAAAGCTAAAGCGGTGCCAAAGGCGAGTCAGAAGAAGAAGTCTGAACCAATTAAGCCTGCTGGTCCTGGAGCTATTGCCGCTGGGGGTGGAATAACTCCGGAGAGTACGACAAACAAAGGCAAGGGCAAGGATCAAGAGGAAGGGGCAGAGAGTTTCAGTGCGACGGGCATTGATAATGCATTGGACTTGCTGGAGGTTGTCACAGCAAAAATGGACAAGGCTAGCCTTGGCTCGCAGGCAGCAGGAATGGAGAAGCATCCAGAGGTGGGCCGGACCTACTTTTTCTTTGTTGCCTAAAATTTGACTCAAACTGTTCTCCGATAGCGTCGATTTAAGGTATGCAGCATCTCTTCACGACCCTGGTTCTGATAGTCTAATCCACGCGATCTTAAGGCTGCCTTTGAAGCATATCAGGAACGTGAATTGCCCATACTCAAAGAAGATGTAAGTCTTACTAGCCTAGATGTGGCTATGCTGACCCAAAACCTTCAGCATCCAGGACTCCGCTTGCAGCAATACAAAGTAGGTTATGTTGTTCTCTTCTTGACTAGCAGCCTTCATCATTCCGACAACAGGACCTGCTATTCAAGCAATTCCAAAAAGCCCCAGAGAACCCGTAAGAAGTCAACTTCGAATGTGGGGGTTCGTGATATCTGATAACGTTATCAACAGGTACAACCAGACGACGGTATCTTACGACGCTTCCAAGGACGAAAGGCTTGATGCTCTTAAGCGTAGACGATTGGAGGTTGAAGAGCGCCTGCGGGAATGAGATACCGTATCAAATATTCGACAACAGCCTCCGGCTGGAACTCATTGACCGTCCCGTGCTGTAATACCGTTCATCGTGATCGCTTATAACGTCGTCCGTTTTTTGATGCTCCGGATGGGTTGGTGTACAGCGCCTCGACGTTTTCATTGCCACATTCATAATATCACGATACCGCATTGGCTTTCTGATCCGGCTTATGCATCACCTGTCAGAATAAGTGCTGCGGGATAACTGCGAGAGTCTATAAGCGATACAGCATTCGCACGGAAGACGCTGGTTTCGATGGACCTGTGTGCAGACCCACTCGCCAAACTTTCTCTCCGCACAGCACTGCACAGGTTATATTATGTAATAGCCTCAATAAAAAGCACGACTTCCTCAGCCAGTAAAATTTTGCAACTCCTCGCTCTACCACTCAATGTCTCCTTCATCCATTACCCTTAGCTGTCGCAGCAGCCCAGCGACGTCACCCAGAGCACATTCACCTGAGGTTATCCGCACCAACACCCTTGCGGTCACTTCGATTCCCAAAGCGTTTTTTGAACCTGTGATTCTGGAGCTTTTATCCGCGCATTTCTCCTCGTTCGGGCCCATAAACCAGTGGGTTCCTCTAGCAGGATTCTCAAGAATCATCATCGTCTATGAGAACGAGGATGATGCTGAAAACGCGAAAGTTTGTTCCGATCCGATTGTCTTGAATATCGCGAATGGACGGTACGTGTACCCTTTGGTCGTCAATTTTTCCCTTCAAACCATTAATGTGATTTTATCAGAATGTCAAAAATCGTCCTCAGAGTATATCGGGCCGATCCAAATCCACTTATCGCGCGCAATAATGAAGATACAATCCCCCAGGATAATTATTTGAAGCCTCCACCACTCGAGAAAAATTTTCTCATATCGCCACCTGGGTCTCCTCCAGTTGGATGGGAAGCTGTGCGAGAGGACCCACCCAACGCCACACCTTTGGCTGATGACCTCATTGAAGCTTTGAAAAAACTTCAAGTGCATCAGAAACGCAAACCAAGTCTGGAATTGGTGCTGGAGCCAAGTGAAGAGTCCGGTGTCGGTGTGTATGTTGAGGATTTCGACTTGGCCCAGGGGAACGACCCCGAAGAGGAAGTGAAGGAGGAAGATTGGGTTTACGGTGTTACCGCTCCCGCGAGGTCGAAGTGGATACCTGTACCAACTGCTATGCCGCCGATGAGGTCCGTTTCTGTTTAGGACGTTCGCGCGGTTCCGATTTTTCTTGTACCGGTGAGGATCTTCTCCACTTGACATTTCTATCTTCTCTTTTCCACCTTGGATGAAACAACTTCAGACCTGTTCCGAGCCCTTTTCCGGGTCATTGCGGATAAATCTTGATTGCCTATAATAGCTGAACTCTTCTTCCATTTACTGCTTTCGACAAGCTTATGCTGATACAATATTCTCTAGATTTCTTGTGCTGTGTCGTAGTAAAATAGGTTCTAATGCCACCGACCGGATGTGTAAGCTATTGTGAGTATTTCTTTCCAACTCTTTTCACATAGAGTAGACATCATAAGATGAATCAACTATCAGACCTGTTCTGACCGTTATGGAGACAACGATAACATTGCCTTTTATTTTCTGATACTTTGTTCTACTCCCTTGTTGTTGAAATCCGTACTAACTTGATTATCAGAATTCCTGCATCGTGCCTACTCGTCCTTTTATATTTCAAGCAACAATAATTTTTTTCATGTGCGCACGGATCTTAGAATTTGGACAGTTTTCGTATGTAGCAATATGGACATTTATACTTATTGTGTCATCAATGATTAATTAATGAAGTGAAAGAGAATTAGACGATGATGATCGGCTGATATAATTTTGTCTCCATCTATGGCGGGTTTCAGGATGACATCATTGACTCCGCTCTCACCACATCAGTTCGCATTCTCATTTCTGGCCGGCCTACTATAGGGTTGGCAGAATAGCGGATAGCGGATAGCAAACGTTCCCACGAGTTATATAATCAATCACATGACTCGGTTTAATACTTCCTGCCAGAAAGAACAACATCGAGTATGTGCGGAAGCTACTGCATTCCCCGAAAAAAAATCTTAAAAACAACAATAAATATATTGCTGAATTATGTAGTTATCAGATCCACTAATAATGAGCCCAGGAGCTGTGAAGTGGACCGGTAGTGGAACACTACACGAAAAACGACTTTAAACGAGTGATATGTTATTTCTCCGATGTGCAACTGCGTCCGAATGCCATCCTTGTTTGGCTATACAAGTATTATGTACGTGGGACAATGATGAACACGTAAACCGTCGAGCGATGAGGTGTAGAAAGCTAAATGTTCAAGATAATCTAATCTTTGCTTGTTTTACGTCTAATCGTTTGATAAACCAAAGGGATGGTAGTCGATAAGGGGTGAAAATCATTAAAATTAATTTTTACAAGGGACCACCAAACCGAACTAGTGGTATTCGTTGGTATTCTTCTAGCTTTAATCTCGTTCTCGGTTCAGTAAGGTAACATAACTTGCATACTGTAGCATAGAGGATTCACTACGTGAGAACAGACATCCTTATATATCTTTCTTTCTTTCCTTTTTCGATTTTATTTTATTTTATTTTCTTTCTTTGTAATCATGCCACCCCTATCGCTATCCGGCCTCATTTCTCCATCTACCCTGTGCGACGTTAGCAGTTCACCATTGCAGCCTCTACCACCCAAGCCACTATTACCATCATGCCTCTCGACTCTTGTTACGAAGAAAGCTACACGATCTTTGTCGAACCTATTCGAGTTCCTTCGCCTTATGCGCGCACTTTCAGCCTTGACAAGGCTAATCATTTCCAGTCGAAATCACTCCTATCGGCCTTTGGGTATGGATTATGTGCAGGATTTGTTGGTATCACTGCGTAAGTGGAATTTTGACTGTGGATTATATGTCGTCATCTAAGCGAGCATGACAGGATGAACATCTCGCAGACCATTGAACAACAATTCACTGGTCGTCCTGCTTTCCGTGTTCCTGGCGAAAACATCACTCGCTTCTTCCGCCAATGTTTCAACTTTGCCAAAAACAATCCACACGTCAATCATAGTTCTTACAGGAAAGGTAAAAGCAAGGAGAACCATCTACCACCTGAACTAGAAGACGATTCTGAACCGTTCAATCTCGCAGAGTCGTCTAGCGGAGCAGAACCCGAACCGGTAGCTCCTCATTCTGATGCGATGACGAAGTGGGGAGTTTATCTTGGTCAGGGAGCGTTACTTGGGGGGTTGAGAGGAGTTATGAGTTATTATGGTTGTAGGAGCACTGTGTCGGATCTCGTGTTTATGGGATTGACATTCCCGGGAGACGGATGCTTAGCTTGGAGAGAATTGACTGAGAATACGCCTTTGTGAGTGTTTCTTCGTCTAAATGGTTTGTTCTTGAAGTTAATGAATATGGCAGGGCGCAGATCGTTTTGAATTCTTTGCCTAATATTGCCCATCAGACGGTTTACGCGTTTGTGACCGGCTTTTTGTGCGACCATTGGGTAAATTAAAGGGCAATGGCCTCTTGTAATAATAGAAGCAGTAAAGGCTATGAGTGTCGAGAAGGAATACGTTACACATCGGTTATTTGAATGATACTCTTGGATGGTTACGACTATAAAACAATGAGACAAAGGCGCATACATTGATCCTTTGTTACAAATCTGGCATGGGCCTTGCATCGAACCTGAATCGTTTGGAAATAGAACCCGGCTACATGTTTGGGCTGGTTCTTTATCCAAAGGGCTAGGCTTTCGGTGCCAGTACGACAAGTAGCTGGTCCGGGCTTCGTGGAATTCAGAGTTCCACGAAGCCCGGTCAGCGGCTTTTTGGCTATCAAACCCAACCTTTCGAACTTGAGGGAAAGAACTAAAAACTGAAAGGTAACGGGAGATATGTCCCATGAAACAAATGGTATTTCATGATTTACCTGCGTACTTGAAATTAAAGTCCGGATAAAGTGGCGAGAGGGATGTCTAATAATAGAAGCGTACCACCATAGCAATGAACACCACTCTATACTCGTTGTCCGGGGGAGCGAACACCTTAGAGAACCCAAGGATCTACTTCAAACTGTGAGCAAAGCCTCTCTGAAATTCCCGCAGTCTGATACCCATAACACTCCGTCCGCCCTCACGTCCATGTGTTTATGGCAGAAAGGAAGCCGACTCAGCGTGCCAGTGATAACTGAGAGTCTGTTTGGTCGTTGTTCGTGACCATCGGGCCAGGTAAAATGAGAACAAAAAAGAAGACCAAAAGCTGTCAAGAGTCATACCATAGTTACATGAGAAATGGGATTGGTGATCCTGGAGGTATGTGTTCATCATTTTCGGCCACTTTAAAAAAGTCAACTAAAGTGGCTTTGAAAAAGTCTCCATCTTTATAATGAACGCCAAACGCTTACTTCACAATGACTGTTGAACATCACACGGTGTCGATCTCCAGAGACGGGAAATATTGGTGAGAAATCGCGAGGGACTACAGTAAGTACATGATGTCCGGGGAGGAGCACTGGGACGTCCATCTAACAGGACTGTATGTTATTATTCCCTAAGAAATGCCAACAAATGCACTTACATTGACACCAGTTTCAGCATAGCCAGCCCAGTAATCAACAGTCTTGCGAATACAAGGCAGACTCTTTGTTCTCGGTGGCGCCTTCCCGCCAGTCTACAATGATCGTATCGCATTGCGTGCCAAACCCATCATGGGCTTCCCGTTCAATGGTGAAAGCAACGAGGGACCTACGCAAAGAGACGCCCGACAAAGGTCTACCGAGATACACAGGCAGGGGGATGGAAACCAGCTTCTCACTGTGCAAATGTGTGGTATTCCCATCTTCATCCAAAGCGACTTTTCCAAGCCACACGTCAACCCGGGAGTCTCCAGTCAGCTCCGGTTCGTCATTCGTTCTACGATACCAATCTGCCTTCAAAATATGGACCAAAGCGATATTGAAACATAGAATTTCCGCCTTCCTGTCCTCTTCGATAGCCATCAAAGTCATAGATTCGCATGGGTATGGGAATGGATAAGGGGTTAAAGGAATTAATCCAGATGCGGGTGATTCGAGGTCACAGTAAAGCACCTCGCTTCCAACGGCGGAGCAGAGGAACCACCGTTCGCCTCGAAGGAGATCAGACGTTATACTCCTTTCTTCAAACGGAATATCATCAAGCCATTTGGATTCATTTTGTGCGCCACGAAGTTCTTCAAGTTTGGCAGCAGTATACATATGCATCGGTTTTGCCAATGTTGTTGTGCGGCAGCAGCGTGAAATCGAAATAAACTGGCCCGTGTATCCCTAGATCTAGAAATACTGTAAAAGAGCGTACAAGTTTACAGGGTGAGAATGGTGTATATAGAATTGTACATCGGAGTTAGAGACTAACCTGGCGCGCCTTCAGTAGGTCTCTCCTAGGTGGCAGCGAGCTGGATTTAGTCTTATAACGTTCCTGGTAGAATTCTTCTGTTAACAAGTGCACAAGAGTTTGTGTTATGCGAAAACTCACGACTGCTTGGCAAGTCATTGACATACTTCGAGAGCAGATCCGACATCCGAACTGGATTGTGTTCGTGGCTATTTCTCGGTAGAAGGCAAATTCTTGCGGAGTTTCAAATCTCGGGTTTTGCTAATGTCCTGTTGTTATCTGCAATCTCGTAAATGATATTTATGACATACATGCTGTTAATTCCAGTTGTTCTTGAAACTATTTTTGTATTGGACTTCCATTCCACGTTACTATCTCAATTATAGGCGACCCTTCAGAGAAGCCGAGGATGCAACTGCAAGCGCCCATTGTGCCAATAAAAGAGTTCTCAATCACCAAATTAGTATCGCACATACCCAAATTAGGTTCTCAGGGTTACCTTCATTCTGATGGCCCATCACGTGAGGAGGCCTTTATTGTTCGAGGGGGCTGAAAGAACAATGGCCACATCAGCTTTGAAATGACGATACCCAAATGGCACAAAGGTTTGTGGCCGATAGCCCCTGCTGTCAGGACTACCGGGGGACGCCATTGTAATTCGCTCTTTCATGTTATATAACCTTGAGCGCGACGCGCAGATCTTTCCCCTAGTATTGCACTGTCTTTAAGTGCGTGTGGACTGTTGAACCTCTCGCTCTCTCACTCGTTTGGATTTGCGGCTTTGATAGTCGGACTTTACGAATTTTCTTTGGCTCATCAGTTAGAAAGGCATTGCTTTTTGTGTTTTTGGAAGACTCGATAGTCTTCGTCCATTCGTTTGCCTTTTCCTGGATCTGTGGAACTTTTTACGAACTCTTGGGACTTTCTTCTTTCTTTCATTCTTTCATAACGGATATTCATGATTACAATCTTGGCTAGAGCTTTAATTATTGGGTTTTTCGCTGCTCATTCTGGTGAGTTTCTCTGTCCTTTCAGGATGACATTGAAAACTAATGACAATGTGTGTAGCTGCTCAGTCGAATAAAACCGTTGTATGCGTTGCTGGTCAATGCGTAGAAGGTACAACTAATACTACTCGTGCGTTTTCTGCGTTTCTCTTTGATGTTTTGCTTAACCATTTGTTATTCGATAGTCGGTGCCCGATTAACCGCGTCCGATACATCTTTATCCCTACATCTCCTACCAGGGACTTATTCATCCACGACAAGCCCACAACTCCTCCATAACCTTCTCACATCTTCCAGTGCATCCCTCTCACCATCTACCGGCTTCGAAAATGCATCCAAATCTTTCAACCCGACTGATCTTCCCTTCGAATTGGATTTATCTCCTGGAATAACTATTTATGATGGTTTACTCTACTCTGGTCAATCATTATATGGTGGATTTCCGGATAAACCCCCGCCGGATCAAAAGAGTTCTCAAAAAGATATCACGCTTGGCTCTTTGGCGATTTCGCAGAACGTGTTTATTGTGATTGGTGGATCGAGTGATAATGATGATAGAGTTGTTGTTTGGAATTCCATCCCCGATATACGACAATTACCCTCCTCAGCATCATTACCAGCTTCTTCGTCGTCAAGTTCGACTGCGACCCTTCGAATCATTGACGTCGGTTCATCAACATGTAATCCTCAATGTTCTGGTAATAGTATTTGTTCACCGACAACGGGTCGATGCGTCTGCGCTCCAGGATTCACAGGAACATCATGTGAATCGTGTTCTCCTGGACTTTTTGGACCTACATGTCAAGCATGTCCGGATGGTTGTGATCAATGCGATGAAGGGATTTCAGGATCTGGGATCTGTTTGAAGAAAACTGTTACTGGCAAACCTGGAGGTTGTGGGTGTGTGAATGGACAATGTGGGAGTAATGGGCAGTGCGCTTGTAATGCCGGGTGGAAAGATGGTGATGATGGGACGAAATGTTCGAAATGCCAAGATGGCTTCTTCTTGACTTCGACTGGTGATTGTCAAGGTATAGTTACGCTCAAATATGTCTTCCCTTGGTTTCATTAATTTTTATTGTTAGTATGCCAACTCGGGTGCTCGCGTTGTGCGGACACGTCGGGGACTTGCGTTCAATGCAATGCCGGCTTTGCTATAGATACCGCAGATAACACGAAATGCAACCTCGTACGGCAACCTACTTCGACAGGTCAACAATGCCCGGATGGAAGTTTTAGCAATGGTGACACTTGTGCAGCATGCGCTAGCGATTGTGAAACTTGTACCGGTGCCACGTCAAATGATTGTGCCACTTGCGCATCTGGGAGATTCAAGTTGAATGGGAATTGCGTTACGACAAATAGCGATGGAACTTGTGTTGGTGCTACTGGGATGATTGCGAATAATATCAAGAGTGAATGTGATGGTGAGTAATTGGGATTCATCTTATAAAGTAGTCAGCGCAAACTGACGTTGGTATAGCTTGTCCCTCGAAATGCACTTCTTGTGCATATTCAAGTTTCAGTGTTGCTTCGACCATTGACCAGTCACAATGCACAGGCTGTTTACCCGGTTTCTTTCTGTCGCAAGGAAAATGTGTTGAAAGTTGTCCGGCAGGGACTTTCTTGTCGCCTCAAGACAATCTCAACTGTATTCGTACGTATTTTTATGCTTGTTGGAATACACAAACTTACACATTTCTAATATTACCAGCTTGCGACTCTTCATGTGGTACTTGCATTGATTCGGCCGATTTCTGCCTCACTTGTAGCACAGCCGGTCGACTCGCTTCCGATGGCAAATGCGTTTCTTCTTGTCCCTCCAACACATTCCCTTCCAATTCGACTTCTTGTGGAACATGTCACGGCGACTGTGCTTCTTGTTCAGGCCCTCAATTCAACCAATGCACGTCATGTCCGCCCAATAGACCGGTACTCAAGGATGGCAGATGTTTGTCCACATGTGCTAAAGGGGAATTTTTCGACAAGACTTCGAGTAGTTGCACAGGCTGTGACAGCAACTGCGAAACTTGTTCCGCATCGGGTCCTGACAAGTGCTTGAGTTGCACATCGGGCGAAGTGTTACGGTCGGGAAAATGCGTTAAGACTGATGGAGGATGTCAGACATTGGCAGGCTTCGGGGTATGTTTAGAAGAATTGGTCATAATTGTTGGTCAGAATCACACCACGAATGCGACAACACCGGCTCAACCTAAGCCGAGCATTTCCGGAATCGCTGATCCTACGGTAGTCAGAGTCGAAAACAAACTGGAGGGATGGCAAATTGCTTTAATGGTATTGGGAGTTGTTTTCATTCTGTGCATTCTTATTATTCTATGGCGATGGAGAGCGAGGAGGAAGAGAAAGGAAAGGACACAAGCATGGGCTGCGCGGCGGAAAGTTCTCGGAAATATGCCGTGGTGGAAGCGAATGTTTGCTTCTCGCTGGAGAGATCGTAGTTCAAGGATGGAAAAAGAGGGGAGGCTGCCTCAGTACAGAGACGAGGTGTCGCGATCGGCGCGCGCAGACTCGACGGTGGACGGATTCATCGATGCCTATGCCGACGCACGTTCAAGCCGGTCGGATGTCGGGAGCCGATCACTTTTCTCCGAGGTTACGGGGTCACGGAGGAAGGCACCGGAGCCACGCGTCCCTGTTCGGTCAAGTGTTTCCACGGTAGCTACGAGCCAGAAGAGCTGGAGGATAAGCGAGACAGAGGCTGCGAGATATGCGAGGAGTATTCGTGAACAACCTGGGCCAGCAGCTGGGGAGGAAAGCCTGTCAGGTTTACCGCCGTTTCTTGCGACGGAGCCGTTTGAGCGCAATCCGTTCCGGCGTCGGGCATGACTCCGGAGTTGCTGGGCCTAAATAAGTAATCTGATATCAAATTTAATATAAAATATGTATAAAGTCTTCTATACAGTTCATGCCATCCAGTCCTCTTCTGAACTCCTCTTGTCCCCGTCCATCCCATGATCGTCGGTCGCCCCGTTCCTCCCGCCTCCGCCACCTGGGCTTATCCTGACGACATTCCAGGCTCAAGATGCGGTCCCGAAGATGGTCCCTGGCCGCGCCAGTATCGAGTTCTCTCCGAAAATGAGGTCTGGCGCGAGCTTAAGGAATTGGCAAAGCCTCATTCGGTCGTGTTCAACAACGACCGAGGGTTCCGTGCGGATTCTATCAACTTCCAGCCTTCGCCGAAAACAAAGACTCAGGACAGACACGTCGTTACAGAAATCAATATCCGGGGTCAGAAGTGGAATCTGACGGGGGTGTTTGACGGTATGGTTTGTCCATCCCTCTATCTCGTTGCGCTAACATGTTTTTCGAACCAGGTCATTTGGGCGATGTTACTGTGGAACATGTCTCTTATCATCTACCCATCATTGTGGAAGAGTTTCTTCAAGGAGCACTTGAGCAGAACCCGGAGCGCGAACTCACACCCGAGTACATCGGTGATCTCTTCTCACAATCGATACTCGCATTCGACGACGCAATTGCGCACGACGTCCTGGATCTCTTTGGTGGAAGCGTTGAAGAGCTGGAAAAGTATTCGGACTCTGAAATCAAGGAGATAATCAATGACCAACATCTCGGAGGCGCCAACTGGAGAAAGGCGAGGCTGTGTATGTATGGTACAACAGCACTTGTTGCGCTTGTGGACCCAGAACATGTCAACCTCTGGGTCGCAAACCTAGGCGACTGCCAACCAGGTAATGTTGGTCCGGCCGATGATGACGTATATTACTCATCCTCTCGGCTCAGTGTTGATTACCCCGGATGACGAAGGCATCAAAGACTGGCAGATTGAAGTTCTGACAACGACACACAATGGGGATAACGACGACGAGCTTGACCGAATAAGGGCTGAGCACCCTGGCGAAGACGAATGTATTTTGAATCGCAGGGTGCTTGGTGCTCTGGCGCCCACTCGCTGTGAGTACCCGTCTGTTACATCATTCCATCAAACCCCGCATGCTTCTTTTAGCCTAAAATAAACTCATCCCGCCGCTTATTGAGTTTTGGGCGAGCAATTGACTTGGGGTCGTTTCTACCTGTCCCTCGGGTCTAGCTGTTCCTGGCCTGTTCTCCCGAATTTGTCGGCTGACTTTACTCTAAACAGGCTTAGGCGATATTCCCTTCAAACAACCCCCGGCCTTCACAAGAAGGGTGTTGTATAACCTGTTCCCTGGATTCCATAACACATCGCCTTGGGAAGAATTCTTGAACAGAAATCGAACTCCACCTTATATCACTGCCAAGCCCGATGTAGTACACCGGAAACTACGACGAGCGTCGTCAGACTCACTTCCACCTCCACAAATAACCTTTTCACCTCCATCGACCGACAGTCTAACTAAATTCTCCTACAAACCCGGAGATGAGCCAGAGAGTCATATCGTACATCGACCCACCTTCCTCGTCCTCACCTCTGACGGTTTTTCGGACTTGTGTTCAGGAGAAGGTCAGACCAGGGTTTTGGAATCTTGGGCTAGGGGTATGATGGAGCTTTGGTCGCTTGGTGAAGTCGGTGAAGGTGGGAAGGGTGGGAGTGGACGGAAAGAGGATGTGAGAGGAAGTGGGAATATGGCGTTGAGGCTTTTGAGGAGGACTATTGGGGATGATAGGTTTGCTGTTAGCAAAGTGTTGACTTTGGATATGGATGAGGCGTGGATTGATGATACTGCGGTGGTGGTTGTGACTGTTTGAAGTCGTGACCCTCTCTTTTCCGTTTCACAAAGGATCCTGATTTCTCTTATGCAAATCTTCCTATCTTTTTCTAATTATGCGGCAAAGTGTAGCTATATATTGGTTCTCGGAGGTTCTCTTGATTCAAAACACTAAACTTGCTCTAGTAATGTATGATAGCAGGCGTCTCTCGGTTTTTTTGATTGGTTCTTCCGTCGTTCTTTGTAGTGAATTGTTCAATAGTAATTGTTAATACGATGCTGGTAATATACGCAAAGCTTTCAAGCATTGGAGTGAGTTTTGTAGCTTGGCGGCGTCATTTTTGCCCACATCTGAGTAAATATAACTCTTGATAACCTTGCTCAGATCAGTTGGCACCCACTATCAAAGGGAGAGGGGAAGAAGATCATCCCGATGGTATAGGCTATC
This sequence comes from Agaricus bisporus var. bisporus H97, assembly GCF_000300575.1. Lineage (NCBI taxonomy): Eukaryota > Fungi > Basidiomycota > Agaricomycetes > Agaricales > Agaricaceae > Agaricus > Agaricus bisporus. The sequence goes on from NW_006267355.1 coordinate 2,569,794, forward strand.
ACCGCTGTCGCTTCTATGCAGGGGTAGGAGGGGTTGTTCCTACCAAGTATGAAAAGGATCTTCAGGATGGTTTGTGATCCGCGTTATTCATTTCAAGGGAGGTACAGGGTGAGGGATCGAACGCAACTTTTCAGCCCAGGTTCTCGATGTCATTGTCATGGGCACCAAAATCTTCAGTCAGTTAGGTATGCAACTTTCAACAGAGAGACCGTCGCTTGAAGAGGTTTGGGAGTGATTGTAAAGCTGAGCAAAGGTCTTTAAAGTTGATAATTATTCTGTTGCCTAGAGCTTGATTATGGGTTAAGGTACATATTAGTCTAATGATAGTAGAAAAGACGCCACCTTTGGTGGGTATGCGGAGAATTTGAATTGATTAAATGTCCGATTGATAAATAGGCTTTTACAGATGAAGTCAGCAGATGGCAGGATGTCAACGCAAGACTGACGAAGAAGCAAACACCGACGAGATGGCTGTTCGACTTGAGAAAATATCACAAACCTGAGCCGCATTGCCGATGATAATCTGTTCCGACGTCGGTCAACCGAGGCACCATTTACATGGTGGGATGATAGACTTCTGGGACATAACAGAGCCTCGTAGCCGTATTGATGATCGTACTAGACGTTGATTTATGAGCAAATTCGGGAGTGTATAAATCCGACGATGATGAGACGTAGCTGTGCCGGATGCGGTGGATCAGTGCAATCTGAGATTCAAGCGCTCGATCACTTTCGGATCTAAGCGAAAGAGTATAAGCTGTGTTCCTGCTGACACGGCGGGCAAGGTGCTGTCATGTTTGTGCTGTCAATTGTGCTGTCAAGTGAACAGCCCATCGCCTGTCAAATGACGTGCACATACCCCTATAGTGCTCCTATATGTGCCATATATAGTGTTGCTAGTCTAGAATTGTGCTACTTTTCTCATGGGTCTAGGACCTGCTAGTAAATTAGGCGATAGACTGTGCTCGTGAATTAGCCCCTTGGCAAGCTTTAGCATGTCTATTCCTCGTAACCGCGTTGCTTGTACATGCACGAAATGCATCCAATCTACTTATCTTGACTCCACTGGCCAGTCTTTTCCTGGAAAATTAGTGGCACGTAACACACAGATCAATCACCGCCGTAAGGACAATGCTAATTTGGGTAATAATGAGGTGGTGAGCCATACGTTCGAGACGCAAGTAAAATACTAGTAGCTTAGCTAGCCACACAGTTGGAAAACCCCCAAGTTCAGGACATAGAATCGGCTGGAGTCAGTGATAGGGAGGGAAAAGGTGTGCTAGTAGTACCTTCACAAGGACAATATTCACTGAGGTACCTTCGCTCGTAGTACCTATTCGCATCGCCGTTTGCTTGCTTGCTACATGGTTACATCTTGCATGTGGAGTCAGCCGTGCAACAACTGCCATTGTCCTCAAATTCCTGGATATCATTGTCAATGCAGCCGTCAAAGCGCAGCCAACTACCATTCCACTATCTGACGTGCCACCTGCCCCAATTTCCATACCTCATGATGTTTGCACTACTATTTCGTCACTATTCCTTGAACCTCAGATCAAGCGTTATGCCTGCTGTCCAAGGTGTTTCTGCCAGTATAATGCGGCGGAGCTTCCGAAAACTTGTTTCTGGAAGGAAACTCAGCGAAGCAAGGCATGTGGTGAAAAGCTTTGGATCACGCGAACAACTCGCCGAGGCCCACGCGACATGCCTCACCAACTATATAACGTGCAGAGCTTTGAGACATGGCTCCAATTTCTTCTTTCTCGGCCCGGAGTTGAAGATCTACTCGACTTATCCTACAATCACGAGCCTCCAGGAAGTTCTGGACTGATGCATGATATCTGGGATAGTCCTGCATGGCGAAGTCTTGGTCCTTTTACAAGCACTCAGGGGAATCTAACATTCAGCTTCTATATTGACTGGTTTAATCCATTCACAAACAAGATAGCAGGAAAAATAGCTTCGTGCGTCGCCATAATCATGTTCTGTCTCAATCTTCCTTATCATTTTCGCCACAGACCAGAATATACCTTTTTTGCTGGCATAACTCCCCCTCCACATGAACCGACCGTCACCACCATCTCCTCTCTCTTGGATCCTATTGTTGGCGAACTTCAGGAATTGTATGTGGGCAAGGTCATTCGATCCTATCGTTATCCAGATGGAAGGCTCACAAAAGTTGCTATTTTACCTGTGATAGCAGACTTACTTGCTGTGCGTAAGGCACTAGGTTATACTAGTGTCACATCCCACCATTTTTGCTCTTTTTGCACTCTCCAATACTCTGAAGTCGAACGCTTGGATAGTACTTCCTGGGAACCACGGATAGGCCCACGTGTACGAGCTGCAGCCCAGGAGTGGCGCCAGGCTTCAACGCAAAAGGCTCGAAAACTGCTTTTAGAGAAGAATGGTATTCGATGGACGCCACTCCATGAACTTTTTTATCGTGATCCCGTTCAACATACCGTCCTTGGTGTGATGCATAACTGGCTGGAAGGCATCCTTCAGCATCACACCCGTGTTAAATGGGGTATTGGCATACCGGAGCGTTCTTTGAAGCGTGCAGCTCAGCGTGACACCAAGAACGCAGAGGATACCGAGTCTGACGATGGTGGGGACACGGATGTGGAAATGTTGGACGCCGAACTTGCCGATCTTCGAACAGATAGTCAGCATTTCAATGACACTCCCCAAGCTGTTCATCGAACTCAGAGCAGTGGCATTTTTGTTCCTGGACCGGGTTCAGAAGGTGGTGAATCAGAGGATAGCGAATATCGCTCTGAATTTGATATCGCAGAAGGTGATATTGAATGTCTATTTGATGCTGAAGCACTTTCTCGTATTCGCAGTTGCATCGCTTCAGCTGTTATTCCAAGCTGGATCGACAGGCCACCTGCAAATCTTGGAGAAAAATCTCACGGCAAGCTCAAAGCTGATAAATGGATGACTCTTTTCACTATCTTTTTCCCCCTCATTATCCCTGAAGTATGGCATACCTCCAAAGCTCCTCGGGAAAAAAAGCTTCTCGCGAACTTCCACGATCTAGTCGCATGCACGCATATTGTCGTTTCTCACTCAGCATCTTCAGCAATGGCAAGCACGTATTCCAATGCATATCGCCAGTATCGACAGTCGTCTCGGCAGCTATTCCCTCACATTTCCTCACGCCCAAATCACCATTACGCCATGCATATTCCGGAGCTTCTTATCTTCTGGGGACCCCTCATAAAGTTGAGTGAATTTCCTTATGAACGCCATAATGGACTTCTTCAAAATATCAAGACAAACAAGCACATGTGTACGCTTCTTAAGCAAACTTTCTTTGCAAATTTTACTGATATGCATTTAGGGGAGCTTGACCTCACAATGCTACGCCAAGTCTGCCGAAGGGGCAGGCTGCATAGCTTGCTCAAGCATCCGAGTCACTTTGATTCAGAGGTCGTCCGTAGTGCGATGAAAACCTTGAATCCTAGTGCAGAAATTGAAGTGGAACACATACCTGCCACTGAAACCCGTCTTCCCATTGCAGTTTATGATTTATTTCTTGCGTTTGTTCAATCGAAGCAACCAGATTATCGAGACTATAGACACCTACCCCATCCTCCTAATTCCCTAATTCTCTCTATCTGGCGCTGCATGATAAAAACCATCGTACACAACACACGCGGTTTTTCTACTCATGCACTACACCCTGGAAATAGCTCCGTGTCTTTTCGTGACGGCACTGGTGATATTTATTATGGTTTCATACAGTTGATGTGGAGTCATTCGCTAGCAGATAAATCTAGCGTGTACATTCTTGTGTCATGCCATGCAGCTCTTTCGTCTCAAGACGCACAGCTTAATCCATATCGAAAATTGCCTCGCTTAAAATGTTCACTGGTCTATTCCCATGTTCCTACATTGGAGGCCACGGAGAGTATGGTTATCATATGCATAGAGCAGATTAGAAGTCATGTAGCATATTATATTCGCCCCCGAGGTACATTTGGTATAAGTAGAGAGACTATGATACTAGTAGATAGCTTGCACCGCGACCAATAAACTGCTGCAGTCATCGGTGCCGTCTACGTCGTCGTGGTGGCTCCAGGCGCCGTGTCCGTCGTCTTGGGGGCTCCAGTCGGCGTTTCCGTCGTCGTGGTAGCTCCAGGCGCCGTGTCCGTCGTCGTGGTAGCTCCAGGCGCCGTGTCCGTCGTCTAGGTGGCTCCAGTCGGCGTGTCCGTCGTCGTGGTGGCTCCAGGCGTCGTGTCCGTCGTCTTGGTGGCTCTGGACGTCGTATCCGTCGTCGTGGTGGCTCCAGTCGGCGTTTCCGTCGTCGTGGTAGCTCCAGGCGCCGTGTCCGTCGTCTAGGTGGCTCCAGTCGGCGTGTCCGTCGTCGTGGTGGCTCCAGGCGCCGTGTCCGTCGTCTTGGTGGCTCTGGACGTCGTATCCGTCGTCGTGGTGGCTCCAGGCGCCGTGTCCGTCGTCTTGGGAGCTCCAGTCGGCGTTTCCGTCGTCGTGGTGGCTCCAGGCGTCGTGTCCGTCGTCTTGGTGGCTCTGGACGTCGTATCCGGCGCTGTGGCCGTTGTCAGGGCGTCGTGGCTGCCATCCTGGGGCCTCTGGGTCGTCAGGGCGACGTCCAGATGTCGTGGCCGTCGTCCGGGAGGCGCTGGGCGTCGTGGGTGTCGTCCTGGGGCCTCTGGGTCGTCAGGGCGACGTCCAGATGTCGTGGCCGTCGTCCGGGAGGCGCTGGGCGTCGGCGGCATCGTCTGGATGCCTCTAGGCGTCGTTGTCGTCGTCCTGGGGCCTCTGGGCGGCGGCGGCGTCGCCTGGATGTCTCTGGGGCATCCTGGCCGTCGTCCTGCGGCGTCCTGGTGGCTCCGGCTGCCGTGGCCGTCGGTGACGCCGTCTGGGGGCCTCTAGCCGCTGTGGCCGTCGTCCTGGTTGCTATGGGCGTCGGCGGCGTCGTCTGGGGGCCTCTATGCGCCGTGGTCGTCGTGGCCTTCGTCCTGAAGGTTCTGTGCCCCGGTGGCTTCGTCTGCTGGCTCCAGATGCCGCATCCGCTCCCTCGTTGGCTGCAGGAGCCGTGTCCGCCGTCTTGGCGGCTCTTAACGCCGTGGCCGTCCGCGTGGTGGCTTGCCGCTGCGCTGAGCCATCCTGGCCGTGGTTCGTGCTGGCCGCCGGCCATTCGCGCACCCTAGCCGGGTTGAAGCCGAATCTTCTGGGACGCTGCTGGTGGGGAAGAGGTGCACGAAGCACCGCGCAACTGATGCTTCAACCAGCTCAGATAACACGGCATTTGCATTCGTGCACAAGAGTAAAGAAAAAAATCTCGACAAGTTCACAAATTCGATCACGTGACTGATTGATCGATTGACCGACTCGGATCTGGCACACGACACACGACTTACAACCCACTTCACTGCTCAACAATGGGCAAAACTGCCACTGGCTCCAGGCATGCCGACGGACAGCGTAAATCAGGAGCACAGGTGAAGAGGGAGAGAAACCAAGCATCGCAATTGAGAAAGGAGGAGGTAGCTAAGCGTGAGCTGCTGTTTGATATTGTTCAGCATGACACTGTCTTTCACCTCGTCATCAAGGGATCGACAACTCTGGATCAGCAATACACAGTTGCACACCGTATATTTCAGATCCACAGAATGAACAATCTTGAACCTCTTGCCCATCGCCATTCCGTGAAACTATTCAATGACTTCCTGACATGGGCAAGCCGCTCTGACGTCTCTCCAAAATTAAATGAAAAACTAAAGGTCGCTCTTGGGGAAAGAGATCGTAGGCAGAACGCCTTCAAGTCATCGAAGAAGCGCCTCAAAACTGAAGGATTCATGGCCTCTACATCATTTGACAAGGCCAGCTTCCTCCGTGGACTACACTCCTACTCTCTTGCTCGCCTTACATCGCCTTATCCTCCTGCAGACAAATTCATATCTGAATCAAATGAGATCTGGCAGCGTAACAAGAAATTTGTTCATGGTAGGAAGCTAGCCGACATTCGAATACCGCGCAAATACATGCATCACACCGACATCTCACGATTGAAATTTGACACCAAGGAGAACCAAAGTGTATTATTCTATTGTGGCGGAGAGTTAGTACTAGTGGTTATACGCAATGCCTGCAAGCGTGAACAGCTCGTTCGATTCATTGATGACTCTGTGAGTGAGGTCATCGCCTCGCGTACAAGTATTCGGGTGCAGTTCATCCATCGCAATCTCGCTTACTGCTCTCCTAACACCCGTTTTAGAAAGAAGACGTTGGTCATATGTCGCAGATGGGATTATCTGCTGGCTCCAGGAGTGGTGGAACTTTAGATTGGGTCAAAAATGTTTCCTCGCGCAAAAGTGAAGTCGGCAAGCACAATGCTATTGATTACAGGGCCAGCTCGTCATTTGCAGCTCTTTGGCAGTTGTCTCAAGCTCTTTTGCCAGATGAGATCATCATCGATTTCGCCTCTTTTCTAGAACAGATGGGCAGTGATGCTCGCATGGACGGCCATGGATCCATGAATTTGGGCACTGACGGTCGCGGAGAATTCTCGATTGATATTGGATCTACGTCTTACACTTTTCATGGAGCAGAACTTGCCCCGCCAGCAGGTGTCATGGCAGCTAACTATTGTCGGTAAGTCAAGTAGTCAGCCTGTAGCTGTGCACTCGCTAACCTATGTTAGACATGTTCACAACGAGAAGCAACCACATAAATGGTCTATCTCATTTACAACGAACCGAACTTGGGATAAAGACTTCCCTTCAGTTGATGCAGGGGGCCATTTTTATATCGCGGAGTATGGCATTCGAGTTCGAGCTGCTGCCAACACTCTCATTGCATGGCAACCGAAGGATTGGCACGGGACAAGTTTGCCTCTGATGAATCCTGTAGATTCGTCAAAGGAATATCATCAAAGGGGGCTAGCGTTCGTGACATCAAGCCGACTCCCGAGAGCAATAAAACTTTGGAGAGAAGGAAAGAAACGAGAAGCAGAGGATGAGTTACTTGTTGGAGAGGGGCATAGTGAACACGAGCTTGACTCTTTTGTTTCACAATTGCGACGCTCGGAGCGTCTTGCAGGGAAGGTTGCAAAGGAGTAATTAATTACCAGAAATTTTCAGCTCATGCACTCCACCCTTATTTAGCCAAGTGTCGCAGTCTATATTTCCTTCAATAAAATCTGCTTACAGCTTCGCGTACACAATCTTGCATTTCACGATTGAACATCCATTTCACCATATCCCTCCGCACGCTGCCCGTCTTCCCCACGTTGCTCGGTTTCCCCACGTTGCTCGACTTCCCCTTCTTCCTCACTTTCTTCTTCCATCTCATACTCATCGGTGCCATCATCATCTTCTTCCTCCGAGTCGACAAAATCAATGTCATCTAAATCATCCAACCTATATTGCATCAATACCTGCTCGCGATACTTTGCATTGAACGCCTTTTGCCCCAATTTCTCATCAGGGTGTGGGAGTCCATTAGGTCTATGACCGAAAGAGTGCGAGGCATTTGGCAGCAAACCAACGATCGGAAAAGGGCCAGCAATTTTCTTGCGTGTTCCTGGTTGGAGAGAATTAAAAAATGCAGGATCGTAATAGTCCAGGGGTACTGTGTTGAAGGGGAGAAGAGGAAAAGCCGTGTGTACAGGGTTTTCAGGAAAGATTCGGATGCGTTCTTGGCGATAGGTTTTTCCCTCGTACATAGCAACCAGCTCGCGTTCCTCGTCAAGAAGTCGGATCAGTGCGTTAACCCCTGCAGAGCGTTCTCTGCGCGTCTTTATAAAATGGATCGGACGACCTCCCCGACGAGAGCCTTGGGGATCAGCCTCATCATCAGATGTGGACTTGGGATCAAGGTATTTGAGGTAACGCTTATAACCATTTGCTTTAACAAATTCACGACGGCTACGACAGAGCTATCAAAGCATGAGCCTGAATGGATAAATGTACAGTGCCTGAGCAACTCACGCGTGCACGGTTCTGATAAGCAGGATTGTTTCCTGCAAGCTGCTTAGTCTTGCCCGGATATAGCATCTCTCGATCGAACGTTTTGCGCATGCGGTAGTGGACGAAGTTGTTGTAGATACTAATGAGAAGAGGCATGTTCTTGAGAAACTTCTCTGCAGGTCCTAGCCTGTATTGCTGGCTGGCAACGGCTTGGCGGAACGTGTCAAGAGCGATGATACGGCAGGCACTATTGTAGACGGAACCAGCTGTCTGAGTCATGTCGGGGCACCAGAACGTGAGTCCAAACTTTGATACCGTTGCCTGGATATACTCAAGAACAAATTCCTCAAGCCGACGAGCTCCAGAAAGAATCCTGCTTTGGGCTGCAGCAATAGTGACGGGAATAGATGACTGGACTTGAACTAGGCTGGGTAAGATAAGGGGTTGGCTTGAGCTGCAAATGCGAGCGAGATCTGATTCGTTCAGATCATTAGAGAAGCGTGCATTGAACTCAGCAAGCTGGGACGGATCAACTGCTGGTGGCTTTGAAGTGGCGTCAAGATGCCTCCAAAGCATACGAATATGAAGCTCTAAGGATTCCTACCAGCCAAGATTAATCCACGATATTAGTTTATAATTTTCAGGCATACTTTGAGCTTGGCTGCACCTTTGGGAACGTCACTAGCTGGGAGCTGATGTTCAGCTAGCTTACGCGTGGCGACTGAATAAGTAGGTGGTTGATATTCATCGCTTGCAATAGCAGAAACTGCCGACGGCTGTCCTGGCTGCAAAGAGCTTGACAATGGTGCTCCTTGGATGTTCGTGGGCTGAACACGGGGGGAAAGCAGTGTCGTGGGCTGAGCACGTGGGGAAAGCAGATCCGTGGGCTGAACATTAGGGAAATGCGCAGTTGTAGGTGGATCTGGGGATAGAGGAGAGCGCACGACGCCAGTCCCCAGGCCTGCAGTGGGATTTGGACTAGGATGGGGAGCAAAACTGCTCACGCCATGTTGAGTTTAGGAGAGAGGTCTAGGCAGAGCAAACGCACCCTCCCGGTATGCCAATGGGCGTGGAACGGAAAGCCTGAGCAGCTTCCAATTCCCTCCTTAGTTGATTTACCTGGCCCTCTAAAATGGCCTCGCGATTCTGATTATCTCTCAATGCCTTCATCCACTCAGACTCAGCATTCGCTATCCTCTCCTGAGCAGCTTGGTGGATGGAATCGAGCTTTTCCTCGAACTGTCCCTCGAGTTCACGCCGCAAAAACTGACGATATTCGGGATTGACATTGGGGTAGTTGGGAGGATAATGGTGCTGGTTGTTTTCATCCATGGGCTAGCAGATGGTAGGAGGAACGAACAAGCGATACTCCCAAAACAATACCATTTGTCGTTGCAGACAGGAGCTGCATGCAACAGTCAGGAGCTATATGGTTCTAATTATAGTTACATGGTGTGTGCGTGATGCGGTCCAGTGCAAGGGGCAGTCACTTGACAGCACAATTGACTGCACAAACATGACAGCACTTTGCCCGCCGTGTGAACACCTGCCACTTTCCTCATCTTCGAATCTTCAAGCTTCAAGCTTTACTATAATACCCATGTCGACCAACATCAACAAGTGGGCACCTGGTGAATCTTGTAAGTCAGCCCCTCTTTACCTCTACAGTTACTGGTACTAAAGATTCATTGTAATCATGCCTATTTCAGATGGACCGGTGCTCTCACAAACGGACCTATATCTCCTGAAAACTGACTTGGAGATTAACCCGATTTTCGCACAAAAATTTGGTGGATACCATCTGGTCCTCGATCTAACGACAGGTGAACTCAACTCTCTGCTTTCTGTGACAATTGTACTTACTAGCAATGCGGACGCAATCAAGGTGTCGCGCGTGATGCAGACGGAAGGAATTCAGAATTCAATGCGAAAACGCAGCCGGCTGTTTTACCGCGGGTGGAACAATTGTATGTCATATCGGAAACTAGCCCTTGGTGTACGACTGTGAGGAACCCCGCCGGTGTCACTATGTCGGATGTTTGCCAGACTGTCTGGTCAGAGTGAGTCCGTTTTTCTCTGCCGTCACGCTTTGGTTGTTTAATGCCTTGGAAGATATACGAATAATGCCATAACTGATGCAGAAATGGGTGAGCTACCGCAAAGACTCAAAGATCAAATCAAGGGTACTGCACAGAGGAATCAACAACCGGCGGGTTATGGGATGTATACGCCTGGCGGTGTTCGATGTCGTCGTGTTGGTGAGTACTACCGGTTCACATTGCAACATGAACTGTTAACAAATTATGTACAGACTGGTTGAGGGATAGACACTTTTTCGAGGGGTTGAGGAAGGATGAGGCGTATGCAAAGCGCAGGCTGGGGTTCAGTGCTCCGAATGTTTTCATCATGGACCTCAACTCGTATTACTGAATTGTTTGTATGTTAATGGATTAATACCACCGTTTACACTCGCGCTCAGCACAGGTTGGCACCGCCCAAGGACCTGTCAGTGGGTTCGAGCTGTGCTTAACAGCAACTTGACTTGCCGGGAAGTTGCGGCCCGACTCTTTGTCAGGATTAAGTTAATGCATCAGCGATCTTCTGAATCACCCCACGAGGCATGTTATCTATCTTCTTTCCCCATCGACTTCATCAGTGACTTGTTGTTGTTACATTCTCCCGAGCCATCTGTACGCCAAGTTTCTTCTCTTGTTTCTCATCATCGGAAAGGCCAAAAGTTTTTTTTTCTCAACCATCATCATATACATCGCGCAGATACCCAGTTTGCCCAACTCCGCCCCACGTCACCGAAATAGTCGAGTGCTGTAATTTTTTCGGTCTGCAATACAGTGACTCATGATGTCGGGGCCCAATACACCTTTTATACCTCCCCTCCTTGCTCCTTCGCCTGGCGGGAATTCTCCGGCACCCGTTATACCTCCAGACCCTACACGTCCTCAACCCGCGTCAGGACCGACTGCACCAGCAATGCAGCCACAATACTGGTCACCCCATGGGCCTAGTTTCCCCGGGGCATTACCCCAACAACAACATCCCGCCGCTTACTATGGTGGTGGGGTAGGAACGCCCTACCAACCTTTCATCCCTCCCCAGGCATACTCTGCTTCTCTCGGTGGACAAACACCACTACCGCCTCTAGGATCCGGAGGATTAGCTGCTGATTATACTGGATTACCCACCCATATACCACCATCGCCCATGGGTCAACCGCAGCAGTTCGCCCCTCCAGCTGCCTGGCATGGTGGCCACGCAAATACGGTACCACTGCATCATGCACCAGGAATGCAACAAATACCGCCTCCTTCACCTTGGTATCCGGGAACACAGCATCCTGGAGTGCGCTTGAATGTACCTGGGGGTTTCGCTGGAACACCGTTAGCAGGTGGCGATCCGTTCGCTGGAGGTGGATGGCCTTCTCCGGCTGGTTTCAATCCTGGTTTTATTTCAAATGTTCAGCATCCCGGAATGGGTGGTAATTTCTACGATATGGGGGCTGCCGCTGCTGCTGCTGCTACTCCTGCGGGTGGATGGGGCATGTTCGCTGGTGCTCAGCCAGCTCAGCCAGCCCAGCCACCTCCCCCAGAACGGATCGCTAAAGATGCGGGCAACCAACTGTCGAAATGGGGTTCGGGGCCACATTGTACGTCCTTCCTCCATTTCACATGACACGAAAAGCGCTAAGCATTTTCATGCGCTGCATAGATGGTCCAGTGTTAAGCCCTTTCCAACTCAAGAGCGTTGACGCGACACTAGAGATCAATCCCCTTCTTTTGCCTGTATCGGAAGACGGAGGAGATCAAGTTCATCTAAAATGGAATATGCTTATGCCACCTAGCCTAGTTCAACGTTCTGACGACGGGCCTCATATATCATGGTCTAAAGGTCGTAATGAACCAGCCTCTTTTCCCCGCATCAATCAACTTAGAATCACGTCGGAACATTTTCCGTGGCTCATGGAAGTACGTGCTCAAGATCAAGATACCGGTGTAACTTGTGGCGAAGTCATCGACACCATCGCCAGGAATATGGATAAACTTACATCGGCGTCCGATTATAATAGTTTACCGAAACAGAAGCAAGCACAGGTGAACCGAGCGTACAGACATAATAGGTCGAGAAGTGCGGATGTGCCTGGAGGAAGGTTGGGTGAGGGGTTGAAGAGAATGGACTTTTTATGTGATTTGACGGCGTTTGGAGGGTTAGTGGCCGATGAGAGTACCGTGAATAGGACGTGCAATGTTGCTCTTCCTGGATATGTGGTCCTGAGTTGTCGGAAAGAAAGGACGCCTTTGGAAGTAATGGAAGTGCAAAAACAGAGGGCACAAGATTTGTACGAGCAAGAAGAAGCGCTAGCGAAAGAAAGACTAGAAGCTCAGCAGGCGCGAGAACGGACGAGAAATATGCGGGCGCAGAATTCGAGGAGAGGGAGTGCGAGAGGGAGTGTTGCTGGGAGTACGAGGGGTAGTGTTGCTGGGAGTGTGAGGGGGAGTGTGAGAGGTAGTACTTCTACCAGTGCGAGTGGGAGTCCTTCGGAGAGTGATATTGGGATTGATGTGGAAGAGGCGAGCGATGATGACTCGAGTTATGGTCATCGATAGAATTGGGGATGTTGGGATTTACGACTCATGTATGTATACATGATTCTTGATTATGTTCTCGGTATACCACGTGTATTTATATTTTATGCAATAATACGAGTCGCCACTGATGCGAGCGTTGGAATGGAACAGGTTGCTCTGGCTACTTATCTGATCTAATTTGCAATTGTGTAACTCTAATCTAAAAATCTAAAAATCTACCAATCTACTAATATATCTCTTAAATTTGAGTAATAAATAAGTTACACCTTATAAAGTAGGTTGAAAAGTCCAAGTGTTGATTACAAGGCTTTTCCTTCACCGACTTATCTCCTTAATCCGTGTGTGTGTAACACAATGATCTACGTACACACGAAAGAAGCGCCGTGACAAGAAGTATGGACAACGAGACCAACTGTCATGTCACGGTTTCTCTAATGCTCATTATACCACTATGATACTCGAGCAATGGTTCTCGCGCCGCTTCCTGCCCAAGTCGAAACAAGATCGAAAGGATAAAACAACGACGGATAGTGTTCCCGAAACTAGATCCAAAGGTGAGTCAATCAATTGATGACGGCCGTCTAAGGAAGCTGACAGCATTCAAAGATGTTGGCAATGGATTTTTGGCCCATGCAAGGAATTTCACGATAAATGGTGCCATTATGGGTGAGCACCAGCAAATCGTCCAAACGATGTATAACACAATAACTACTGGAACGACTGGTGAGCATATATGGCGCTCTATTTATTTTCCGCAGACTGAAATTAAATGCATACCGACAGCTTTGGATCGCTTACTTCCTTATACCTGTCCTGATGCCGCAGTCGATTCGAGTGCACGAGATCCTCCTCCTCGATGTCATCCTGGCACTCGTCAACGAATCTTGGATACTCTGAACGCCTGGTTGGTCGACTATCTGTGGAAAATCTTTTGGCTGAGTGGACCAGCTGGTACAGGAAAGTCAGCCGTGGCACAAACTCTTGCGGAGATGTGCCTTGAACAAGGTCGTCTTGGAGCAGCATACTTTTTCTCTCGATCGTCTGGTCGCAACGATCCTCGGACTGTGATACCGAGCCTGGCGTACCAATTGGCGGTCAATGTTCCTGATTATGGCAATCTCCTGGGACATGCAATTGCTTCTGATCCCTCTATCTTCCAAAAAACTCCTCGCGCACAATTGCGGAGGCTTATCGTCGAACCCTTCACACTCTTACAGGGGCAGGGGCATTGGGTAAATCGAACACCGCTCTTGATCATATTAGACGGGCTAGATGAATGCAATGGCATTCAAGCACAGTGCGAGATTGTCGAGATGGTTGGAGAGATCGTCCGGTTGAAGAAGGACCTTCCTCTCCTCTGGCTTATCGCGAGTCGTCCCGAACCTCATTTGCAGTACATTTTCTCTCGAGCGGATTTTGCTATCGACTGCAAGAAGGAAATGCTCATAATTGATGCAGACACCAGGAATGATGTCAATCGTTATTTACGGGACAATCTCGTTGACATCCGAACAAGGTTCCCGCTCGTGACAGATGCCGCTTGGCCTTCCGAGGCCCAGTCTCGAAGGTTGGAAGATATTGCCTCAGGCCTTTTCGCTCTCGCTGCTACTATTGTTCGCCACGTCTCTGACATCACACACGGTGATCCTGTCCGGCGACTTACAGACTTCCTAACATTCATGACAAACGCGAATCATGTCACTACAACAAATCCGCTTCAGACTCTTGATCTACTCTATTCCCAAATTCTATCTGAAATTCCCGACAATGTCTATCCGGTGACTAGGCGAATACTCTCCTTTCACCAAGTTCGCACCAAGGAACTTCACTACATACAACGTATCTGCAACTTCCTTTGTATTGATAAACATGAGTTCTATAACGCTCTAAGCAAACTCCATGCACTCTTCGATATACCTCCACCTGATAGAGCTGCGAAGGCAAATCTACGTGTGCATCACGCATCTTTTCATGATTATCTTCATTCGCCATTTCGATCTGGCAGGTTTCATATTGATCTTCGCGGCTTTGTCGTTGACTATATAAAAACGACACTCTTTTGGTATAAAAAAATTGTTGAAGACCCCTGTTATGTCTCTGACGGTATGTATATATGAGAGTGGGTTTAATTGACGCTCACCAGATAGCCAGGATCATTCATGGTGAACGCGCAGTCAGCGACATTGCCTGGACTGAAGTGGGCTTCAAATCACAATGGCGAAAATCTGACGGCATCTCAAGCCATTATGTTGACGGTACACGGCGTAATCTGGTTAAATTTTGTGGCCTTGTCCGATGATGACCCAGATCTAGAGGAAATTCTTAATCAACTCGAAGATTTCGATTTCAGGTACATGTTGGTGAGCAGGGATGATAATGGGAAGTTTGCCAGATTCGCAGAATGGCTATTCGCTCGGGTTGGTTCTGTCTAATATTCGATGATATCGATCTAATTTGAATATTGTAGGGTCCTCATAACACTCTTTTGCACACAGAACCGCAAGATGAACTAGAAGTGACGTTGTTATATAAGGTTGTCCGTGAGGTGGGCAGGCGCATGGAACCAGCCACACACCCCATAGTCAAGATGAATGTAAGTATTTTATCTGCAGTGCATCTCTCATGTAGTAATCATCTTTGAAGGGCTCCAGATCTCCCTATAGGTATATCTTCATCGGTCACGACATCCGATCATGTCTGTTTTGGTTCGATACGAGATGCCACCTGAGTGGGCGATGTCGACTCAGCTGCAATGTATTGCCCGGACAAAAGTACACTGTTTCCGACTGTGTCATTCACTACCCAGAGGATGGTTGGCAACTAGCACTAGACGTTTAAATTCCATCCTTGCCTTTTCAAATGGCCGGAAAACTCTCCCCCACTTATAATTAGACCGCGCACCTTCCTTCAGACCACACTCACGGCCAGTGCCGTGACCGTGGAAAACGGCGCAGCGAATGGCCTGCCCGCCCGCCACGGCCAGATTTCTCGAGACCCACCTGCGAATAGGGAGGCTCGATATCGAGCTCACGCGCACGCGCACCAACATTCAATGTCCCTATACATCACCTTTCTCGCGTCTTCTCATCTTGAATCTTCTCACTGACCACTTGGAAAGGAACACGTATTCAGTCTAAGATTCCATGGCCATTACGTGTATAATTCAAATGTGATAGGAAGCGGCTGACAGGGCTTGGACCGAGACCAGCCACAGCTTATACTGGGAGCCACCGCCCTTCCATGATACTCGAATGGTTTTTGCGCTTCCTGCCCAAAGCCTTAAAGTCAAACCAAAACATAGAGCGTGATACATCATCAGGCAGCGTTTCTAAAATTAGAAACACAGGTGAGTGACTTAATCACCGGTGGTCATACCCAGGGAGCTCATGAACCGTGTTCAAAGATGTTGCCAATGAATTTTTCGCCAATGCAAGCAATTTCACCATAAACGGTGCCAATATGCTTGATCACCAGCAAATTTTCCAAACGATCTATAACACGATAACTACCGAGGCAGCAGGTATGTGTGACCAATCATCACTTTATCTTCTTCGCAGATTGAGAACGACGCACCTTTGGCAGCCTTGGATCGCTTACTTCCTTATACCTGTCCTGAAGCCGCCGTCGATTCGAGTGCACGAGATCCACCTCCTCGATGTCATCTCGGCACTCGTCAACGAATCTTGGATACTTTGAACGACTGGCTGGTCAACCATCTTTGGAAGATATTCTGGCTGGATGGTCCAGCTGGCACAGGAAAGTCAGCCGTTGCGCAAACGTTTGCGGAGATGTGCCTTGAACAAGGTCGCCTCGGAGCAGCATACTTCTTCTTTCGATCGTCAGGTCGTAACGACCCTCGTACCGTGATACCAACTCTCGCATATCAGTTGGCGGTTAACGTTTCTGATTATGGCCATCTTCTTGCATGCACGATTGCTCGCGACCCTTCTATCTTTGAGAAAACCCCTCGCATACAGCTGCGGAGGCTTATCGTCGAACCTTTCACACTTTTACAGGCCCAGGTGCATTGGGTAACCCAAACACCCCTATTGATCATATTGGATGGGCTGGATGAATGCGAGGGCATTGAAGCACAATGCGAGATTGTTGAGATGATTGGAGAAGCTGTTCGGTTAAGGAAGGATCTTCCTCTCATCTGGCTTATTGCGAGCCGTCCCGAACCTCACTTGCTGTACATTTTCTCCCGAGCAGATTTTTCTATCGACTGCAGCAAGGAAGTGCTGCTAGTTGACGCCGACACAAAGGATGATGTCAATCGTTATTTGCGGGACAGTTTTAATGACATCCGAATGAGATTTCGGCATATGACTGATGCCGCTTGGCCTTCGAAGGTGCAGTCTCGAAGGGTGGAAGACATCGCCTCGGGCCTCTTTGCTCTCGCGGCCACTATTGTTCGCTACATCTCTGACATCACATACGGTGACCCTGTGGGGCGTCTTGACAACTTTCTTGCGTTTATGACGAGCGCGAACCATATTACTACGACAAACCCTCTTCACACCCTCGACTTACTCTATTCTCAGATTCTATCTGAAATACCCGATGATATTTACCCGATAACGAAGCGAATACTTTCCTTTCACGAGGTTATTTTTTCCAATCGCTTGTCAGTGCAGCTTTGTTGCAACCTGCTTCGCATGGATAAACACGAGTACTATAACGCCGTACACAAACTTTATTCACTTTTGGATATACCCTCGCCTGACAGGGCTAGTGCGGTGGGTCTGAGTATGCATCATGCATCTTTCGGTGACTACCTTCGGTCCCCTTTTCGATCTGGTAGATTTCATATCAACGGATCTGATGCTTTGGTCGACTATTCAAAGACTTGTTTCCTTTGGTATAAAACCATTCTCGAAGAGCCCGGCTATATTTCTGATGGTACGTACCAACGGGATTAATTATAAATGTCTCTCACTAGACTCTAGATTCTTTCAGGACAATCGCACATTCAACAGCGTTGCCTGGACTGAAGTGGGTTTCCCCTGAGGAAGGCCACGATTTAATGTTGTCTCATTACATCAAGGAGATCATATGTGACATGGTTTGGTCGGCCTTTCTTGCGTTGCCTTTCAATGGGGCAGAAGAACTTCTTGGTCAGCTTGAAGATTTCGATTTTAGGTATATGTTGGTGAGCAGGGATGATAAGGGGAAGTTTGCCAGATTCGCAGAATGGCTGTTCGCCTGGGTTGGTTCTCGCTATATTATTTGATGATTTTGTTCTAATTTCATTCTTGTAGGGTCCTCGTAATACTCTGTTGCACACTGAACCTCAAGATGAACTAGAAAAGGCGCTGTTACACAAGGCTGTCCATGAGGTAGGCCGGCGTATGGAACCAGCCATCTTCCCCATGGTCATGATTAATGTAAGTATTCCGTTTTCGACATGTCTCTCATTTAGTAATCATCCTTGAAGGACTCCGAATCCTATAGGTATATCTTTATTAGTCGTAATATCCGATCATGTCTATTTTGGTTCAATGAGGAATGCGAGCTGAGTGGGCGATGTCGACTTAGTCGTAAGGTATTGCTCGGAGAAACTTATACTGTTTCCGATTGTATTGTTCATTATCCAGAGTAGTCATACAAATAATCATTCTAGTTCTGTTTTTATATGAATGGAAAGGTTGGTGAGTGCGGTGATGTCTACTTTCTGATCCATTAGTACTAGATTTCCTGTATGTTCCACTCTCGAAATAAGAGCGCTCTATAACGTGAGGACACCAACCGAACGGAGTTTTGTGTTTCTAAATCCTATGGAAGTCATCTGATGAAACCTCAGGCTCAGCTTTATCACCTCTCTCAGTCCCTGTTCTTGCCATGCCCATTTTGGTAACTCAGCCAGTCGACAGGCAATTGTCAGAGCCCATTATACCAGACTATACCTCGCACGGCAAAAGAAGTTTGTTGAACAAGCGCCGTGACAGAACATAGGAAAACGAGGCCAGTCACGGCTTTTCAACTGCTCGTTGCACCGCTATGATACTCGATTGGTTCTTGCGCTTCCAGCAGAAGTCGAGAAAGTATCCAAAGGGTACTTCTGGAGCTAGGGCCACAGGTGAGCAAATCAATCGTTGACGGCCATCTAAAGGAGTTCACGTCGCCAAAGAGGCTGGTGATGGGTTTTTTCATCAAGCAACTAATTTTGCTATACATAATGCGCATATGTTGGATCACCCGCAGATATTTCAGACTATTCACAACACAATAACTACCGGAGCAGCAGGTGAGTTCCGTAGTCCGCTCTATTTCTTTGCGCATACTGAGATCCGTGTGGATGACAGCCTTGGATCGTTTGCTTCCATATACCTGCCCCGATGCTGCGGTAGATTCAAGTGCGCGAGATCCTCCCCCTCGATGTCATCCCGGCACTCGTCAACGAATCTTGGATACTTTGAACAACTGGCTGATCAACCATATTTGGAAGATATTCTGGCTGAATGGTCCAGCTGGCACGGGAAAGTCAGCCGTCGCACAAACGTTCGCAGAGGTGTGTCTTGAACAAGGTCGCCTCGGAGCGGCATACTTCTTCTTTCGATCATCCGGTCGCGACGATCCTCGAACTTTGATCCCGAGCCTCGCATATCAATTGGCGGTCAACGTTCCTGATTATGGCAATCTTCTTGGGCACGCAATCGCTTTCGATCCTTCTATCTTCCAGAAAACCCCTCGCGTACAGTTGCGGAGACTTATCGTGGAACCCTTTACGCTTTTGAGAGCGCAGGGGCATTGGGTAAATCGAACACCGCTCTTGATCATATTAGACGGGTTAGATGAATGCAATGGCATTCAAGCACAGTGCGAGATTGTCGAGATGGTTGGAGAGATCGTCCGGTTGAAGAAAGACCTTCCTCTCCTCTGGCTCATTGCAAGTCGTCCCGAACCTCATTTGCAGTATATCTTCTCTCGAGCCGATTTTTCTATCGACTGCAAGAAGGCAACGCTCGTAATCGACGCAGACACCAGGAATGATGTCAACCGTTATTTACGGGACAGTTTCATTGATATCCGAACGAAGTTCCCACTTGTGACGGATGTCGCTTGGCCATCCCAGGCGCAGTCTCAGTTGGTGGAAGACATTGCCTCAGGTCTTTTCGCTCTTGCAGCCACTATTGTTCGCTATATCTCTGACATCACGTACGGTGATCCTGTCGGGCGCCTTGGAGACTTTCTTGCATTCATGGCAAACGCAAATCATGTTACTACAACAAATCCACTTCAGACTCTTGATCTACTCTATTCGCAAATTCTATCTGAAATTCCCGAAAATGTTTACCCGGCGACAAAACGAATACTATCCTTTTACAACATCATCCCCTTTACGCGTCCGTCCCTGCAAATTTGCTGCAACCTCCTCTGTATGGAGAAAAATGAGATTTATAACGCTTTAGGCAAACTCCATTCACTTTTCGATATACCCTTACCCGATGAAGCTGCCGAGGCTAGTCTGCGTATGCATCATACATCTTTTGGCGATTATCTTCGGTCCGCTTTTCGATCTGGAAAATTTCATATCAGCGGTTATGATTTTTTCTTCCACTGTCTCAAGACGTTACTCTTTTGGTACAAAACTATCCTTGAAGATCCCCGTTATGTCTCTGACGGTATGTTTATACGAGAGCGGATTTGATTAGCGTTGATGGGACAGCCAGGTTCGTTCAGGATGATCGCAGAGTCAACCATATTGTCTGGACTGAAGTGGACTTCAAATGATGATGACAGCAACTTAGCGATGTCTCAAGCCATTACGCAGCTCGCACACCGCATGACCTGGTTGAATTTATCTGAATTGTCCCGTGTTGATGCAGAAGAAATTCTTAATCAGTTCGAAGGTTTCGATTTCAGATACATGTTGGTTGGCATGGATGACAATGGGAAGTTTGCCAGATTCGCGGAATGGTTGTTCGCTTTCGTTAGTTATCGTTGTTCCTTGGTTATATTGTTCTAATTTAAATTTCGCAGGGCCCTCGTAATGCACTTCTGCACATCGAACCACAATGCGAACTAGAAGAGACGTTGCTAGAGAAGGTCGTCAGTGAGGTTAGCCGGCGTATGGAACCGGGCATTTTTCCTATGGTCAAGGTGAATGTAAGCATCTTACTTGCAATACAATTTTCTATCCAGTAATCATCCTCGAAGGACTCCGAGTCTCCCTATAGGTATATTTTCATCGGCCGTGACATCCGATCCTGTCTATTTTGGTTCAATGAAACATGCGACCTGAGTGGGCGATGTCGACTCAGTTGTAAGGCATGGCCCGGAGAAAAGTATAACGTTTCCGACTGTGTCATTCACCATCCGGAAGAATGGTAAAAAATTATAATTCTACTTTACTCTATGAATGACAGGCTATAGACCGCAGGCAATTTGTACTTCCTTGGGTGATTACGTAGGGCTCTTGAATTTTTTATTTGCGTAGCCAGTATTGTTTCGACCAACTCCGAGACGTCTCTTGGTACCAGGATGTAAAGGCAAGTTTTGGTCTTCACTGGTCGCTTCAGTCGCACTAGGACCAGCATCGAATGTGCCTCGCGGAGCTTCGGGCTTATTAAACGACGACGGATCAATCCGCTGAAGCACTTGGTTCACTCCCGTAGGAGTATTTGTAGGTACCAACGGCACTTGCAAGGATAACGCTCTCTTTATCAAAGGCACTTTGGATGTAGAGTGTGCAAATCCGGCTTGAACCGGTTGAGAGCTGTTGGCTGCCATGAATGTCGGACGTCGCCAGTGTTGCGAATTGTTAATGCCCTGAGTCTGGCTAAGGGTTTGGCTTGAGGAAATAAACCCTGGGGGATTCAAGGGGTTATAGTCCTGCGTCCTCGCACGATAATCCGGGCTTGGGGTCGCCGGCCCTGGATACTCCTGTTCCGGGAAACGTTGACGACTAGACCATGGCTTCATCAGCCGCATTTCAAGCAAGTTTTTTTATAACGCACTATTCTTCGATTTGCTTCTGAATTTGTTCTTTGTCAGGCTCAGGACGACCTAACATATGTGACATCGCGTGAATCTGCGAAACGTCAAGACCTGGAGGTACATCTGTAAATAGAGCCTACGAGAATCAACCTCTACTGGGAGAAGAACAAGAAGATGGTTACATACCGGAGACTGCTTCTGAACGGCTGAAACAAAAGGGGAAATATACTTATTTTTCATTACCGCTGCCACTTTTCTCTTCATTGTGCGTGTGAGATAAAGAAGACATTGGGCACGAGTGCACGCTACATAGAGCAATCGTCTAGTTGCTTCATTGGCATCATGCTACCTTCAGTTTTTGTTAAGACTCACCTCTCTTCTTCTACATCGTCTGTTCTATAGAACGGAAAGATTCCATCATCGACTGACAGAACGTCAGAGAGGAATCGCAGACAGCCCGACCAAAGGCATTACCAGAGGGAATAAATACCACTGGCCATTCCAAACCTTTGGCAGCGTGGCAAGTGACGAGCGTAACTTTCTGTTAAGCGTCCGCGTCAACACTAAAGTCAAGTCAGGTGAAGAACGAAAAAAGACATACCTCTTTCTGGTTTTCCTTGTCGCCATCACCTTCCGATGATAGCATTGAAGCCTGTAAGAAAAGTCGCAGGGGTGTTGGACTGGAATTTATGAGAATTGGTGATCACAGAGTTGAGCAAACCTCACCGTTCGACGAGTTCTAGTTCTTCTTCGCCCAGAGGAGGACTATCGGTGTTAACTTCACTTGCAAAGGTTATCAGCTCCTTCACGTTCTCCCATCTTGATTCCCAATCCTTTTGAGTCTTCTTTAGATGATTCTCATAGTCTACCAGCTCAAGTAACTGATGTAGAAGGTCGGGTGGTGACATACCCTAGATAAAATGGTCAGTGCATACTAGGTCATATGATTTATGGGGGCCTACCTCGGACGCAAATCTTTTCAATTTTTGAATGACCTTGATAAAGTTCCCCAGCTTGCGCTTGATTGGAGGCTTGAGATCCGGAATACGGTTATCACAGATGTTTTGAACAAGTGCGAGCATTGATAGGTTTTTACTCTGAGCTATGGAAGATAGTCCGTCTAGGGTCTAGCAGAAGCGTAATTTAGGAGAAGAAAATATTACCGTTCAAGTTGTCGCTCACCTTGTCTCCGACTCCACGACTTGGAACGTTCACCGCGCGGATAAATGCAGGATTATAGTCCGAATTATCGATTAATTGAAGATATGCGAGCAAGTCTTTGACCTAAGGGCAGTCAGCGATGTTAACGATCCAGTAACTCCTATACGAAAAAGAAGTGCTGACCTCCAAACGCTCGAAAAATTTGTGTCCTCCTAAAACGCGACTGGGAATGCCCTCTTTTTGGAGCGCACTCTCCAGTGTACGAGACAAAGCTGTGAACCTTACTAGTAATTTACCATCAGTTCATTTGACTAGAATATGAGATAAGTGGCCTCACGAAGAATGGCAAAATCTCCGTAGTTAAGAAGACTACCCGTATAGGCGACAACTCGTTTGATTTCAGAAGCAATATGTCTAGCCTCGTCATGTTCATCCTGCAAAGCACACAGGACCGGTGTGCTTCCGGTCGGGTGTGACGTGAACAGTGATTTCTGGACGCGTGTTTTGTCTGTAGAACATAAGTATATGCGCATAAATCTTAGCTGATACACACCTTGCGCAACAATTGCCAAACTTGCGTTTAGTATAGAACCGGTTGACCGATAATTTTCCTCCAGAAAAATCTGCTCTGTTTTGGGATAGTCTGACAGTTTGAAGAGGTTATGATTGGATATAGACCTTTTCGATGGAGGGCGTCGGCTCATACCTTTTTGCATCCTGGTCAAGTTTCCAATTTCCGCGGAGCGCCAACCGTAGACTAGAAGCGAATAAGATATGGGTTTTAGGGTCTAGAAAACTTGTTACTAGACTGGTCAGGGTCCCCCACAACCGTTATACACTTGTGCACAGCGAGTTCAACCATTAGCTCGTATTGGATGATATTGGTATCCTGACTGAGTAATAGCCATCATAAGTATACTGACAGGAAGACAGGACCAGAACATACAATTCGTCAATCAAGACATGACTACACCAGTCAACTGCCTTCGGATGGTTTCGGAACAATTTTACTCCAAAGAGCAGAAGATCATCAAAGTCTAGGGAATTTGACCGGTTCAGCGCCTTCTCATAGTTTTCATATATATCTGACACAATGGAATTGATTTGGTCGGTAATTGATGGTATGAGGGACCGAGCTGCGTTGCACGCTTCACGCATAGCTGCAGCATCAAACCCTTTTGCCTTTGCTTTGGAAATCTTGTCTAGTATAGTTGATTCTTTGAGTGTGATATCGGTTTGCGCGAGTTCTGCCTTGTAAGGCTTGAAAAATTCCGTTATAAGTTTCTTACTTCTCGTGGGTGAGTACATGCATATCGATTGACAAGATGGCGATATTCTTACCTCTCCTCTGCGTCGCACACAGTAAAATTTCGCTCGAGAGCAATGGCATTGCCGTATCGTCGCAAGAAATTGGCGCATAATGCATGAAACGTTCCCATCTTGATCTGACTCGTAATTTCATCACCGAGAAGCTTCGTCAAGCGTTGTCGCATCTCGTTTGCAGCCTTGTTGGTAAAGGTGACCGCACATATTGAAGAGGGAGCTATGTCATGGTGACAAATAAGGTGAGCAACTCGAGATATGAGGACCTGTACGGGACCGTTAGAGAGCATTATGGTAAGAAGCAGTTGAACAAACTTTGGTCTTCCCACTTCCAGGACCTGCCAGAATTTGCAGGGGTATTGAAGGTGAATGTTGGACGGCTGTCGGCGAAGTTAGATACACAAACTTCCGTCAAAATACCGTGGCTATATGCTGTACCTTGAAGCTGAGCCGAATTCAAGGAGGATAAGAAATCAGAACCAATTGACCCAGAATTAACGTTGACTGTAGCTGAGAGCATATTGTACAGTGTCAGAGGGGCCCATAAATTAATTAGCGGGACGCGTTGCGCGACTGTTACGTAATACGCGTTTATCTCACGTGGCTCGGCCCCGATGCCTCGAACCCGGCGATAGGAGTAAGTAACTTGAATCCTTGATATCATGATCAATGATATGCCTTGGGATACTCGAATAGATCTGGAGTTCAAACCCAAGCCTTGCCATAAACTATACCAATACACATGCGAGCGTAACTTGATTTCACATCCTAGCCCTCTGGATCTCCTGTCGCTTCTCGGAAGCGCTCCGATGAAGCTTCGAGGCTTGCCGCGGGCTCCTGATGATTTAAAATCACACATTGAGGGAACACAATAATTACATTTCCTGCTTCGCTAGAATCAGGGTAAATAACTTAGCTGCTGTAGCTTATTTGCAGAGTCATGATCAGTAACTTCCACTTATCGGCAAACCGGGAATTTGATTACGTTTGCCAGATTTGTCTGGATCCTCTATGTTGCTCGGCATTTCCTGGTTCCATACTGATCCATACAGTAAGGGCATTTGATGTAAAGTACCTTTCCCTGTCTTACCTGACTAGATTAGACGCACACAAACAGCAGTCTTTTATGCATTATGAGATGCTTGCAGCGTGCGTCGGCCTCAAAGTTTCCCTTATCAGAATCCGAAGGAGGTTCAGGGTCAATTGTATTCGGTGATGTCAATGATCAAGGCAGTGCACAGGCGGCCGCTTCGGAGAATATTTTATAGTGCGCAGTTCACGACAAACATCATAGAGAAGATAATACCCGTCCAATCCTATTGATCTAAACTTGTTTGACGTACCGCAGAACTGCATCAATTGCTGCGCGCGCTGCAGATTAAAACATGTGGTCGTCTACATTCAGAGTTAGTGACCACACGGCTATAAATATGAACTTGATTTGACCTGACTGTGAGACCAAACTCCTCAAGCTTCCCCTCCACGACGATGTCAAGTGCTTTACAATCGCTTGTCAGCACATCTACCCAACTGCTCACTCCACTCGCGGTAACTATCAGCGCATATGTATTCTGCAAGTTGGCCAGATTCGTGTGGTGGGAATATGTCTCCAATCCTCTCAGCGATTTTCCGGGACCAGCAAATCCAAGTTGGATCTATGGGAATATGAAACAAATTCGGGATGCAGAGAATTCTGTATTGCATGAAGCTTGGACTAGAGAATTTGGTAAAACGATTAAATACAAATTTTTCTTTGGGGTCCGTGAATCTGTTTCGTTGAGTCTTGCCGCCCTTGAACTGAATTCCCGTAGCGATCCAGGCTGTATACTACGGATTTAAAGGCTATTTACCATGTCTTGATGAACAGTCAAACCTACCAGAAACCCGAACAATCAAGGTTATTCTTGAGTAGACTGTTAGGTGATGGTATGTTTCACTAGCGTTTCAATGTTCCAAATTTTGGTTTAAAGAGTGTTGATATAGGCGTTCTCGTCGTCGAAGGAGATAAACATCGCGAACAGGTTTGATTTGTCTCTTTACCTTTTAATGCGTTGACTGATATCATCAATTCATTACAGCGGAAAGTCATGGTACTCACTTTGCTCTTAATAATGTCAACGGCAGTCTTCATTTTCATGTTAGAATCCCGCCTTTGGAGCATCTCAAATTCGCGAGTTGACGGAAATCTTCGTGGAAAAAGCACTCGAGGTATGTTATCCCGCATCGCATCGAACGTCAGGGCTTATACTGTACGACTAGCTGAGGGATAGTTGGACGAATGAGATCAAGGAACAGTCGAAAGGGGATTCACACACTTGTAGAATAAATGTGATCCAAGGATTGAGTAGGATGACGTTGGACGTCATTGGGCTTGCTGGTAAGATTTGTGTGGATAATTTAGAGGCCAGAATTGCTGATACGGAGCTTCACAAAAGGGTTCAATTATAATATCAACGCTTTGAAGGGAGAGAAAAATGAACTGAGCGACGCTTTCAATACTTTGTTTTCTTTCAATCCTCGTTTAACAATTTTCATGTTTCTGAGGATAATGCTCGGAAGATTCGATTTCCTGCTAGTAAGTTTTTACTCCTTTTTCAAACCTAATTGCCTGTAACTAATTCATCCCAGCCCACTGAAACCGACCGGCCTACTAATCAAGCTAGGGCTTCTATGGATCGAATCGGGAAACAATTACTCAGAGAAAGCAAGGAAGCAATAGCGCGCGAAGGAAAGGATGAGACGTTCAAGAGGAGGGATTTATTGTCATTGTTGCTGAAGGCGAATATGTCCACAAACATCGCCGAAAGCCAGAGGATGAGTGATGCAGATGTCCTGGCTCGTGAGTCGGCGTCTTTCTGGCGCTCTAGAGCCAACCTCCTGACTTGATGTGCTACAGAGGTTCCGACATTTCTCGTTGCTGGGCATGAAACCACAAGGCAAGACTAACTTTTGAATGTTGATATCTGTTGCTCATGCTCGTGTTACTGCAGTAATTCCACGACGTGGGCACTTTACGCACTTTCTCTCCGTCCAGACGTCCAGAGTAAACTGCGCGAAGAATTGTTTACAGTTCATACTGATAACCCAAGTATGGATGAGCTCAATGATTTACCCTATCTCGATGCGGTCGTGCGCGAAACTTTGCGCGTGCATGCTCCTGTGCCTTCTACGATGAGAGTTGCCACCGAGGATGATGTTGTACCGCTTGGAACGCCTTTTGTGGATCAAAAGGGAAGAGAGAGGAATGTACTTGAGTAAGTTCTCTTGCGTTGGGCGGTCCATGAGCGTTCCTAACGTCGATTATGTGCCAAGGATTAGGAAAGGACAGACGATATTTATTCCGATTTTGGCAATTAATCGCGCCACGGAGATTTGGGGAGAGGATGCAGGCGAATTCAGGTTAGTATCTGCCTTATACGCGTGATCTCGCTAGCTGATGTCTGATGGGTTTGTACAGACCAGAACGCTGGCAATCGGTTCCAGAAGCCGCCGGGACCATCCCGGGAATCTGGGGTAATATGCTCACCTTCCTCGGTGGTCAGCGGGCATGTATTGGGTATCGGTTTTCCTTAGTGGAGTACGTGTCCTTCCTTCTGGTCAGTTCCGCTTTATGGGCTAATCTTCTCGTCGGATTTTGTGTAGGACGAAAGCGTTGCTTTTCACACTTGTGAGGGCATTCGAGTTCAAACTTGCGGTTTCAGTAGACGAGATTGGGAAGAAAAGTGCCATTGTGCAGAGGCCCGTACTGAAAAGTGATCCCAAGGGACGCTCTCAGATGCCTTTGCTTATTACGCCGTATGAGCGAGTGGATTAAGAGCGGTTTTAGTGTGCCCATTTTGTAGTTTACGTATCTTCCCTGGATTAGCCTCGTTAGCGCTGTCACATTGTAATAAGTTACGGCTCTCTTCGCTACCCCCACCACACCCTTTCACTTCGGCCTCTTGCCTCTCTTCGGGCTTGAGATGCCAGCACCATCCAAACAAGACGTCGAAAGGGCACAAGGTAGACCCACGCATCTTCCTGACGACGATGAAGGCGACGAGAGTCAGGCTTTGCTGGCCAACGAAGTCACCGCTACAGGAGAGAAACGCATCGTTTCTGGGTCCGACGCCGACGATGAACCTCTATCTCTAGGAAAATCAGCCGGTTCGTCGACGAAGCGGTTGTCGAGGACTTCGTACTGGGCTCAACTCGTTGCGGCGTTCTTGGTCGGTGTGTTATGCACGGCTGTGATGCACGTCATCGTCGTACAACGTTGTTACAAGTCGTCTACTGGTTCTCCTAACGAAAGAGCTAGTGACCTGAATATGGAAGCTGTGCCTCCTTACGTTGGTTCTTCCGAAGTGCACCACTACCCTCCTGCAGAACCTACGAACAAGTTTCCGGAACTTTTCCCTTCTCACGTCGGATATGCCGGTGCTACACCAACCGGAGCAGAACCAGCTATCGTGGCCACTGCGCCTGCGTGGCCATTGCATTCCGGAGCTCCTCAACTAGTCGTACCCACCCAGCTGATGGACTCGAGTAAAGATGGGAAAGGGAAAGGAAAGAAGAGCAAGTTCAACATGTTGGAGAAGTGGGGGAATCTTTCGCCTTGGTACTCAGTCAAGAGAGGTGCTTTTGGATTGGATTCGGGACCTGAAACTCCGGATACCTGTCGTACTACGGGTTTGCATTTTTTGCATAGGCATGGCGCGAGATATCCGACGGAATGGAGTGAGTTTGCTGTCGAGTTACCCATGACCGTGTATATGCATTGACGCTATTCCTCTTTAGCTAGATACGGCGGTCCTGCCAAACTGGCTCGGAAAATACACGAATCCACGCAAAACTGGACAGGCTCTGGGTTGTTAACATTCTTGAATGATTGGTCCGTACCTTCTTTGCGTGGCTCTCGAGTCCTTATACTCAAATCACCATTAGGACATACAAACTTGGAGCCGAACGTACGTTGACTTCCCTATCTCAGAGCGTTGTAGGGACTCAAACATTATGCAGTCCTCACTCCATTTGGTCGCCAGCAACTATGTTAGTAGCCTGTCTCGCTATCTTTTCCGCGCTCTTGACGTGCTATGCTTAGTTGACCTCGGGGTGACGATGCGCGTCAAATATGGATATCTTCTTCAAAACTTCACTGAATCGGATACTCTCCCCGTATTCAGAACGGAGTCGCAGTACGTGCTCTTATCCTTGCGAAATGTTTTAGTCCTCAACTAGTCCTAGGGACCGTATGCTTGCCTCAGCGATGAATTTTGCTATCGGCTTCTTTGGCTGGCCGCACGAGGATAAATACCAGCAATCCATTACTATTGAAGCCGACGGTGTATGTTTTCCGAGTTCTCCGTCTTCGTATGAACACTCACCTCGTTCTAGTACAATAATACTCTGGCACCATACAAGACGTGTCCTAATGCGAAAACCCAATCCAAGGCCGAACGTGCCGTGTGGTACCTCACTCGATGGGCCGATAAGTACCTAAACGAAGCGCAAAAGCGCATTGCAAAGGATATCAAAGGATTTGATCTGACGATCGAGGATGTATACACTATGCAACAGATGTGTGCCTACGAGGTGAGTTGCTGTCCAGAATTTGCTTGAATCTTTTGCTGATATATGTGCACCTTAGACTGTCGCCCTTGGTTATAGCAAATTCTGTGAGCTGTTTACCGAGGAAGAATGGGAAGGGTTTAATTACTCGTAAGTGTTCCTCTTCCCCATGCCTGACCGTCCTATTGACATGTTCCCCGTTAGGTTGGACCTGTACTTCTGGTACGATTCTTCTTTCGGCTCACCGCTTTCTCGTGTACTCGGAGTTGGTTGGATTCAAGAACTGGTTGCACGTCTCACTCACTCACCTATTGCTATCCACAACACATCCACCAATAGCACTCTTGACGACAATTCAGTTACCTTCCCGCTTGATCAAAGCTTGTATGTTGATGCAACTCATGAAGTCGTCGTTCTCCACGGTATGCACAGCATGTTATACTCTGAACTTTGTGCTGACGTGGCGTCGCTTCAGTCATTACTGCCCTCAACTTGACGAACTTCGCCGAGCAAGGTCCTTTGCCATACACCCATATTCCCAAAGATCTTAAGTTCCATTCTTCGGAGCTCGCGCCATTCGCAACGAATGTTCAATTTCAACGTACGCTTCTCTCATTTTTCTTCTGTTCAAATGCTAAATTTGGTTTTGCTTCTAGTGCTCGAATGCACATCTGTTCCAGGCCCACAAATTCGTATCATCATCAACGACGGCGTTGTTCCTCTAACAAGCATTAAAGGATGTCCAGAACAAGAAGATGGCATGTGCCCGGTCGATACTTTTGTTGAAGCGATGAAGGAAATTATAAGGGATACGGATTGGAATTGGGGTTGTCATGGTGATTGGGATGTACCACCTGGTACCGAGTGGAATACTACAACTGGTGAACCGCCAAAAAGGGGGGATTAATTGGCTGGGATTGGGTTGGTAGTGGAGATGTTCTGTTTCGATGCTTGGTCTCCTGGTCTCTCCTTGCCTCGCTGTTGTTATCGTTCATTTAAGTCGCACACAGTTTTTTCTTGCCTCGCACAATAGCTTAATCAGTATACCATACTATCGAATCTAGGTATCACAGATGGAATTGTTTTCCATGGCCATCTCACCATATTTAATGTACATAGGAACCGTCAAGGTGATCCCAGATAACACACGAGGTGGGTTCTCAAACACGGGAAGAAGGAAGTAGTCCAATCAGGAAGGTATCATTGAAGTGAGGTGGTTGATGTAAGTCAGAGTGCGCACAATAAATATACAAGGAGGGGTTCGAAGATATCTAAAGGGGAAGAAAGAACCTAGCAGGATGTTTATGCGAATCTCAATTCACTCATCTGAGTTCTGTCCACTGTACTCCCGTTGACTGAAAGGCTTGAATATTCGCGAATATGCAACACGACTCGGCACGCTAATATCGATCGCAGAAAACGAATGCCCCTTGAGAGAAAGATAGTATAAGCCAAGTATGGTGGAAATGGCGTTGATTAGGACTGACATGGAGAACAGAAAGACGCTGTTGGGCTTTGTGGACATCAACGATAGTCCTGGAATAAGAACTGTTAATAACATACCAGCGCCATCTCTATGATTACGAGGACGAGATCAATCACTGGAATAGTATAAAGAAGGATAAGCCCTCCCCCACCTGGTAGAAAATTGGGATCTAATACGTACCAACGAAGCAGACGTAAAACAGGACTCCTGAAGTTTTTGTGTTAATTTGTTGTGGAAACTTGGGTAGGAGAATCATGGATTGTACCTTCAACGTGGATACGTTCTACTAGGACTGTTCGTTGATAAGGACGCGTATCTGTGAAAGAAATGAAAAAAGGTTTCTGAAGCTGGTAGAGAAAAGGATCTTTGGTAGGTTCGCGTCCAAACTTCTACGTACATCCTTTTATTGTTGGATAGGCCATTAATGCGAGTGCGACTGGAAAACCCAAGTATGTATATGAATGTTTAGTTCGTCGATTCCAGTTGCTAATTTTCCTTTACCTGTATCGTGTCCCAGCATTAGTATAAACGATGCCCATAGGGTCGAATTGTGGAGATTTACGAAGCAACCTCGGAATGGAAGAATAGTAAGAACTAAGGGTTGTTTTTGTTTTACCTTGTGAGTCTTGGGATATAAATACGCTGAAAGAGCGGTTATTGATGACTCACAGACAAGTCGATCTTTTACGAGAAAGTTAGTGATTAAAACGTAGATGGTAGCAGTTGTGAGTGTTGATATTAGGATGGCGATGATAATTTTGTTCATCTCCCATATCACACATACGCGCAAGCTGGTTATGTCTGGATGGGAGGGATGGGTCTAATCAGAATATCACAGCTGGGGTGAACAGTCGGCTTACACTCTGAGATGATCATGCCAAGGAGATAAAGCACTATTTCAGTCAATGACCATGGATAATTCACATTTGGAATCAATATAATAGTGGCGGGACTTATGCTCACCTCCTACGCCTTCGAACATCGGTTTACACGCTTCCGAGTGCGTGATATAAGAAACTTTATAGCGGGTTTTAAGAATTCAGTGTCTCGCCGGTATGATATGAAAATGACTGACGGGAATAAATAATGATAATATCCACAACGACAAGGTATCTGTTTACCAAGTACGCAATCTTGAGGTGACTCCAGCCAGAACGCTGCCATACTAGTTGCATCTCAACATCTAATGTGATCAACCAATCATAGACCTGAAAACCGCGTGAGCAAAACCCTTTACATGAAGCTAATATTCTGGAAACATACAACGAGGACAATTGTTGCCGCTACCCGTGAAAGAAGCGGATTAATGCTGTATATTCATTATCCTTGGAGAGGGGATCGTTCTTACTGTTAAGCCACTAGGAACTATAATATTTCAACGTGTCCAACAACGGTTGCGGAAACACTCACCTTGCTCCACACAAACTGATCGAGGCCGTCGATGGATTGGGGAGTAAGTACAAACAAAGTGTTGAGCATTATGGTATGCTCGAATGGATGGTGCTTGGGAGAGAGAGAACGACGCTTGTTCGAGATTTAAGTTCTCCGAAGTGAAATGCATTATTGTAAACTGGGCGTACTCATCACGTTGCGTTGGAAATAACTTGATTATCAGTATAGCACCAAATTCTGCAATGATGGAAACTGGAATGCAGCCTTTAGTTCACGTGAGTCAACTTCTATTCTGTTGAAACTGGCAACCGTGCGCGTGCCAGTGATGCATTGATGTGTGGTCACATCAGCCGATGTTCAATAATTGAAATGTTTTTTGTCCACCACACCGTCCACCAAGTCTAAGAGTTCGAAGGTATCTGAAGGGAACGGGAGTCTAGCCGAATGCTTTTTATTCAAACTTCAGTTCGCTGATCTTTGTTCTGTCCAATGTACTCCCAATGAGTGGAGGATTTAAATAGTCCCGAATATGTAGCATGACTCGGGATGCTAATATAGACCGCAAAATACGAGCGACCCTAGAGAGAAAGGATCTGTTGAGCTGAAATGGTGAAAGTGACGCTGATTAGGACTGACATGACGAAGAGAAAGACATCTCTTATGAGCATTAATGATAGTTTCAAGGATATGTATCGTTGATAACTTACCACTGTTAGTTTTATGATTACAATGGAATAAAACCCGATGAGCCCGAGAACCGGTTTAGGCGATGTTGACTGCGCACCGAGGAGGTAGATGTAGAAAATGACTCGTGTGAAGTCAATGTGTCAATTTGAGAAGGGAGATGGTACCTTCGACGTGAATGTTTGATCAGGACTGCCCTGTTCGTCGAAGCGGTGAGATCGAGAGTCGGCTGCAAAGGGCTGGCGGACCCATTCGCGGCACTGACGTCTCGAGAGAAGTGCCACTAGACTCAGCGCATGCGGCAGCCCGTCGTGCTGCCAGTGCTTGCGCCCAACGAGCCCGAGGGTAAGGTATTGGAAGTTATTGTCACGTGTTTCTCTTGGTTACCTTGTTCGTTGTTATCATCCAACTGCATCCGCGCAGCTCTACAGTCTACACGATTATGGCCACAAGCGTGTCTTGTCCCTGGCCATGCATCTAGACGATGAAATGCTGTGGAAATGTCACCAACGCTCGAATCACAATTTCGCGACATTTTTCTCACACTTCAGTCGCTCGTTAGCCGAGCTCGTACCTCAACGTCTCAACCACCAGATTCTTTGTCGTACTGTGATTAATCTACCTATGAATTCTCATCAGGTTTATGTGTGATACATCACCAATCTGCCGGTGGTGTGGTGATAATCAAGGATCTTCTGGTTCACGAATCACGATATGCAGAACAGGCCTGCTCATGATCATGTGCCTCTTGAATCTTTGATGCCATTCCCGAAGGTTGCTTAATACGGTGGATCTGGGGAACTACGTTTCATGGATTTAATATTAGACGGACACTACCTTTATAATTCACCGGTCTCAGGCTTTCTCATCGATTCATTCTCTTTCAACTCACTCTTCCTCAACCTGCACTCCCCATGAGTGTTGCTGCTCAAACAATGTCCTCGATCGGGAGCGTCGTTGGAACATATGGTGCTCTATTTCTAGGGGGATTCTTTGCTTCCATGTACGTCCTAATTTTCCCCGACAAAAAAAGCTGACTCAAAGAGTTTTGTAGCTTGAGTGGATTGGTTGCATTGCAGGTCCTTGTTTACTTTAAACTGTATAATAACGATCCCAGGCACCTGAAAACACTGGTGAGGCCGCTCGCCATTCTCTTGCTTTCGTTGATTTATTTCTCTTCCAAGGTTCTTACCATCTGGTGAGTCTCTCACTATACCACACTCGTAAGTGGATGCGATGTGATGATTACTAGGGTTATCGACATGTTCCATACCGGTCTCGTTATAGCGGGCCTATGGGACTATCTGATTAAAAACTTTGGGCATGCAGATCGCATTGGTATTATACCTTGGTATGTCAACTCGGGAATACCACAGCATTTTCATTAATGCTAGTATGATGTAGGACACTTTCAGTGTGTGCTTTCTACTTCCTATCCGACTGCCTTGTTGACATTTCGAGAAAGGGAACTGTCGCCGTCACTGTTCGTATTCTTCCAACGCCCGTCTACTAACAGTCTTTAAAGCCTTTTCACAGGGTATTCTGACATGCATCGTGCACTTGTGGGCATATACCCAGGGTTTTGATGGCATTCTCATTGATTTTTGCTTCATAGTTTCTACTCCCATCGAATCTTCAGGCGTAAGCCACTTTTAACCCAAAAGACATCGGTAGCTAACGTTTCTTAGTGAGCCGACAAAACTACTTCATTGCCGTGCCCATCGTACGCCTCCGTTTTGTCATGACATGGAGTTTTCAATCATGCTGCCTGCAGTGTATCCTTGCGGTTTGCCGCCTGGTGTCTGCCAGTGGTGCGTCAGATTTGTGCCGGATCTGTTTGAACATTTCTGAGATCTTTTGCAGCAACCACGGCCGAGATGTAAGCATATCGCGAGAAACACTATCAATGGTAACTCAACAGTTCGACTGGCAGGGTACTCACTGGTTCATTCCTTGAATTCAGATCAAAATTCTATGTGAGTCGTCACTCATGGCCTATTTTGAATTGCCTGATAGTTCAAATCCGGTCTTACAGTGGTTATTCACATTGGGACTTGGGCTTTCCTCTGTAGTCGACATCATTGTTACCTGTTCTCTTTTCTTGCTCCTGCGAAGAAAGCGGACAGCTAATTTTAAGTGCGTCTCTCTCGGCTACCATTATATGGACATAATCTCACGACCAATTACTAGCGTGGACGCTGTCTTCGACTTACTCATCCTCTATGCATTCGAAACCGGCTCCCTAACAGCGTACGTTTTCCAGTTTTGTCATGGCTCAATTTTGACCGAAATTGATAACGGTGACAGTGCTGGGACGGTGCTGTCGATGATATGTGTGAGTATCTCGATAGGGGATCTCTTTCGGGAAACGCTAATTTTATTTTCTGAATGTAGTGGCTAACGATGTCGAATAACCTCATTTTCATGGGCCTCCATTTCGTGATCGCAAAATGTCAGGTTTTTTCTACTGTGTCTCGCTATTTATTAACTAATTTCCTACTCTAGTATATGCAAACTCACTTCTGGTAGCGTGAGTTCCACTAATCACTTTTCCCTGGCACGCACTCAAAGTTAAATTACAGGCTAAATACCCGTCGTGAGATTCGACGCGCAAGCCACAAAACTCCTATGGGCATTCAATTTGCTGTACAGCGAACTGTTGCTTTTGAAGATATACGCTCTCCGAAGGTGTGAATGAACCATACTGTTATTTAAAAAGCTGGTATTCAAAATTCTCTAGGTGACAATCAGTGTTGAACACTCGGTTCATCAAGTATACGATGAAGAACTTAATGCTGGGACACCCAATTGAAGTTATTAATTTTCGTGTGTTTTAGTATTTCTGTCTTCCGATCACTGTCTTCATTTCTTAACGTGTACACGTTATCCTCATCTCGATCACGGTCATTTACGAAACTGGGCGCCAGCGCCCCTGGTACGCATCTTGCTTCATATGTATCAAACGTTCTGTCAAAATAAAATAGTATTGTTAACTGATTGGTTCCGTCCGGCTCAATTTGATTGAAGTCTAGGAGTGGTACAAGCCAATCATATGGTCCGCCGTCGTAAGAGTCCCGGGATAGAAAGTACTTTGAGTTATTGTTAGTATTCATGACAGACCTGTCCGATCAGAATTGGCGAACACAAAGCGTTGAGTTGTTCAGATCCCTATAAGTATTCATGACTGTGGGAATTTTTCATGAGTTCACATGTCCGATTGCCTGAGGAAGCTTTATGCGTCCATGTCCTTATACTACTTCTTTGGATTCATTATCACAG
This sequence comes from Agaricus bisporus var. bisporus H97, assembly GCF_000300575.1. Classification (NCBI taxonomy): domain Eukaryota; kingdom Fungi; phylum Basidiomycota; class Agaricomycetes; order Agaricales; family Agaricaceae; genus Agaricus; species Agaricus bisporus. Next base: position 2,606,147 of record NW_006267355.1, read on the forward strand.
TGAATCAGATTTTGAAGTTGAAGATACTAGGTATTAACGTGAAAACACTCGCGGCCGAATTATTAATCTCCGAATCTGCGCCCTTCATTAGAACATACGAATAAGCTCACTGGCACTGCTTGTCGCTTTTAAACATTGATATCTGAGACTAGAATAGAATGAAGAACACTCCGATCAACGAGAAAAGAATGGGTGTCAAGGGCAGTGGGGGCGGGGCGTTGATCGCACGGCGGATGAGGTATAGTCGGGATTAACCCGAATGCCAGGTTGGATCAACCAACATTATGGAGACTTGGATACATCTGGGAACCATGAACAAATCAAGACGCAAATACCTCACGAAACATGAGACTCTTGGATGACTTGATTTTGAAAAGGAAGAGAAAGAATGATGTTTCTCACCCTCCGAAGTAATCATGCTAAAATTTCCATCTGCGTCTACCAGTCTGTCGGCATGGGAAAATTTCATCGGGGGTGAGTACTAATTATAGGTTCTTAACACATTTCATCATGTGGGTATGACTGTTGTCGCCTGCCGTCAAACTTCAACTTTCGAATATTCTCTAATAATACCTTTGGGTCCGTCTTTCTCGCGTCCAAATAATTTCCTCCCATATTTTCGGTAGCAGTGGACAGTTCTCGTAGGGTTCAGAAACGTAAAAACAAATTCTACTTGGATGATATTCCGATTTACCATACGAACGATCTTCGTGAGACTCCAACCAGAACGCCGCCACATGATAGCTAATTATATCTCTACGTCTAAATTTTAGTTATTTTTAGACCTAAGATGAGCATGAGCAAAGCACTTGAGATGAAAGTAAGATTCTGGGAACATACAACGAGGACTTTAGTTGCCTCCTATCAGTGTCTGAACTCGAATTAATACTATGTATCCATTACCGTTGGAGAAGGAATTGTCTTCACTGTCGGGTCACTACAGAATTATAAGGTTCGAACGTATCTGACAGAGGTGGCAAATGCACTCACGTTGCTCATAACACTGATTGATTGAGCTCACCAATGGAGGAGGAAGTTCCTGGATATTATAATATGCTGGTATGAATAGTGCTCGGAAGGGCTCTTGGAGTGAAATGCAGTGTTTATTCATCAGGCGCCGTTAGTTAACGAGATGGAGACCGTCTTGGCGACTCGCAACGCTGGGACTCAACTGCCCTTCATAGAAGAAGGTGTACACAGAAGCTTGATGTCGGAAGTGCAGTCTCTAGCAGTCATCAACTCTAGGACTTCGTTGAACTCCGAGTCGCCGATGGCCGACTGACGTGAATGGCAGCGTGTCGGATGAAGAATTTTTAGTCCAAGCTGATTGTTAGAGATTTCCTATCTCTTGTTCAAAGTCAAGTATCAGTTGCACTGGTTGGGGACGATAGATATATCTGTTTCGTCGAGAAGAAGTTCTCTTGGCGACTCGGGTCTGTTTTAAGTGACGTGAAGTCACAACAGAGTAACGTCACGCTCACGCATGGGATCGACGTTCATCGTCATTGTGTTTTCCATCCTCATCCTCCTCCTGACCTTGCCGTATGACACCGGGAGATTTACTGCTAGCGATGGCCACAGGCGTATCTTGTTCTTGACCGCACATCCAGACGACGAATGTCTTTTTTTTGCCCCTACGATACTTGGACTCAACCGTACAGAAACCAACCTTTACGCGCTCAGTCTTTCAATAGGCAATGCAGATGGTCTTGGGGCAGTGAGAAGAGAAGAGTATCACAGAAGCTATGATGTCCTCGGTATTCCCCATGAGCAGCGCTGGATAGTTGATCATCCGTGGGTAGTCTTCTTTGAGCTCCGGCTCCAACTTGATGGAATGTTATAGGAAGCTACAAGATAACTTCACTTCGAGTTGGGATCCCAAGGTCATAAGCAAAGAGATCAATCATTACATTCTCAGTAATGAGATTGATACGGTATCTCTTCTTTCCCGTTTGTCTTGCACGATCTAAGCCATTGCCAGATCTTAACATTCGATTCGGCTGGCATATCCTCTCACCCCAACCACATCTCACTTCCTTATGGCGTCGCACATCTTATCCAACATCTCGACTCCCTCGACCGCCCAACGCCGCGTCTTTATACCCTCACAACGGTCCCGTTGTTTGCCAAGTACACGTCCATCCTAGCACCACTCCTCGCCAAATTTGATGTTGTGCTGGCGCGAGTCGTCGACCGCTTGATCAACCTTACGGGAAATAAATCTGCCCTGTCCAGCATTTTGCCAGTGAGGATCAGCGATCCGCCTTCCAAAGCTAGGGCTGTGCCGATGTTCGTTTCTGGAATTCCTGAATATGTGCGCGCGTTGAAGGCGATGCGGATGCATGAAAGCCAACTCGTATGGTTCCGATGGCTTTATGTGTCGTTTTCGCGGTACATGTGGGTAAATGATTGGCAGGAGGTCAAAGTACAGTGACGTCCTCGGCCTACTACCGTCTTCCCCTGGTCGAGGTCAAGCTACGGCTTCAACATCCATTCATTGTCTCATCTTTTCCCCGCAACTTCTCCCCGCCCTACTTACCAGTTGCCGTCAATTTCCTAATACGATTTACTTTGCTTCTGAACTCCCTTGGCGTTGCGATTGACCATTGACCTTGTTTCACCGCTCGTTCGGTAATGCAGTCAAGTGAGGGGTATGTGTTTGAATTTTGTAAGCCAATACTTGTGTAATACACGAACGACCATAACCGATATCCGAACCCTACTGCCTAGTGTCCGGGTCTTCGAAATACTCGTGTTATATATGTCTGTCTCAAAATCTACTTCCAAGCGTCCGCAATAACCTTACTCGCACGCTCGGCAAACCCATATACTGGCGCTTGCGTGTGCCCACTTGGAGCCGATGGCTAGATAACAATTCCCTGAGCAACAGGTCCTGTCCCTGATTGGAGTGACTTACGATTACGGACGCATCGACAACTCTCAACCCGTTGACGCCTTTGACACGAAAATCTGGATCAACTGCTCCCCATGTCGCACCTCGAGGAGACATCGACATTGACCCGACGCCATGAAGGTATCCTCTAGCTGAGCTTCGTATAAAAGCATCCAAATCTTCGTCGGAAGTGATATTTGCCGCGGGGAATACCGTGCTGTTAACAGAGTCTTTGAAAACCGGAGCAGAGAACAATCTTCGTGCGCTTCGGATTCCTTCTCGTAGTATGGCGATATCGACCTCCTCTGATAACATGTCAAAGTCGATTAGTGGGTAGGCAAAAGGATCAGAGCTGCTGAGAGTAATGGAACCACCTAGGCGCGTAATTATCAGACTTGGATCTGCAGGTTTCTATCTATCAAATTTCCAGTACTTACGCGAAACTGGATGTAGATTGATCACAGAATGTTGAATCGTAACGCCCACCGAATCTATCTCAGGTTGAATTCCGCATATAACCATACAAATAAAGTATTGTTACCTTGGGGTGGAAGTGGAATTGGAACTGGGGTACCGGGAAGTTTGTGACTGATCTGCAGAAATGCGAATTCGATATGGGGAGAAGTTTCGCCCCCTGTCGGATCTGGCAATCCGCTGCTGAAGGGTGGTTTATCTTGTGGTAAACGGACCCATACCATGTGGTTCAGGTGCCCCGCTCGAGCTATTGGACCTGTCCTTGTCTCATTCCATTCGACTAATGCTGCATCCCGATCGAAGCTGCAAAGATGTTAGGTGTCTCGCAAAGCAATTTCGGGCGCAACCTTACTCTGTGGTTTGGATAGCTGTGTCAAACATAAGGACGACGACAACCTGATCTGTCAAATTCTTCCCAATCCCTGGATTATCCACCAATGCCTCTATGCCGACGGCGCTGAGTTCTTCTTCGTTCCCAACACCGGAATTCAAAAGGATCTGGGGGCTACCGATCACTCCTCCAGATACAATGACTTCCTTCCTGGCTCGCAGTTGCTTCTTCTTTGCGTCCTGTTCCTGCCAATCGGTGACAACCTCTATTCCTCTGAAATCCTTCCCCTTTCCCACAGATAATACTCGAGCGACGTAGGTGTTGACTAGGACATGCACGTTGTCTCCGGCACCATTCAAGTATGCCGTTGCTGAACTACTCCTTTCACCGTTGTGGTCGATTGTCGAATGAACCCAACCTATACAAATCAGACCGTCGCCCTGAATTTGACACTTCAATTGCTTACCGACGCCGATCGGCTTTCCGCCATTCATATCCAAGGTGAATGGAAACTCATCCTCGAGCTCTTTCGTTGTTTCGAGTAACATGTCATTGAATGGATGATCGGAATATGAAGCCACTACATGTAAATTCCCGTTAGATCCATGAAATGCTGGATCGAAGTGGCCTTCCTGTGGTCGGTTTTCGGAACCCTGTTCGAATTTTTCCGACTGATGGACAAAGTGAGTAGGCCAATTTGTTTCAGTAAATTTGGATTAACCTTGGTCAGGAGAGGTAGAATGTTGTCCCAAGCTAATCCTTCGTCACCTGTTATTCTCGCCCATTCATCCCAGTCGTCCCTGGACCCCCTTGTGTACCCCATGCCGTCTGTTTGACGATTTATTCGTCAACTGAAAGATTCAGCCAGTCGACTATAATCACTTACTATGGGAGCTACAACCACCCAGCATCATTGCTCTGGAGTATCCCAAAACTCGTCCCTCTAAATGAGTTTGTGCTGTGGTTGTGTAATTCCAGTCAACTTTCGATTTTGTAAGTTCACCACCCCGCCCTGGCGGTCGCGTCGCAAATACATCTTCATTCCTGGTGGACAAATCGGTGACCGCATGGTTTACTTTTGCAGAGTAGGTACATACGATGGTCCGGCCTCGACGACTAGTACCTTCCAGTTAGGATTCTCTCCAAGACGAGCGGCAACAACTGCTCCAGCGGTACCACCTTGAAAGGAAAGGTCTTTTCCACATTATTTCTCCGAAAGCTAAGAGTAAAAGCTGACCTCCAGCAACTATGAAATCATAATCAACTTCTTGTGGCAAATCATCTGCGTGGTTGAATACAACAGCAGTCCTTGCGATGGGGATAGTACTAAATAGCGTAAGGGCGAGTAGCTTTGTTAACCGCTGCATTTAAACCGAGGGAATCAAACAATAAGAAAGTGGTAAAAACAGCATATTTTATACAAGAAGTCGGCATTCTAAGGCTTCGTCAGTCTCACGTTCGGCAGAGAGATGTTAACGGTTCTCGTCAGCTGATAGGATAACCTATGACCACCGTGTAAATATTATACATGGTCGGATTGTTGTTGAGTTCCCATAATCAAGGACTAGTAGTAGACCCGAATCACATCGGGTGAGAAGGCAATGTCACGTCAAGCTTCAAGATTGAAAGTACTATTTTGTTTAAAGGTTTGGAGATTGGAAATGTCAACGAGAGCATTCCATTGAAATAGGTTATACCGTTAATTGACACACATGACCTTTCAAGTTTTTTTTTTTTTTTTTTTTTTTTTTTTTATTTCAATTCAAATTTATTGACCGGTGCCCGAACGCAGACCGGAATGACCTTTCAAGTTTCCCGTTCTTTGCATAAATAACTTTCAAGGCTTGTATCCCCACATCCTTCGAATAGCAGAGGTTCTGTCCTGAGAAAGGATTCGTCCTGATTCGAAGGTTTGGCATGGGACAGGGCACTATTCGCATCCCGGCATACTACTTCCCGTGTGCTTGAGTGGAGCATGGTTTATTTATACCTATTCGGACATGCCGTTTTGTTGCTTCATGTGAAAGGCTCTCCGTCCGCTCCATTGATTGTATATCTACCAACAGTTTTATGATGCAGTGACCGCTGAACTTGCTGAGTACTAGTTCGAGCCTTCATCTTGCTGCAAAATCATCCCCATGATCACTAACACCGAAGGCACCATTCACTGGGCCGGTGAGCAAATAATACCACGGTATTATTGAGTTATTACCCAATCATTATTTTGATTGAGCATTCAATAATTCCACGGTATTATTTAATCCTTATCAGGAGATTTTATCAAATAAAGAACAGCACAATATTTTACCAATATCTAGCTCCGATTGACTTGTGTGCCAAACGAATAATGTCACAAAAAATCATCAATCATCCCACGAGAGTTATCATGAGATTATTGGGAACCAAAATCAAAAAATGAATTGATAAAGCAACTAACCCCTACTAACCCTCGCTTTATCAATTCATTTATTGATTTTGGTTCCTGATAATGTCTTGATAACTCTCATGGGTTTATTGATGATTTATTGTGACATTATTTGTTTGGCACATGAGTCAATCGGAGTTAGATATTGGTAAAATAATGTCGTGTTCTTTATTAGACAAAATCTCCTGATAAGGATCAAATATTTCGTCGCGAGCCGGATAGTCACCAGTCAACCAACATTATGAGTTGGGATTGAGGGTCTTAGGCTATAGGGCCCGAGATCCCCAGGCGGTGAGATTGAAGCTGGAACGCAGTCGGGTCACCCCAAAAGCGTGGGCTTCGATCACCTATGTTGGCTGACCGGGCTTCCAGTAATAAGGGTTCGGGTGGGTGGGAAATAAAAATAAAAGATGTAGAGGTGCGGAACGTATAGGACCGCACCGATAGAGTAGTAATAGTAGAAGAGATAAAATGTGACGTGTCACTCTAATCACAATTGATCATTTGGTTCACACACACGGTCTTCGCTCCGAAAAATCAGACCGCGCTCGTTCCTCGCGCGTTCTTCCACTTTCGTCGCGAGCCGGATAGTCACCAGTCAACCAACATTATGAGTTGGGATTGAGGGTCTTAGGCTATAGGGCCCGAGATCCCCAGGCGGTGAGATTGAAGCTGGAACGCAGTCGGGTCACCCCCAAACGGAGGGCACCGACACAGCCGACGCGTTCCGGGGAGAGCTCACCCCCAAAAAGAGGTGTCTGGAGTGTAAATAGATTAAAAGACGCTTACCTACCTGGAGTAAGACATTAAGTTGCCAATGACTCATAGCAAGCCCTCACACAAGGGTGGCAAGCAAGAGTTGTCCAGAGTGAAAACTCGCTCTAAAAAGGCCATCAAACGGGCATAAAGTGAGAGCGAAGTTTGCTCTAAACAGGCCATCAAGTGGGCATAGAATATGGGTGAAGACTTAGGTTCACCAAGAGCAAAGGTTGCTCCAAAAAGCCATCAGGTGGGCATAGAACATAGGTGAAGACTTAGGTTCACCAAGAGCGTAGATTGCTCCAAAAAAGCCATCAGGTGGGCATAGAACGTAGGTGAAGACTTAGGTTCACCAAGAGCGTAGATTGCTCCAAAAAAGCCATCAGGTGGGCATAGAACGTAGGTGAAGACTTAGGTTCACCGAGAGCGTAGATTGCTCTAAAAAGAAGGCCATCATACGGGCATAGGTTGTCCTCAAAGGAGAACATGAAAATAAAAGATGTAGAGGTGCGGAACGTATAGGACCGCACCGATAGAGTAGTAATAGTAGAAGAGATAAAATGTGACGTGTCACTCTAATCACAATTGATCATTTGGTTCACACACACGGTCTTCGCTCCGAAAAATCAGACCGCGCTCGTTCCTCGCGCGTTCTTCCACATACCGTGGAATTTTTGAATGCTCAATCAAAATAATGATTAAGTAATAATTCAATAATACCGTGGTATTATTTGCTCACCGGCCCAGTGCATTGTCATCCACAATCTTCTCACCCCAGTCTCGTCACTATTACTTGCAGGGCTGCTTCCGGCCGCATGGCAAGATATCGGATGGGCTTGGTGGATACAGCCTGCTGAAACTCTCCCCGTTACCTTGACAAATAACTCTAGGCGGGTTCAGCATTCGGAACATCGGAGTTTAACAACCCCAAAGATGGACTTGGAACAATACATGGTGGTCCTAGTGCGACTAGTACGATTCAAGAAGAAAGAGCCCCCAATGTATCCAGGGACTCTCGTTGAGAAGACACGTCTTAGAGTAGGTCGAAATAATGCTTGTTGTGCCAATGAGAAAATCAAACACCTTACGCATTTCTCAAAAGGTATAGATTGTCAATGTCATTCATAGATTATGGTAGAGTTGAAACTGTTGTTACACTTCCTCCGGGAAATGAATGACACAGTCCGAGATAGTGTACTTTCCTCCGGGTAATGCTTTACAGCTAAGTCGACATCGCCCCATCAGATGCCGTTCCTTGTCGAACCAAAATAGACATGACCGGATACCATGACCGATGAAGATATATCTGTAGGGAGATTCGGAGTCCTTTGAGGATGATTAACGGACAAGAAATCCATTGCAAGTCAAATGCTCACATTTATCTTGACCATAGGCAAAACTGCCGGTTTCATGTGCCTGTCTATTACACGGACAACCTTCTCTAACAACGTCTTTTCCAGTTCATCTTGCGGTCCAGTGTGCAGAAGAGTATTACAGGGATCCTGCAATATAAAAATTAGAGCGATAGCAATAAAAATAGTCGAAACTAACCGAAGTGAAGAGTAAGTGTAAAAATGTGGCAAATTCTCCAGCATCACCTCTATTTACCATGATATACCTAAAATCGAATGCTTCCCATTGATGGAAAAAAATTGGATCAGTATGAGGCGGATAAAGAAAGAGTCTCCAAATCATGGTGGATACGAATATTGCAATGCGTTTAGACGTCACTTGATTGTCGCCATTGTCACTCGAAGTCCATTTCAGTCCAGGAAGTATGACTGAGTTCGCAATCATCCCAAATGGGCCTGGCTGACTGGTCAGCGGCAATTGGCAAATCCACCCCCAAAATAAACATACCGTCAGACACAAAATGGGGATCTTGAAGAATAATTTTATACCAAAAGAAAAGCGCCTTGAAACAGTCGACAACAATATATTCACGGCTGATATGAAACCTCCCAGATCGAAATGGGGTAAGAAGGTAGTCGCCAAAAGATGTATGATACATTATCAAACACGTCATTTGAGCTTCACCGGGTGACGGTACATCGAAGAGGGAATGAAGTTTGCTTAGAGCGTTATAAAACTCATGGTTAGCCATACAAAGGACGTTGCCAGCACATAGCACCTCAAGATTGGAAATCTGGTAAAGGGATAGTATTTGCTTCGTCCTCAGATAAACGTTTTCGGGTATTTCAGATAGAATTTGAGAATAAAGCAGGTCAAGAGTCTGAAGAGGATTTGTCGTAGTGGCATAATTCGTGTTTGTCATGAATGCAAGGAAGTCTCCAAGGCGTCCCATAGGATCACCATAGGCAATATCAGAGATGTAGCGGATGATAGTTGCCGCCAAAGCGAAGAGACCCGAGGCAATGTCTTCGACTGTTTGAGACTGCGCCTGGGAAGGCCAAGCGACATCCGTCACAAGCGGGAACCTTCTTCGGATGTCAATGAAGCTGTCCCGTAAATAACGGTCGACATCATCTCTAGTGTCAGCATCAATCAGTAGCGTTTCCTTCTTGCATTCAATAGAAAAATCGGCTCGAGAGAAGATGTACTGTAGGTGGGGTTCGGGACGGCTCATGATAAGCCAGAGGATAGGGAAATCCTTCTTCAGCCGGACAACCTCTCCAATCATCTCGACAATATCGCACTGTGCTTGAATCCCTTGGCATTCATCTAGCCCGTCCAATACGATCAAGAGTGGTATTTGAGTTGACCTGTGGCCCTGTGCCTGTAAGCGCGTGAAAGGTTCGACGATGAGCTTCCGCAGTTGTACACGAGGAGTTTTCTGGAAGATCGAAGGATCGAGAGCGATTGCGTGTCCCAGGAGATTGCCATAATCAGGAACATTGACCGCCAATTGATATGCGAGACTCGGTATCACAGTTCGAGGATCATTGCGACCGGATGATCGAAAGAAGAAGTATGCTGCTCCGAGGCGACCTTGTTCAAGACATATCTCTGCAAACGTTTGTGCAATGGCTGACTTTCCCGTGCCTGCTGGTCCACTCAGCCAAAATATCTTCCAGAGATGGTTGATCAGCCAGTCGTTCAAAGTGTCCAAGATTCGTTGACGAGTGCCGGGATGACACCGAGGAGGAGGATCTCGGGCACTCGAATCGACGGCGGCATCGGGGCAGGTGTAAGGAAGTAAGCGATCCAAAGCTGCCAAAGGGGCGTTGGTAGGTTGAATACGAGCAAATCACAGATATTCACCTGCTGTTCCAGTAATAATTGTGTTATGGATAACTTGGAAGTTTTGCGGGTGATCGTACATATGGGCGCCATGTATTGCAAAATTAGTTGCTTGGTGAAAAAATCCGTTTGTGGTGTCTTCGACGATGTGAGTTCCTTTGGATGGGCATGGGCGTTGATCGACTCACTCGTGTTTGTAGGTTCAGAGCCAGTATCCGGTAGTGTATCTTCCTTTTCCAATTCGGAGGCAGTGGGCAGGAAGCGCGAGAACCACTCGAGTATCATGGTGGTATAATGAGCATTAGGGATACTGTGACCGATTAGCTTTGCTGTTTTTGTGTTCTGTCACGGCGTTGAGTCTTTGATGCATTGATGTATACATAGACTTGCATTACAACTTGCAATCGATAACGTATGACGATATCAAGTACTTGGATTCGGTTCCTGGTACGGAAACACGCGAATGAACTTTGAAGTAAGGAAGGATAGGGATACGCTTGAGTGGTTTAAATCGCTTTTCTCAGGAATACGTATATCATCAACTTTGGTCAGTGATATTAGCACAATTATGTTGGAAGAGATGGTAAGGTCGGGTATATGTAATAGAAGGAGAAAAAGGTGGAAAGCATGCTTGGTTGGAGGCATTTTGTTAACAAGGCAGATGATTGGCTGATGATTTCGAATTATTTACCTCATGAGTCAAATAATCAACTCGCTGAAGGAGTTGTGCATGTTCGCATTGCCATATTTCCCGCGTCGCTCGATCATGAACTTGTCGGTGAGCCTTTCCCTGATCGATAATAGAAGCAGTGGAGTCGCGTGAAAGGACTCCCGAAGACCAAGAGGTGAAACAGGGGTGTCGCTGCCCCGTTCGTTCATGTGCGTTTTTCATGCTTCTTGTTAGGTCAAAACACTGTAGATTAGCAAATGTGCTGAGGAACCGTGAAGCAACGAACCAGGCCTTCAAGCCGTCCAACGTCTTCGCCTAATCGTTCAAATGCTTCGCGTACAAGAAATTGCCATTGTGCCATATACTGCTCGTAGAGGGTGCTATTGCTTTCCAGTTCCAATACCGGTTCGAAGATGGACTCTCCACCGAAGGTCGACGATATAGATGTCTTGAATATTCTGGAAATATCCAAGCACGCGCTGGCAGCTATGAAATCGAAGGAATTGAAAAACGAGAGTCCGAATCAGCTGAAGTCACTACATACCATTAAATCTGGTCCAGGCGTCGAAATATTTGGCGGTGACACTGTGCGGCTGACTCGGAAAGATCGGGTATTGGCCTGAGCCCGGCGAGCCCGAGCCTGAGTTCGCCGAAAATGACCTCCATATGGCGCTTGAAGAAGTGAGGTCGGGCTGGTAACGCACGGTCAATAGATGTGTTTAAGCTCTTAAAAGACTATAGCCAAAAAAATGGATGAAGGACAAAAATCGGGTCAATTTGAAAAATTGTGACGTTTGCGGTAAGAATTGATCGAGGTGCCTCCTTACGCTAGCCACCATGGCCACTGGTATCACCGCCGCCCGCCCACAACCATACAGTCTCAACCTGTTCACGGCTCTGGCCTCGTGAATGACCTGCACATTGAGCCACTCGCCTTGTTTCGTCGAGACCCGGGATAACCATCACCTTCAGTTTTTGGGAGAAATTTGCGGAGAACGAGGTGTCGAAAAACAGGAAATCAGGATGAACTTTCTATGGCAAGTAGATGGATGAAGTAGAAATTTGCAGATCTGGTGCGTTGTCTTATTTTCTACATGCTGGCCGTTCGTTTCTCTTATAAGTTGACGTACAGAAAGAGCTTGAGTTAAAATGAGTCGCGCCGTTGACTTTTGGGGTCCTCAGCATCAGGAATGCTACGACTCGATGCCAAGATTCACGCCCACATTGAAGAAATTGACCTCAACATTTCCTATTATCAAATGGACGCGGAGATCCGGAATAAACAGGTGTGAAAAAATCAATTTTTGAGGTTCAGCCTTGCGTCTTGACGCGCCGTCAGATACAGGAATCGAGCAGCTTCACGAGCCCAGATGGTGCACCACTACTTGGTCATAGTGCACGAGCACCATACATCGCCAAGAAGCTGCGGAAGGGAATCTTTTCTACGTCGAACAGACACAATTTGAAGATACTTGTCGGACGCAGAACCTTGAAGCAGACATAAATGAAGGCCTTGCACAGAAACCGTCAACCCTAGTTTCACGCTGGACAGTGGACACCCTGCAGATTCTATGAGGATCTTCATCTTGTTTCTTGCTATCTTGCGCTGTCTTGAAAGCCAACAATCAGCACATCGAGCCTTGAAGCAAACAAATCGGATCTTGACGCAAACAATGCCGCCTTGCTGCACGCCCAAGCCTCAAGAAGAGAATTAGTTCCATTCCATACGTGGTTCAAGGTGAAGATTGATTCTGACTCACCACCGACTTTGGCCCTCCTATATCCGAGCACAGCCACTAGTGTGATACTGTGACGAAGAGCGCATCAACAGCGCGGTCGGGGCTCGGGCTTGCGCTGGAGGGGAGCCGAACATCATCTGTGATTCGGTACGAGGAGAGAGACCAAGTCCTGGTGGCATCACGTCATATCCTGAGGATTTACTTCCATGGTCCTGTATGAAAATCCAACACTTCGTGTACTTCGACGGAAGTGGCATATCTGCCATCCATGACGGGAAGATGTTCGCTTTTATGCTTCTGCGGCCCAGCCCTTGGTAGATTCTCGGAATGTGTATTTGGGTGTTGGTATAGTGAAGTGGAGACTTATAGCGGAGATTCCTGCTATGCCGAGTATCGATGGCCCATCCAGAGGGGGAGGTCTAGGCCATGTGCTGGACATAGTAACAAGAAGGGCGGATTTGGACACGGTGGAATTGAACGAGGAGGACATGAGAGGAATGACGGAGACGCGGTGAATTCGCGCGACGCATAGCCTAAGCCGCTGGACACAAGTAAAAGATTGGTTGTCGTTGAAGGCCCTCGCACCTTATTTCTCGAGCGAATTGTGCCGCGACGTATTGGACGGAAAGCCTTTCCATGTTACCTCTTCGGTTGTGGCGTGGGATGTCTACGGTTGTGTCGTGGTCGTAGAGCGACTGTCAGATGATTGGCTCGACTCCTGGCCACAACCTCCGTTCCTGCATGGTGCATTCTAATTCATGAATGTTGACGGCATCGATCAATGATGAATCAATGAATTAATATTCCCAGATATTCATTGTCATACAACGATCGACTCTAATTTTATACCAGCCATGTCGAGCGATACCTCAGAACAGTGAATAGCTATTAAACGACAGATCAACTCCATCAATTCGAATATATGGAGAAAGGAAGCGTCAGCAAACAATGGGACGGAGGCTTTTACGCTTTTTTTACACACTGATTCTCAAAATGGACATCAATGAGCTCGAAGCCCTGCCGGCCCTTTAAATGGTACCCGTTCGTATCGCCTGCTCCACGTCTCGTATTCGACCCCCACTTTCCTTGTCTCTCCCATTCTCTCCCCATTCGTTCTTTGCTTCTCCTCTTTTTCTTTCTTTCTGTCGCTTCAAGTGCCGCAGAAAACCATTCACTAGCAAACCATGCAACCCTATCATATCGACCCTTCAAATGAAGCCCTACTTCCTGGGGTGCAGCCGCCGCTACCCCCTCTTATGACATTTTCTGCCCAACGATACGAGCCTCGACTTCGGCCTCCGCCCGCTCCTTGTAACAGTCTTTTGCAGCGTAACAAGCAAGATGATGTAGACATTGAGACCAGTAGTGTATGGTCGCAGTCTACTGGTCGCATATCACTGGTAAGCCTCTTGTGCGCGTCTTCCTTGCATCCTAGAACCGATTGATTCTTACAATCCAGATCTCGTCGATGGCTGCGAGCGTGAATACCGAGGGAGGCCGTGGGTTTGGATGGAATTCGTGGGTTACACAGGTGCGAATTTTTGTCCGTCTTCTTTTGGTTTATCTGACTATTGCTGGCTTTGCAGCTTGACATCATGCGCAGAAAAGTTATGAGATAATGAAACAGAGGTTTGTCAATCGGTTTTCCCTGGTACGGAGGGGCATATCTCAATTGGTGCGAGGCCGCAAAATGGTACGCATTGTTCTTTTACGCCCTCAAAATTATAGCTAATTTTGTTTTTATGACGTTAGAATATGTCAAAATAATCTCAAAAACGGAAGATGGGATCTAGATTTCCTTTTTGCGAGAGACGAGATACAACAGCGGACTCAACGCGAAATCTTGTTTGCTAACAACACCAACAAGCTATTGGAATCATGGAAGGAACGTCTAGTTCGAATCACTATCTCCGTGGTTGAAAGCAGGAGGAAACTCGGTTATTCTACGTTCTTCTATTTTTTGGAAGATGCTGGGAAGGTGTTTAGTGGATTTCGTCTTTTCTTGTCTTATGTTGTCAAAGAGAATTATTGACTACATATACTAGTCTGTTATTAATCCCGTATATCCGTTACTGGATCTATGAAATCTATCTTACCACTTCTTGTATCGATTCATCCGGCTTGGTGGACATCGAGATCGACTCTCTTAGATCTTCTGAAGCGTAGTTCGGGCGCTAATCAGCTTTCCGTAATTGCGACCAGATCGCAACCCTTCCTGACTCATAACTGGCACGTGTAAAACTTTATGTTACCGTTAAATACCCGCGCTGTCTCATAGCTTGACATTTTACGCCCATCTCGATTGTCCAATGGCGGAACAACAACCCTCGAACGAGAAACCATTCAAAATCACTATTCCAGACGAGGACTTGAAACTCTTGAAGACGAAATTAGAATCGACAAGATTTCCTGATGAACTCGAGGACGCGAAACGCGATTATGGCGTACCCTTAGCTGATGTTCAACGTCTTGTCGCGTATTGGAAGGATCAGTTTAATTGGAGGGATCATGAAACTCAGCTTAATGAAGATTTACCTCAATTTACTCGTGATATCGAAGTTGAAGGCTTCGGGACTTTGAACATACATTACGTTCATAAGAAGAGTTCTGTATCGACCGCGATTCCACTCCTTTTCATGCATGGGTGTGAGTGATTGCTTTTCTCTTTTGTTTTGACTATTGTCGATTTTAATAGTCGGCTTTGTAAACCTCAGGGCCTGGAAGCTTTATTGAAGTCAGAAAGATCCTAACGTTGCTCATTGCGGACTCGCCTCAACATCCGAGCTTTCACGTCATAGCTCCCAGTTTGCCTGGCTTTGGATTTTCCGAGGCACCGAAGAAGAAAGGTTTTACGCTTGATCAAATTGCGGAGGTTGGTCACAAACTCATGCTAGCACTTGGTTATGATGAGTACGGTGAGTTTACAATGTGAATTTTATTTGTAGGACCCCGTTGGTTGATTCTTTTCTCTCTCTGCCTTTCAGTGACCCAGGGAGGAGATTGGGGAGCGTTCGTATGTGCCAACAAGTTCTCGCCAAATATATTACCTTATACTCTTCTTTCTTCTGAACACAGACTGGTGGGCGCATAGCTGCCAAATATGGTGGTAAAAATAACAAAGCCTGGCATTCAAATTTTCCTCTGTGAGCATCTTAAATCCGTCGGAAGAGAACTTGAAATTGATTCTATTTCAAAGGGCCACCATTCCACGCTTGTCGAATCGCCCCCTTGTATTGCTCCGGTCTTTCTTTACCAGCCTTACGCCTTGGGAAAAAGCAGGTCTAGAGCGTACAAAATGGTTCCAGAATGAAGGACAAGGGTATGTTCATCTACAAACTACTCAACCTCAGACACTTGGATATGGTGTTGCGGATTCTCCTGCTGGAGTGTTGGCGTGGATCTATGAGAAGCTCGTTAACTGGACTGACGATTATAAGTGGACTGATGATGAAAGTTGGTGTTTCTCTATTTCAACACGAGATGGTTCTCAAATAATTGCCGTGTTTAGTTTTGACTTGGATTTCAATCTATTGGTTCTCGAGAGCCGGACCCGCAGCTTCACTTCGCATATACTATGAGCACATGAAATCAGGTGGAGATTTTTCAGGTCCCAAGAATGTGAAAATTCCTATTGGATACTCGTACTTTCCAAAGGAAATTGTAATCTTTCCTCGACAGTAAGTCCGTTAGAATCTCACCTAGCAACTCGATGCTTATTTCTTTCGGATTTTCAGTTGGTATAAAGAGCCTCACCTTGTATTTGAGTCTCAGCATGAACATGGTGGACATTTTGCGGCTACTGAGTGTCCGGAAACTTTGGTAGGAGATTTGAGGAAGATGTTTGGAAAGGGTGGTCCTGCATTTGGTGTTGTGGCTTCGCGGAATGGCTATGTTTAGTAGTTCCTCCCGTGTTGTATACATAGACTTGTATTACAACTTACAATAACGTACGACGATTCAATTCCAGGTATAGAAATACGCGAATGAACTTTGAAGTAACGATGGAGATCTGCTGAGTGGTTTACTTCGATTTTCTCGGGAATATGGATATCGTCAATTGTAAGTAATCTTAGTACATTTATGATGGAGAAAAATGATAAATAGGAAATGTGTGAGGAGAAAAGGATGGAAGGCACACTTGATTGGAAATTTTTCATTCTCCTCTCCGTTCTCAATTCTTTCCCGATGTGCCTACGACTGAATCAATGAACAAGGTTCCTGGTAAGGAATCGAAAAACGACGAGTGTGAGAGCTGCAAATCATTGTCGAACCATTTCAGACCCGTATTCTCCATGGCATCTCCGTCGTCATTGATCATGATGAGAGAAGATAGATAAGTCATGCTTGTGAGAGGGTGCTGATTGAGGTGCAGCAGATGAAAGTCACTCGTCGATGTTTCCTGAAAAGAGTTTGAGCCAGACTCCGCAAATCGTAATGGTACGAACGGAAGCGCTGATGATAGAGTCCGGACATGGCGTTCCGTTAGTTCCGAATGTCTTCTCCGATACCGCAGTGATACCGCCAATCATCACTGAAACTCCTAGGCGCGGTCTTCCGATGCCGTTGATCCGCATCGTTGGTCCCCGAGAGCCCCGCGTTAGGCCCATGAACACCAGAATAGCGAGTAACAAGAGTAACAAGCAAGGCTGGGCGACTCCCAGACGCTTTCCCATGAAAGTCGGATCCGTGAACAATTGGTTGATGATTTCGAGGTCTTTACGTGATCAGTGTAGTCAATTCGCTGGAAGAGTTATACATACTCAAACAGCCATCTTTTCCGCTGTTTTTCCATTTCCTGTGTCGCTCGATCATGAACTCGTCGGTGGACCTTTCCCTAGTCAATTAAAAAACACCTTCAGATTAGCAAAGATGTTGAGGAATCGTGAAGCAACGAACCAGCCTGGATTCAAGCCATCCAATGTCTTCGCCTGATCGTTTGAATGCTTCAAATACAAGGAATTGCTGTTGCGCCACATACTGCTCGTAGAGCGGATGACTGCTTTCTAGTTCCAATATTCTATTCATGACAGTGCGTAAGATGGGCTGCCCATAGGAGGTCGGTAGTGGGAAAGGACCTTGGGAATACAGCCATGTTTCTGTTCTGAATCAGCCGAAGTCACAGCATACCATTAAACCTGGTTCAAGCGTCGAAGTATTTGGCAGTGACACCGTCCGAGTGTCTCGGAAGGGTCACCCGGAGCCCGAGCCCGATTCCTAGAAAATGGGGACGGCGCTCAACGTGAGGTCTGGCTGGCAATGCACGGTCGATAGATGTGTTCAAGCGTTTGAAAAACTGTAGTCAAAAAAAGGGACGAGCGGTCGTGAACGGGTCAATTTGAAAATTGTGACTTTTGTGGTAAGAATTGATCGAAGGTTCCTCCTTACGCTAGCCTTAGCCACCAGTGATACCACCACCACCATCTGGCCCCCAGACACAGTCTCTGCCCTTTCACGGCCTTCAGGAACTGCCGTATAGCATACATGCACTGGCCGCTTGAACGGCCTGCACAATAAGCCACTTGCCTTGTTTCGTCGGGGTTCGGGATAATCATCACCCTCAGTTTTTGGGAGGACTTTAGCGGAGGACGAGGTGCCGAAAAGGAGGGAGATAGGATGAATACTTTCTACGACAAGCAGCAAGAAATATGCAGTACATGCGAATGCAGTGCGTCCACTTATTTTCTCTCTGCTGGCCGTTTGTTTCTCATAAACCGATGGGCAGCAAACCTTTAATTGAAAAGCATCGCGCTTTCGTCTTGTCGTGGTTTCATTTTGAGGACTTCAGCATCAGAAATGTTGCAATCCGACACCAAGTTTCACGCCCACATCGAAGAGGTTGGCATCAACATTTCATTCTATCAAAGGACGCGGAGATCCCAGAATAAAACAGGTGTGAACAGATCAATTTTTGAGGTTCAACCTTGTGTCTTGACGCGCCGTCAGATACAGGAATCGAGCAGCTTCACGAACCCCAACGGTGCACCCATTACTCCTTGGCCATAGTGCACGAGCACCGTATGCCGTCAAGAAGCTACGGAACGGAATCTTTTCTAGGTCGAACAGACACAATTTGAAGATACTTGTCGGACGCAGAACCTTGAAGCAGACATAATGGAGATCTTGCACCGATACCGTCAATCCTAGTTTCACGCTGGACACACTGCAGCTCTATGAGGATCTTCATCTTGTTTTTAGCTATCTTTCGCTGTCTTGAAGCCAAGTCCAACAATTCGAACATCGGGCCTTGAAGCAAACATATCGGATCTTGACGCAAACAATGTCGCCTTGCTGCACGCCCAAGCCTCAAGAAGAGAATTAGTTTCATTCCATCGTGGTTCAGGATGAAGATTGATCCTGACTCACGAGTCACCACCGACTTTGGTCTTCCTATGTCCGAGCACAGCCACTAGTGTGACACTGTGACGAGGAGCGCATCAACAGCGCGGTCGGGGCTCGGGCTTGCGGTGGATGAGGGGAGCCGAACATCTTCTATGACTCGGTATGAGGAGCGGGACTGAGCCCTGGTGGCACCGCGTCAAATCCTCCAGAAGTCTGCCACTCGTTGCGCAGAATATACTTCCATGGTCCTGCATGACAATCCAACACTTCGTGTACTTCGACGGAAGTAGCATATGCACTGTCAACAACAGAGAAGATAATCACGTCCAGGCTTCGACAGCCTAGTCCCCCAGTCGTTGGTATATCTCTGGCACACAAATTTGGACGTTGGTGTATGCGAAGTAGGGGCTTTGCAGCGGAGACTCCTCCTCTGACACAGAGTATCGGAGGCGTATCGTCGGGGAGAAGGTGTAGGCCAATTTCCTGGACGTCGTAAGAAGCAGATTCGAGCACAGTGGGGTTGAACGAAGACGGATTGGATGAAGGCGGGTCGAGGGGAATGAGAAAATTACGCGTCACACACGGCCTAAACCACTGGGTGAAAGTCAAAGTTTGATAGTCGTTGAAGGACCACGTACATTATTCCTCGAGCGAAATTGTGTCGCGACGAGTTTGACGGACGGCCTCCTCATGTTACCTCTTCGCTTGTGGCGTGAGGTCAAAACGGTTGTGTCGTGGTCCTAGAGCGACTGTCGGATGATCGGCTCAGACGCTGGTCTCAACCTGCGCTGCTGCATGCTGCAATTCAATCGATATGTTCACGGCACCAATCAATGATGAATCAATGAATTAATATTCCCGGGCGTTCATTGCCATATTATCAACGACTCTAATCTTATACCAGCCATGTCGAGCGATACCTCAGAGAGGTGAATAGCTATTAAACGAAAGATCAACAGCATCAAATAGTATATATGGAGAAAGAAGTGACAGCAAACATGCGACGGAGGCTTTTACGCTTTTTTTACGCGCTGGTTCTCAATATGGACATGAATGAGCTCGAAGCCCTGCCGGCCTTTAAATGGTAGCCGCTCGTTTCGTCTGCTCCACGTTTCGTCTTCAACCCCCACTTTCCTTCTCTCTCCCGTTCGTTCTTTACTTCTCCTCTTTTTCTTTCTTTCTGTCGCTTCAAGTGCCGCAGGCAAACCAGGTCACCCTATCACATTGACCCTTCAAACGAAGTTTCGCTTCCTGGTGTGCAGCCGCCACGGGACCCCGTTATGACCTTTTCTGCCCAAAGATACGATTTTCGACTTCGACCCCCGCCCGCTGCTCGTATCAGCGTTTCCTCACGCAACAAGCAAGAGGAGTTGTACATTGAGACCGGTAGTGTATGGTTGCAGTCTCTTGGTCGTATATCACTGGTAAGCCTCCTTTACCCGTTGCACCTTAGAACTGATACAAGATTTATTATTTTTTACAATTCAGATTTCGTCGACGGCTGTGAGTGTTAGTACCAATGGAGGCCGTGGGTTTGAATGGAATTCGTGGGTTAGACAGGTGCGGGTTTTTCTTCAACTTCTTTTGGTTTATCTGACTATTGCTGGCTTTGTAGTTTGATATCACGCGCAGAAAAGTTGTGAGATACAGCTATGTAACGAAACGGAGGTGTCTCAATCGGTTTTCCCTGATATGGAGGGGCACATCTCAATTGCTACGAGGCTGCAAAATGGTACGCAGTGTTCTGTTACGCACCGATCATTTAACTAACCTGGGTCTTACGACGTCAGAACGTGCCGAGATAATCTCGAAAACTGAAGACGGGAGCTACTCCCTTGACGAGGCACATTGAGAAATGAGATACAACACCGGACAACACGAAGAACCGTTGCTAACAACGCCAACAAACTAATGGAATCACGGAAAGAACGTCTACCTTGAATCACTATCTCCGTCATTGAACCCGGGAGGAAACTCGTGCTGCACTATTCCTACGTTCTTTGATTTTTTTTTGGAAGATGCTGGGAAGATGCTCAGTGGATATTGTCTTTTCTTGTTCTTATGTTGCCGAAGCGAATTATTGACTACAAATACCTAGTCTGTTATTAATTCCGTATATCCGCGTCGTGGATTCATGAAATTTACCCTACCGCTCCTGTCAGATTTATTCACCGGTTGATGGACATCAAGATCGATCTTCGACGATCCCCCGGAAGCATTGTTCAGTAGTTCCGATCAGACCGCAACCCCCTAATTCACGTGTGAAACTTGTAACGCTTTAAATATCCGCGTAGTCTACTACTTAGCTTGGCATATCTCGACATATTACGCCCGCCCTCGATTGTCAAATGACGGAACAACAACCCTCGAACGAGAAACCATTCAAAATCACAATTCCAGACGAGGATTTGGAACTCTTGAAGACGAAATTGGAATCGACAAGGTTTCCTGATGAACTCGAGGACGCGAAACGCGATTATGGCGTACCCTTAGCTGATGTTCAACGTCTTGTCGCGTATTGGAAGGATCAGTTCAATTGGAGGGACCATGAAACTCAGCTTAATGAAGATTTACCTCAATTTACTCGTGATATCGAAGTTGAAGGCTTCGGGACTTTGAATGTACATTATGTGCATAAGAAGAGTTCGGTGTCGACCGCGATTCCGCTCCTTTTCATGCATGGGTGTGAGTGAATCTTCTTTCTTCGACTATCTTCAACTTTAATCGCCTGTTTTGCAACTCTTAGGGCCTGGAAGTTTTATTGAAGTCAGAAAGATCCTACCGTTGCTCATTGCGGACTCGCCTGAACATCCGAGCTTTCACGTCGTAGCTCCCAGTTTACCTGGCTATGGGTTCTCTGAGGCTCCAAAGAAGAGAGGTTTCGCGCTCGACCAAATTGCGGAGGTTGGGCATAAACTCATGCTTGCGCTTGGTTATGATGAGTATGGTGAGTTTTAGTTTATAATGCGAATTTCGTTTGCATGCTCCTGGTAGTTGACTTTTTTCTCTCTTATTTTATAGTGACACAAGGAGGTGATTGGGGAGCTTTCGTACGTGCCAACAGATTCTTCCCAACTATAATTCCTCAAAAGTCCTGACTTTTACTTCAAATAGATTGGTGGGCGCATAGCTTTCAAATATGGTGGAAAAAACAACAAAGCCTGGCATTCCAATCTTCCTCTGTAAGCATCTTAAAGCCGTCGGAAGAACAATTGCAATTAATATTATTCGTAAGGGCCACTGCCCCACGCTTTACAAATCGCCCTCTCGTATTGCTCCGGTCTTTCTTTACCAGCCTCACACCTTGGGAAAAAGCAGGTCTAGAGCGTACAAACTGGTTCATGCGTGAAGGACAAGGGTATGTTCATCTACAAACTACTCAACCTCAGACACTTGGATATGGTGTTACGGATTCTCCTGCTGGAGTGTTGGCGTGGATTTATGAGAAACTCGTTAATTGGTCAGACGATTATAAATGGACGGACGATGACGGTTGGTGTTTCTCTATTTCAACACAAGACGATCTCATATTTAACTGCCGTTTCTAGTTTTGACTTGGATCTCAATCTATTGGTTCTCGAGAGCCGGACCCGCAGCTTCACTTCGCATTTACTATGAACACATGAAATTAAGTGGAGATTTTTCAGGTCCTAAGAATGCCAAAATTCCTATTGGATACTCGTACTTTCCAAAGGAGATTGTAATTTTTCCTCGACAGTAAGTCCGTTGAAATCTCGCCTACCAATTCGATACTCAATTCTTTCGGATTTTCAGCTGGTATAAAGAGCCTCAACTTGTATTTGAGTCTCAGCATGAGCGTGGTGGACATTTTGCGGCTACTGAGTGTCCAGATCTTTTGGTAGGAGATTTGAGGAAGATGTTTGGAAAGGGTGGTCCTGCATTTGGCGTTGTGACTTCGCGGAATGGCTATGCTGAGTAGTTCACTCCTGTGTGTTGTAGTCTTAAATGTTAAAGGTACTAGTCTATATTGAACTTTCCCTGTTGCACCCATCCAAGATCATGTTGTAAGTGCTCTGCTAAAACTGCGTAATCTGAAAATCCACCAAAATTCGTCCGCTCATGTCAATAAGCCAGTAGTATCCAAAGGATCACGAGAAATTCTCAAGTGCAACGGTAGAAGAAAGCATACGTGACTGTCGTCTAATTATGACATATAGCAGCCTCAAGAGATGTATTTTGATGGCTCTTCCGCAATTCCTTCGATTTCCTGGAAGAGTTGGGCTGGAATAGATAGGCAAGCTAAGTGTGAGGCTTGAAAAACAATGAGTGTAGGAGGAGGCGACAGAAAGGAACAAAGCCAGAGAACGTGGCGGCAGTATACTCCCACCGAACATTGATGAACGTAGGTTGCTCTCAACGGAAATAATGGGCGTAGGTTCCCCGGCCTTTCAACATCAAAAGCATGGAGCCGTCCATAAAAACGGTACCATAGAAACATAAAAAACCTAGCAACTATCGAATCAATCAAAAGACCATATAACGCGAAGATCACTCGGTCCATAACAGTTCTTTCCTCCAACTCTTAAAGAAGCGAAGCCCACGCAAAACTCAGGAGGCCCTTTTCCTGAACATTACTTTCGCTTTCATATTCGGCATAACCGACGTTTGCGCAAGCGTATTCCTTGGCCTATCCATTGATCCACCATCGAGTTGAACGTCATAGTTCAATAAACAATACGTGAATATGGCTTTGATCTCATTGACTGCGAAGAATCGTCCGGGACTGTAGAGGTTTAATGTTAACATGACAAAGGCAGTAGTAAGCTTCAAGTGAAAGGGAACGGGGAACAAAACAGTGTTTTGTTCCCCGCAACTTACCAAGCATGTCGACCATGTCCGAAAACAATCATATCGAGACTAAGGGCAACCATTTGGTACTTAATGCTATCCAGTTCACCCTCTCCGTCTCGCTTTTCGGAATGCCTAAATGCTTTGAAGGTATCACTATCAGGAAAAGACGTCTACCAATTGTCTCTAAGCCAAGAACTATAATATTGTCCAATCAAGCGTGTACGAACCTCTTCCATATTCATGGGACCATTAGCAATACTAATTATTGTTCCTGCCGGTATGACGGTTCCATCAGACAGCATCCAATCTTTAATGACTTTACGGTGCATCTGAACTATGAAATGATCAATTAAAGTCAGTCACTCAGGTGCACAATTGGACTCACGACTAGTATTACTATTCATTCTCTGGGATTCCTTGATAAAACTGTCGACCTTGCGCATTCGCTGCATCGCAGCTTTCGTCCATCCGTGTTCAGCAATAACACTCTCAGCTTCTTGACGCAATTCATCGACACACTCGGGATGGCACGCAAGATCATACAGAGCTTGTGTGAAGGTCTATGAGCGATAGTGGATTAATCAAGACGAAGAGTGAGAGGGTTTTCGCGTATAATACCGTTGTACTTGTATGAATAGCAGCAAAATTAATGGTAAGAATGCGAAGAGTCAAGTCTTTGACCGTTCGTAGATGTTCCGGTGCCGTTTCAAGTAACCAAGTGATAAGATCATTCTAGTTCGATATTTCAGAGGACGCGACCCAGCAGGAAAAGAGAAGAAAGCCTCACTGGCATGTTTTCCCAATCTACACCTTGTTCTATCATCACTAATCTTTCGTTGATGATTGGTTCAAGATACCCAGTGGCTTTCTTCACACTCCCTGGCAGAAATGTCATATAATTTCCGACCAAACTGCGACAAGAAGTATGAATATTATAAGGTTGCTCGTGAAGGTTATTAAACGCACGGTTTGAGAATGTCAGGAAAAACCTTGATAACTGCAGCAGCGACCACGACTTGAGTGGTATAGTTCTCTTGTAGGGAGATGTATCCTGGATCTCGACCTGACACGTATGACATTTCATTGATAGAAGTTCACTCGTGCGGAGAGACTTACATAAAGGCAGCCCTGTAAAATATCGATTACTCGTGCGAGCAACGATATGCATAATGGTCTCATATGCCGGAAATGAAACCCAATCTATAATGAATAGTCAACATCAACAAGAAGAAAGAGGAGGCGCGAACGAACAGAAAGGACTCACCATCAGTAGGCGGGATATAAGTCATCCAAGACTCTTGAATCTCATTTTTGATATCATCAAACCGAACATTGATATTTCGAGTAAGCGGAGAGCGAACAGTTTCAATGTGGTATTTATCTTCAGAGATAGCTTTTCCCATAGTATATTTGGTTTGGAGTACCTGAATACATAGGAATGAGCGAATTTGTCGGTAGCAAGGGCATACGACTTACATCGTTCATAGCTTGTCGAAATGAAAGTACATCATCCGGAGCCTTACGAAGTTCGTCAAGGAATTGCCTGCCAGTGAGAACGACAATCCAACTGGATATGTTTGCTATTTTGAATATACCAGTAGGATACTATTATTGGGTACGAAATTAGTGCTCTCACTCAGGACCACTGGATAGATTGTTCACTCGGTCATAACCTTCTTGAACTAATTCATTACCATGTGTCATCCATTTGAGTGCGGTGAAATAGGAGCTTAAAACACCCGAGTATCCGATAGTAGGAATACTGTTGAGCTGTATCCTATGATAAGACGACAGTCAAGTATAATGAATATGAACACATACGGGTGATCTTTTCGCCTCGACGTACTTGCATGTTGCGTATGCCACCAGGACGGCACCAAAAAGCCCCGCTCCTAGGGTCCTCCAATCTAAATCCAGAGCGCGGTTCAGCGACGACATGTCCACGGGCGAGAGCCAGTCAAGCAGGAAGAAATCGAACGACTGGGGCTTGTAAAAGAAGCACAGGGAATGGGAAGAAAAGGAGGAGCACCTTGGGGTCATAGGCTAGTAATGTGCATTAATAGGCAACGCTGCTCCCATTTACGCCACGCTTCATCAGAACATGAGGCAGCAAGCCTAAGCAGAGGAGCTGTCCGATATCCGCGATGCCACATCAGATTGGCTGTCGAATTGCGATTTGAGCAAGATTGACCGCCTAATTGAGTATTCAAGATGCATTGGCACGAGGGTGAGCCTGTGTTGAGCTTCTCTTGTTAACTGAGCGAAATCTGTATCTCAGACTCAGTAGGTGATGAATAATACGTGTTGCACCAATAAGAAAATCAACCCTACGTGATCTCTCAAAAAGTACATACCCCCAATGATACTGATAGAATAAGAGAGAACCAGAATTACTTCTGCAATTACCGGGAGATGAATGATGCAGTCGGAAATAGGGTCTTTTCGACATCGCCCACTCATAGAAGGTATGCTCGTCATGCGCTGTGGCGATTCCTGAAACTTCTAGCAATCATGCTCCGATGGCGTTTGGACTTGAAATGCAATGCGAAATCGACTAAGAATGGTAGTCTCTCCGGATGAAACGGAAATATTTTTACTTCAGAAATGATGATGCAGAGAAGCACGAGGTTGGATCTGTGTCAAAGGATGCAGATGCACCGCCGATGGCCGATGCACCAAAATGGAGATTGACAGCATATATGATATGAGCACATAACCGGCAGATGGATAGTAATAGAGTACAAGTATAAGATACCTGAATGAAAATCAGTCTACGTCCGAGTGATGAAAAAAGAACTCGCACTCTGATCATATCTTTTGTTCGCGCCAACTGAGATCGAGGCTGTCCTCCACCAGGAAAGAGTACCAATAGTAGGCTATCGGCGCAGTGACTAGATGCCATAGCGCATGGGCATCGATGATTAAATTCCAAGGTGGAAAATCGAAAAGCTCCAGAGCCGTGGCAGCCGTCGTCAAAGCCACAAAGATGGCTGCTTTGGTGACAAATGCAGGACGGTAAGACTCTGGGCGGGAAGCAAACCTCCGCACCAACGAATGAGAAGAAGGCATCGAATACAGAAGCCAGAGGAGGTTATGAAGCAAGCCAACAGCGAGATTGAAGGCCATGTTATAGGTATAGTCAAATTTTGGAAGCAACGTCAAATATGAGATATGGCCTAGGAGTGCGAGAGAGCACAACCAAGTTAGAGTATAGTGCTTCCAGCTCTTGGAGGCCCGAGATGTTTGCATTAACTTATGGATCGGACGATAGAGGTGAAATAAGCGGATCGCCGTGTAGTATAGGGCATACATAATGGCTGCCGCAGCCGAAAAATAATCCATTTTCTCGGTGAATGAGGCGTCTATAGGTCCAGTGAGTGGGATGTCTGACGTAAACTTCTGACTCACCTCGTGTATGGAAAACGGATGACCAGAGCCAGGCGTTTATGCTGGTCAGTGACCACATTAAGTAGTAGAAACGCATGGGATGCTGCCGCGGAACCTGACGCAAAATCTTCCTGGCCCCCTGTATATGCGCCCACATATTGAAAAGTGAGAACAAGACCGAAGCTGGTTCCTGGATGCCACCCAGCCGCCAGAAAGGCCATTTTCCATAATATTGGTGAATATGCACTCCACCAATTTGATCCTGTTCCGTGAGTCGGTGCATACAATCATAGCGACACTCATCTAAGCACGTCCATCGTGTAAGGTAAAGAGGTAATGACGATGCAGGTCGCGTCGGATCCCCTGGACATCGTTGAACCTGGCTTTGTGATACACACGTCGTAAATTCCAACCGCCTGTCCCCCGATGAGGCCAATATCAAAGAGGGGATAGACAGCAACGGAATAATGGAGGAAATTTTCATGGCGAGCAGCGTTCACTAACGCCGGCCGTGACGTTGAAACTGGCTTAGTCATCATGGCTGTGCTGCTCATTTGCTTCACTGGACTTCAAAGTCTAACTTGCCTTGACAAAGCTCTCAAACAACGCCTCCGTAAGGAATAGCAGTTTGCTCCTTTGTTGTGTATTTGCTCGAAACTCAACACCTGTATGTTTGTGAGTGAAAACTGTTTGTACTTCATGCGAATTGATATATATGATCACACCAATAGGCGTACAAACCTGAGGCGGCCTGGTAAAACCCACAGAGAACGAAAGATCTCAACACCGACCTGATTTACACCTAATATCATTATATTCGACTTTGCAGATATAAAAAGACACTCCTTAACCTGTATCTGTAATGGTTCGAACTTCCCAAGCGACGACCTTGACTTTTTCTTCTTCTCCTTACTTTTATGACCGGGGACACCACGGGACAGCTCAACCCATCACCGAACGTATTAATGTAAGATCCGTCTTTGAATTTTACTATGCTCAAATCTTCTCAACTCTGTCTCAGCCCCATTCAAGGCCGATTGTGTCTTACTACTTTCCCAAGGGGGTCGGCGCTCAGCATTATGGAGTATACAATTTCTAACCTAGTTCGAATCACATTTATAACACTTGATTCAGGAACGACACCCCATGAAACCTCACCGTTTGACATTGACAAATGCACTTGTCATGGGTTATGGCTTGGATAAGCAGATCCATAATATCTACGATCCCCGGCCAGCCACCCAAGAGGAACTCGAGATGTATCACGACCATGACTACGTCGAGTTTCTATCAAGGCATGAAATTTTGTTTATTTTTCTTATGACCAAGTCGCTTATGAACCATCAGAGTCACCCCCCAAAGCCAAGCGCAAAATGACATGAAGCAAATGATTGATTCTTTTAACTGTATCGAAGACTGTCCCGTCTTTGCCGACATGTACGACTTTTGTCGTTTATATGCGGGTGCATCATTAGCAGGAGCACGCAAACTCTGTGCCGGAACTACAGACATTGCTATCAACTGGTCCGGTGGTCTCCACCACGCTAAACGAGGAGAAGCTAGCGGCTTTTGTTATGTAAACGATATTGTCCTGGCAATTCTCGAACTTCTCAGGTTCCATCTTTTTTTTTCACACCTACGTAAACTCATGACCACTAACTCCACCACTTCCAGGTATCACCCGCGTGTGCTATATATCGACATTGATATCCATCACGGTGATGGCGTCGAACTCGCTTTCTATCAATCAAACCGCGTCATGACGGTTTCATTTCATAAATATACCGGCGATTTCTTCCCAGGTACAGGCAAGCTTGACGATAATGGCAGTGGGCCAGGAAAACACTATTGCCTCAACGTCCCTTTACAAGACGGAATCGATGACGAAATGTACCTCACCATTTTTAAAACCGTGATTGACGATATTGTCACCGCGTTCCGACCTTCCGCGATCGTCCTTCAATGCGGGGCTGATTCTCTAGGATGTGATCGTCTTGGTGCTTTCAACCTTTCGATTGCTGCACATGGCGAGTGTGTCAATTTCGTGCGTAAATATAACGTGCCGCTTCTTGTGGTCGGTGGAGGAGGATATACCATCAAGAACGTCAGTCGATGTTGGACCTACGAAACTTCCGTTCTCGTCGGTGCAGAAATACCTGACGAATTACCACGAACAGTTTATGACGCCTTCTTCGCCGACTCTCACTGGAAACTTCATCCTCCTCTAACAGGAAAAGTCGACAATCAAAATACTCCAGCTTCCTTAAAACGCATCACGATGAGCATACGCAACAAATTACGTTACTTGCAAGGTGCCCCTAGCGTCGCGATGCAGGAAATTCCACCAGATATCCAAGGTTTCCTCGCGGGAGAAGAAAGGAATGCGGAGGAGAGGGATGAAGAACGGGGTACGGGACATGCAGGTGACGCGAGAAACGACAGGCATGTTGGCAGAGGGGAATTCTTTGATGGAGAAGACGATAACGACGTGGATGAGGCGATCAGCATTTCTCGTACAGCAAGTAAGAGAGGAAAAACCCGTGGAAGGGGAAGAGGAAGGGGACGGGGACGGGGAAAAGGAGCTGCTGCTGCTGCTGCTGCTGCCTCAGAAGTAGATGGTAATAGCGCCGCCTCAACGCCACCGGGCGAGATTGGCGACGAGAACAATGTTGTCCCCACACCTACAAGGGGTAGGGGTAGGGGCAGAGGAAGGGGGCGAGGAAGGGGACGTGGAAGAGGTAGAGGCCGTGGTGCATCCGCAACTGCTGCAGCTGCCGCCGCCGCATTAAGGGAGAGCGTGACAACACAAGACACTGTCGATATGTCAATGCCAGCCACGCCTATTGAAACTTCCACACCAGTTGAAAGATCTGCAACTCCAGCTGATATCCCTACACCCGATAATGTTGGCATCGGCATCGGCTCATCCAAAATCACATGTGACCCGGACGTCGACAAGCCACAGGAGACGGTTATGGATGTTGATTCGGATGGAGCTATGGATATTGACGACTAGTTAAACCGTGAATTCCGAGATGAGACCGCTCGACTGGCGTTGATGTATAATAATTATTGTACGGTGCATCTAGACAATTATTTAACTCGTCATTAGGTCATGCAACATTAAGCTTCAACGGCGCCAGGTCTATCTATGTATCACCAGCTAATTCGTTTCTACACCTCCCGCTCCTGCAGCAGTCCCTTGATATCGAGTGTCTATCATCAGGGATTGATGTCCCCGGCCCTGCCTGCTTGCAAGGACCACTTTCGCGGCATCGATGTAAGTATTTCTTCTCGCTGGCAATTCACCCTTAGCACGCCGGAATGCCTCGACAATCTGGTTGCGTTCATGATCCGTACTAGCGGTATACGCTTTTCTTCCTTCCCTCAAACGCTCTCTACGACGTTGCTCTTCTACCTTTGACAAAGGCCGAACTCCTAATACGTGTACTATATATATGAACTTCAGCTTTTGCGCTAAGCATACATGTATATATACTTTATTAAGACTCACGATGTCGAGCATGTCTGGTGTGGGTTCTCTTTTTCGCAGAACGAAACGGGCGCGCGTTCTTCAAGACAGGAAAAGAAAACCGACGCCTCCTTTCCCTTTCTTCATGTGATGGTTCGTGGTCTCGATGGAATAGACCTAGAGATAAACGCTAAAGAATTCCCGAGGAAAGAGAAACGGGCTGGATGTGAGCTAGCAAAGAAAAAAGTGAGAAAGAAATTTTACATTTGACCAGCTATTCCGCGTCTTCGGTACCTCTTGCTTCTTATGATCATCCGCAATTGAGTTACTGTCCGACTCCGCAATTGGTGATTCCGGGAAAGAAGATGTCATATTCAAAATTCCTTCCAAGGGGTGTGAATCGTTCACTTGACTGACACCTAACAAAAACTTGGAATTACCTCGTGGTACTGAAGTAGTCCTGAAAACATTTTTTACCGGAGAACTGACAATATATAGTAAGACGCACTGCAATTGAGGTGAAAATAGGACATACAAAAGTTTCTCTGCCGCCGCCGATACGGATTCAAAAGCAGATCCAACTTCGCCAGATAATGAAAATCCTTGATCTACTTCATATTCCTTTGTCCCTATTCCCCAATTCCATGAAATGAGAGGGTTTCGTTTCCTGGAAAGAAAAACACCTACGGTGAAGCTCAAGTTCACGCATCTCAATAAGGCCAGCTCTCTCTAGAGTTTGCGCAGCCAGTGCGCTTAACTTAAGGCACTATGTACGATTGTAATTAGCTTTCCTGGTGTAGACGATATCTGAATCTTACATGTTTAGTAGACCACCAAACGGCAAGGCGAGTTGGACAAAGATCACATCGCATGTTCAAAAGTGGAAGGTGCTGATAAAAGCTTTGCACGCCCTTTTCAATACCGTTCTAAACACGCAACGGTGGTTAGCACAAGACCTTCAAGACAGGAGGGAAAACTTACATCATCGTGAATTTGACGTGCTACTTTTCGCGCAGCTTCTTTCGCCGTAGGACTGAGAGCATACTTGATCGCGTCGCTCAATTTAGCAACCGTCAACTTTTTATGCGGGATAGGTTTAGGCCCGGCTCCAGTTCGACGAACCATCCTACCTATTTGAAATGCTTTTTGGTGAGGGGGCAATAATGAGAATAGATAATGACGTACCCCAAAATCGCTGATCGCCAAAGAAGGGCACGACGACTGTAGGTCGACCTTTCGCCAAGCCAATAGCAGTAGTCCCTGCACCGCCATGATGCACCACAGCGGAAACGCGCTCATTGTCAAACAGCCAATCATGTGGTATACTTTCCAGAATGAAGATATGTGGAGGAATATCAATGCCACCCAGCCCACCCTATGATTTGAGTTTAATTGATTCTGGGCTGACGATAGAATATGACTGCCTTACCCATCCTGCAGACACAAGCGCTCGTACTCCTGCATGTGCTGTCGCTTCAAATATAAGTTCTACCCAAAGCCGGATCAATGATTTTCTGAGAAAGTGAATAGATCTGATTTACTCGTGAGAGCATGAGGATTATCGACAACGATAGAGCCGAATCTATCAATTCGTCAGACCGACACGTATGAAAGAACGATTGTCGAACAAGTACCCAATATAGATAGGGGTATCTCCCGCATTCAAAAATGCAACAAGGTCTGACGACGGTTCATATTTGGTAGCGAGATTCAGAAAGTAGAAGCCGACCACGTCTAAATCTATTTTAGCCTAATTGGATCACAGACTAAATTTGATATTACCGATATGATTCTGCCAGTCCTCGGGACTTGGTACCAGTGCGGGGCTCATACAATATGTCCAGGGTATTTTGAGATCTTCTAGAATACTGGGTCCTGTACGAACATCGAGAGCTTCCAAATTAAGAACACGTTTTCTGAGTTTGTTGATATGGCTTCCGAGCCTAATAACGCCCATCAATAAGTCTGTTCATATGTGCAATGTGGACGAGACGACCGCACCCTTTCCAGGTCAATAAATCAGCCATGTAGTAAGTTAAATAATTAGTAAGTCCTGTTTTAGCGTCGCTATTTGTGATGTTGACCAGCGGGTGTGGAAACGCCGTCGTTGGACACCTAGAAATCCTTCAATACAATAATTGAGAAGGAAGAGAAGGTACACTGACCAGGGCATGGCTAACAGGAGTAATAGCTCAATGCGTCAACTTTACCCAAAGATATATGAAAGTACCTACTAAAACTCATTTGAAGAGGGATCCCAAGCGCTTCTGCGCAATGGACGTGCGCGAAACCTGGAGGATTCGAAATGATAGCATCGACGACAAAAGGGCCTTTCCTGCCTCGAGAGGGTGCATAACATGACTTCCAACATCCGTAAATTATCTACACCTCGAAAGTCAAAGACATAAATGGAAAGGAAGGTAACGGACATACCTCTTTCAACATAGCTTTCTTCTTCTTGAGATCGCCGTTAGTTAACGTCAGCATCCCGGGTATCATGCCAGGATCTCAAAACTCGAATGAGAGCTGCGCACAAACGACATTGAAAAAACTCCTTACTCCTGACCATGTAACTCATGAGATCGACAGGGTTGCCTCCTATATCGAAGAATTCGAGGCCCTCGTCGATCACGAATTGGCGGAATGCGTCGTGCGTGGCGATACGAATCCGATGACCATCTTGCTTCAATCGTTTTCCTAATGCAACATATGGTTGTACGTCACCTACACGTTCAGTGAGCCTTCCGGAAAACCTCCTGCAGTGACTAGGAAACGCACCTCGACTCCCAACAACCATTATAACAATGCTCATGCAAGGACAGTCCCTCCAATTCAAATCGATAGCAAATTCGTCGACATGTAGTGCGTGATTGCGCGGGAGATCAGGGAGTCCACGATTTAAAGCAAGGGAAACATTGATACGGCCATCGGAATGAAGCTGAACGCTGGTTGGTAGACTGTTGTTTTGGCTAATTTCTTTCGCTTGCCCTAAAACATGAAAGGGGTGATCGAAGTTTAGTTTTCGCCATGGCTATCCCGGGTGGGTATTAACTTACCCAAAGCTGCCCCGAGATGGTTATGAGCTGTGGTAGAGCCACTGGGCTCCTGGTTGCCCTGATCCTGATCTGCCATCGCTTGCACTGTTGACGCTACTGTTCAACCTGCGTCCAAGCGAAGGTAATTGTTGTGGTATTGAGTGGGAAGATGGAAGCGCGAGCCAGGATGAAAGAAATGTGGGGTGTGGAGATGTGGGTACATCAGGTTTTGACGGAGTAAAGTAAGCTTCGAAGTCAACAGTGGCAGTGCATAACGCGTTTAATGATGCAATTTCTCCAGACCTGTGAGAGAGCACCACCCCTGCTTCGACCTGTGGTTGCGAGTCCCGTATCCGTATAATGGTATTTCAAATGGCTAGCCTTTCCACGCAAAGAAGATTAAAAGCGCTCCAAAGTCGTTGTTTCTATATCGGACCTTGAGCTTTCGCGAGGAGGGACGAGGCAAGGATTGTCTTGGCTATTGATGAGATATCACTGTTACTTAGCCGAAGGGAGAATGAATGACGTCGACAGGACACTTACTCATAGTGGTCAGCGTA
Source organism: Agaricus bisporus var. bisporus H97 (assembly GCF_000300575.1). Lineage (NCBI taxonomy): Eukaryota > Fungi > Basidiomycota > Agaricomycetes > Agaricales > Agaricaceae > Agaricus > Agaricus bisporus. Next base: position 2,640,244 of record NW_006267355.1, read on the forward strand.
TTGTAGGAAGACTAGTAGTCTGCCCATACCGAACCATTCATTCTGCCTGATTACGCCCATGATTGCTAGGGCTGGTGCAGACTCAGTGATTAGGGTGGGCCTGAGGAAAAGCGGCAATTTCCCGGGTCTGGCAAGATCAAGTAAACGTATCAGACCAATGAGATGGGCCCACTGAAGCAAAATCAGTCAGAAAAAAGCCACCACAACGAACCAGTCTCAATTTTCATTGAAAGCCCTACATGAACTGTATTATCCATTTTTGGATGTTCAAAGGCGTAGAATACAGGGGTTGATATAACAAGCTGCTAGATAGGGCTTTTCACTTGTAGAAAAGGATAGAGTGCGAAATTTGATTAACTTGACTATTCCTCGGGATGATGAATAACACAGTCGGATACAGTGTACTTTTCTCCGGGTAATACCTTACAGCTAAGTCGGCAGCGCCCATTCGGGACACACGCCAAAAAAAAGTCAAAACAACGTACTATTCGTCGCGTATACTTCAAGTTCGTTCGCTGGGCATGGTGCACTCTAAGAATCTACAACTGAATCGATTGTGCTATTAAAATGGGTCAGATATGACAGCCTGGGAGTAAGATGAGATAGACAAAAGATAAAGCTGCAATGTTTCATCGTGATTAGACAAACATCTGTGTTAACCGCACTCGGTATGTCAGAGCCTTCAATCAAACGCAGATTAAGGAACTTGATTAAACCCATTCAGAAGCTATGAAACTTAACCTCAGAAGTAGGCTTTCACGGTTCATATGGTGGCCATCGAGGTTCCATCTTCACATTTTCGATTGCAGGCACCTGGCTGATGAGGTTAGTGACATAATGCCATCTGGTCAGCCATCATTACGGAACGAAGTTGATGATCCATGATAAAAATAACCATCATAAGCTTCAGGATTGTCTGGACCGAGCGCCGGGTAGCAGGTTTCTAACATCTGTATAGGTGAGTGTTTGTTGCGTTGTAACGTCTCTTATTATACCCTTGAAGGTTGATGGAGGTGGTTAAAAATTACAGTTAAACTTAGAATGATACACCCTCTCAGCTGCGATCAAAAATTCCCCGCATTTATAGGGAATTAGATCTACAATATTATGACGGTTCTAAGTACAGTCTATCCCATCTACTTCCCGGTATATAACATCAGGGTATCCTTCACAACAGGAATTAGTTAAGCGCCTCTCGCAGTCACATTTCCTCCTAAACCCGAAACAATCTCGAAGCATAGCACAAGTAAAAGTTGTCCCATGACATCGACAAATGCCGAATGAATCGGTAAAGCATACATATCCGGATCTCTCTTTTTGGACCATAACCAATTAGTTAGGTAACGAGCTATGATGAGCGAAATCGTAACCTGTAAAAAAAAACGAAATTCAGAAAAAACGCAGGGCGAGTAAAGTTATGAACCCTTACAGCTGTACAAAAAAACAATACCGAAAACGCGATAAATAAATATGGAACTTTCAACCAACCGATGCCTCGGAGGGTTGTTAAGAAGAAAATTTCGATTGGAAGTGTTATTGCAAGGAGGGTCAGAGTTACGACTTTCGGACTTGGTGATTGTGCCTCTGATAGTTGAGCAGATTTGGATATCGCAGCTGCGTGGAGAGCCGTTGACAGGCGGGAGACGAATATCGAACCGGTAGCACCAGGTAAACCTACAAGAATATCACGCTATTAGATAAGATAATAGAGATTCAGACGGTATTTTGACATACCAGCAATTATGACAGCGATTACTGCGTAACCTGTGTATTTGCCAACGAATAGGTCTAATATGATGCCAGAGCCGCTACTGAGAATCATAGCACCGAAAAGTGGTGACCAGCCTTGGCCTAAGAGCGGACGAACGCATTCGTTCCTAAGAGTGTAAATCAGGGAGGTGAGGGAAGTAAGAATGACGACGATGGCGACAATGAAAGGTAATGGAGTATGTAGGTAGGGAATGAGGAGCCCCGAGACGAGTCCGATGAGAGAAAGCGTTACGAGGTCACCAAGGCAAGAGGCTATTGCTGGAGCGATATTATCTGTAAGACGTTAAGTTAGAGCTCTGTAAAATTTATATATGACGTACCAGGATCTCGATGGAATTTTCTGCAGAGGACAATTAGGGCACACATGAAAGAATCTAGCAGAAGGCCTGATAAACATGCTGCTGTCATGGTTGACGAGGCAACCATAGCAAATCTGGTCGGGTGAATTTGTAAGTTGATATGGGTGGGTTAAATATAGTACTGCGACATACGTGGCCAAGTCCGTAGTGTGCTTTGCCTCAGGATGTGGATGTGGAATTGGTTTCCTTGAATACAAAAACAGATCTCTCATGAGAAGCGAAGGTGCGGTTGAATTGCTAGATGGTTGGGCTATAAGCGGGGCACTCTCTGGCAGAGGATGGACGATAAGTCCCAGGAGGATAGCGAAGCACGCCGCAACAAAGGATACGACCATAGCTTGAACCTGCAGCAACGCAAGGTTTCCTAGAATCATCCTTCGGCGTCGCTTTGGCTCGTCGAGTTCTCCGACATTGGCGGCGGTGCCAAGACGGGCAGAGAGATTCATCTCGAGGTTGCCCTTGAGATTGAGGACGACAGGTATGATGATAATGAGTTGGTCGATCTCTCGCATGGCCCGCCAATGCTGCGTCGGGAGGTCAGAGATCGTTAGGATACAAGTAAGAGCACTTCTCACCGAAACCTGCTCCAAGAGCTTGCCAGTGAAGAGGAGACTCACTGTCGTGAGTGTAAGCGCGGGCGCGCTCTACTGGGATTGCCTTAGAGAGGTACTTGGAGGACTCGTATGTGCTAGTATACCTCTATGACGATTCCCTGGATTTGGGACCATAGCCCTTTCGGAGGCGGCGCGGGGTGAGGCAGGTGGTGGCCGAGGAGGGTCGCCTCTGGGCCGTCGGTGAACCCATCATCGTCATCGTCATCGTCGTCGTCGTCGTCGCGGATGGACTTGTCGAGGATGTCGTTCATTGGAATGGCCTCCATGATGATGGGAGAGGATAATTAGCCGTGGGAAAAGTGCTGTCCACGGTCTTCTGCTCTCTCCGCCACCGTCCTCGTCGTCCTCCGCGTCCTCCACGCATCGCTGGACGGACTCTGTGCGCTCAACGCGGTCATGCCGTCCAAGCTAGCTCCATACCCCATGCCCGAATCATATCCTGCAGTGCTGCTCAAAAACACCCCGGAGGCTTTGCCATCCGTAGACGACCTCGAGCACATCCGTAAAGAACTCAGGTCCCTCAAGCAACGCGCCATGGACCGGGCCAAGAAGGCTGGCGATGACCTCAGAACTATCGAAGAATCTATGCGCCGCCTGAAGGAGAAAGAAAAGGGGAAGCTCAAGGCGGTCGATAAGATCAAGCGCGAACGAGACTGTACGTCAGTTCGCTTCCCTAAATCTAATTATTTCTAACGCGTTTCGTTTCCTGCATCTACATGTTGCTTTCTACCGTCGCGTTTAATTGATTGCGACCAGTCACACCCTTACCCGATGGCGACGAACCTAGGCTCTCTGGGCCTCATTCTTCCAAGTCAAGAAATAGCTCTCTTCCTTCTGCTGCAAACACACCAGGTGCACGGTCTTCGTTCGACCCTCGCAACCGCAGGTTAGTCCTCTGACTGTTGCGCCACGAAACAGGGCTTACTCTTTTGATAGTCTGCTCGATGATGCCAAGAAGAAGAAGAAGAAACGGAAACGAGAAGATGACAGTGACCTAGAACACGGTATGTGCATGCAGGTTCAAGTATTCCTCTCGCCTCAACCACAGCAGACACTCGTCCTCGAAAATCTACGCCACCCACCAATCACACTCCCACTTTTATCCCTCCGCCACCCAAGGCTCCAAAACCTTCTGCCCAAACTCCTCAACCTCATTCCAAAGTAAGCCAGAAAAGCCCATTCTCGTTGATTGTGACAGTACTTATCACCTATATAGTCTCTTACCGGACCCGATTTCACTGTACCCTCCCCTCAACCCCTACTCTCGCCTCGACCTCCCATCATACCACCTCCAATACCTGGGCCTAGTAAGCCTTCTGAAGTAACGGAAGACTTCAGCAAAGCAAAACAGCCTTCCCAGGTGTCTGTTCAGACATTTTATAACAGTATCGAACATTGGACACGAGCCATCCGCGAAGAAGACGTCGGTTACCTAGAAATTACCGGGGACGAAGTCGAACCTTATGTCATGCCCAAACTTGGTCGACATTATACAGAAGTTTGGGAAGATCAAGATGCGGGGATATTACCACTATTACCACCACATGTCATTCTCTCTAACCAAGAAGCGCCATCATCATATTTTACACCTCCAGAACCGAAATGGGATCCATCGACGCTTGGAGATACGGATTTACTAGGGGAAGAAAAAGGTCACGGCCCGTTAACGGAAAGAGTGATCAGTGCATTATTACCGTTGCAGGATCCAGCAGGTTGGAAAGGCGTTAAGGCGGCGGAAGATGCTATGGAGGGTAGACCTGGTGGAAGTGGAGCTGCCGCGGCACGAAAAGAAAGGTTGAATGTTACGGATTTGGAGGCTAGGATAAGGGATAATCTGAGGTCTCATGGATTACTCGACGCACCTGTGAGTTTTCTGAGGGAACTCGACCCTTCTATAACTAATCTTTCACGCGCTATAGCCAGACTTCACAGAAAAAGTGGATGACCCTATTGCGACAGCACTACGTCATGCACAAACGGAACTGCGGCGTGTTGTAGCTTCGAATAAAGCAAGAAAAGCTAGATTGATTGCAATAGCTAAAGATCGACTAGGTTATGAAGAATATCTTGAATGTCGGAAGTCGATCGACAGGAATATCAATGCGCTTTTCACGAAACTTCAGAAAAAGGATATGCCGAAGTATTCTAAGAAGAAGAAGAAAGTGGATGGAAATGGAGGAGAGTCAGGTGGTGCCGTCAACGGAACGACAGGGACCGGTACAGGTGGAGGAGCAAATCTACTCAGCAATCTCGCCCCAAGCCCAGCGGCACTAGGATTCATCCAAGATGATGATCAAAGGATTCACCTAAATGACCAACTCAAACATTTAATGGAAACAAGGAGAGATTGGGTGGACAATATCGGTTCTATATTCGAGCAAAAGGAAAGTGAACAACCTGGAAGGATATATGGATTACCGAAGGAGAGTATTTATAAAGGGATAGAAGAGGAGGTTCAGAGGTTATTGGTTGATCCTGGGCCTGTTGTTGTTGTAAAGGATGAAGATATTTTGAGAGAGGGGAGGGGAGGGAGTGGCGGTATTGGCGGAGGGAGTGGCGGAGTTGTTCCTGGAAAGGCGAAGGTGAAGGGGAAGGAGAGAGCTGGCACGCATAGTATTGGCGGAGATGAGGTGATGATGGACTTGACATGATTGTCAAGTGCGTCTACTTTGAGAAGGATAGAGGTGAGGGAGAGAATTATGACAACATTTTTTCCGCATGCAACTTGGGTTTCGTGGGCTTTTTGAATTCGTTCTTCCCCCTCCTTTTCTCTACAATACACTCCTACTACTGAACTCTCCCTTCCCTCGTGTTATTTTCTCGAATTACCCTTAGTTCTCATCCTGTGCACATTTGCTACTGTTAAGTTATCTTTTTGCTTTGGTTTCCGGTCGCCATTTGTCACGGTTGGACATAATTCCATCGGGTTTCAAAACTCTACTTTGATAGGCGAGCAGTAAGCATACATGAAAAAACCGAATGAAGGACATGGTATTGGATTGAGGGGCGCTGCTACACAGAAGCGGTTTTGGATTTTTTCGACTTTTTGGGTGATACGTCCTCCTCGCCTTTACGCTTCCTACCACTTTTCTTCTTCTCCTTCTTCTCCTTCTGTCTCTCTTCATCTACCTCGATCTCTTCCTCTTCCTCCACCTTTTTATCTTTCTTCTTGTTACTGCTACTACTCTTCATCGCACGTTCCTCCTTCTTGGCAACGTCGGATTGAACGTTGCTATCCACCTCTGTCATAACAACCTCTTTGTCCATCCGCGACGTGACTGCTGTATCATTCTCGTCCTCGTCATTATCTTTATCGGTAGAAGTTTTGACCAGCGACCCGTAAGGCATAAACCGATGGGTGAGTAACTCGGGTGGATAGTTCTCCCTTAGTGGATTTGTATAAACCATCTCTGTTGGAGAATCGGAATCGGTAGAAGTCGTGGTCGGCCGTGCGGGTTGTGCAGACACGAGTATATGTCTCGCTATAGGTTTCGGTGCTGTACGCCAAAGACCGTTTTAGTAAGAGAAAAGCGTTTAAAAGGTATAATAAGTACTCACCGGCGTATAGTTTGCCATTTTTAGTATTCCTTGGTAGGAGACATGAAAGTGATTTCAATTCGTCACCACCTATTAGACTAGTCGGTTCAGTAGTCATTTCGCCTTGATCCTCGCCGCGGCCGTCGCCAAGTGACCAGATATCATAAGAATTATGTTTCCGTTTCAGGGAACCAATAAGTGCCGTCCTGCGTTTCTTTCTCCTAGAAGGAGAAGAAGTAGAAAGAGTAGGCTCGTCTAAGTCAAATGAAAGTCCTTCAAGATGTTTCGGTTTTATCTATACACAGCACCAAAACCAAAAAATCAGAAAGATCAGAAAACTAGTCGAGGTGAAAGAAATAGAAAAAATGAACGCACACTCTCTGGAACTCTTATAACCCAAACCTCAACATCCTCATCTTCTTGAACAGCATCCCAATCAAATTCTCCATAATCTTCATTCGTCGAATCGATAGGTTCTGCCTCTGCAGGCGGTTGATACCCCCAATTTATGTCTCTACCCTCGTTTCTGGCAGACGGCTCTTCTACTCTTGTTGTCGCTGCAGTTTTATGGGATGATTTGTGGGATTTGGACTTTTTAGACTTGGAACTGGAGGCGACGGCGGGCATGATCTTCGAGTGTTGGAAGGAAAAAGGTAAAGCAGGTCAATGCCTTTCGATTATAACAAATACAAATAACACGAAAAATCCCACTGTCCTCTTGGCCAACCCGACCGAGATTAATAGGCGGTTTACTCATGATCACTCGTTCCGGCTGTCGTAATCGTCTCTCGTCGTATGAATATTTTTCGTAAAGTTCAGATAAGGTAGTTCAACATGTTCCTGGGGCTCAAGGACAGCCTAAACAGGTGGGAGAAACCATCATACTTCAACGAAATTGTACGGAGCCCCAAGATGAGCGTTCTAAGGTCCGCAAATACGTGGTTACAGGGTGGCATGATAGCAGCGGAGGTTACCTTGATCCGACTGCAGTCCATGCGGTACAACTCCAGATATTCTACAGCGTCGGGCACGGTTAAAATTTTAACAGACGCAATGTCCGCAGGACCCCGTCCAGGTCAACCCTTGGAGATGGCTGAACGAAACAGAATTAGTAGATGCCGCTAAGCGTGCCAACCCATCTGTAGCCGCCGCCTAGGCCTGATAGTGTCTAATCAGGTTAGAACAGGCAAACGTAAAATGATTTAGCACGATCGGGCTAATTCCAGTTTCCCGACATAGATTAGAATCTAGTCTAGCTTAACTTCGCTGCGCTATTGAAGGTCATAAGGATGGCTGAGGGAACAATTCAATTGAACCCATGGGATTCAAACGTCACAAAAATATATGTAGATCAAGATGAGTACTTCCTTGCAAGTTAATAATGACCTTCAAGCGATACTATAACTCCAAAAGTGACATATAGTAAAGACTTTGTTGTTTATAAACGCTATTAAGCCTCAATGACCAGAAATTTTTCTTTTTGCTTTACCTTTCTATTCAGGCGTTTCGCGACTCAGCCCGAAAGAACCGTAAGTTCCCCATCATCTCCTTTAGCCCTAACGCGGTGATTTAGATATGGTATAAGATGTACAGTTTTGTGAACCCCGTGTGGCACCGAAAACCGTACGTTATCACCCAGCGAACTATTATTGTCTTGTTTTTTCATCATTGAATTGCTATTGTTAGACGTCGCTTTCAAAATGACAAAGAATTATATCCCGCGCGCCCGGACCACCAAATAGCATTGTTCATGATCAATTGATCAGTTGCGCACAGCCCAATCCTTTTTGTTATCTTTGATCTCCCTTCTTGAATCAGGCGACTACCCTGCGATTACCGGATGCTTATAGACCTGGTTGATTTTGAGGCCTACTAATCAAGACCCCTAGTCTAAAAAATTAAGCGAAAATCCGATTATCTGAATGCCGACCCTTTGGCCTTGATCTCAGAACTTTTGTTGACGCTTGGAAACCGCTTCGAGTACAGACTTAAACTCCGCCCGGGATTTTAAACTCCAAGTGACGATGACAATAGAGGCGCCCGATCTTAAGCTCTCTCGAAATGGCTCACGCGGGAATGAGGAAGAACATAAAATGGGCCGCCTGACCGATTCAACTCCCAACACTTCAGCCACGATACGTCTCTCAGTGAGTGTTACTCTCTGTTAATCGCTTTATCTTGATGTCTTTTCTAGGCGCTTGTTCGCCGACGTTTCATGCCTCTGGTCATTTCAGTCGTTCTCGCATTCGTTTGTTTGAGGAATCCTGATGACCAGGGAGTTCTCGCATATCATCTGGCTGATATGTGGATAGGCATATTTTGTTGGTCATTTCAGTTGTTCTCGCATTCATTTGTTTGAGGAATCCTGATGACCAAACGCCGCAACAAATTTTTTCCCCTCTTCTATTTGAAGATATCGCCATTTCAGTCGTTCTTGCATTAGTTTGTTCAAGGAATCCTGGTGGCCACTCATTCTGCTCTCCATTTCAGATGTACTTACTCGTTTAGCCACAGTAGCTCGCCGCTTCCGGGTCGTCGCCTTGGTTATGTGCTCTGACCATTCTGTGGTCGAGTCGTAACTGATGGGCTGGCGAAACGGAAATGATTTGGCTGAGCTCCATCTGCTTCTATCATATACGAAGTGCTACAGCCATTCTCTCCTAGGATAGAGAATAATCGCTGGCGCAGGGAATGATTGGGGCGGGTGGACCTGGGGAAGGTCACTCTAGTACCTCGTGCACCCTTGGCGTGGGCCCCAGGCTTAGATCATGTTCTTCTCCTTGGAACACGGTCGACCAATGCACGCAAAACTCGTTTATTCTAGGTGATTGTCGGTACTTTGCTTCTATGTGGATCGGCCATTTGGATGAGTTATCCAGTTGATTTTAAGTACTCTTGTTCTTCAAGAATCAGATATCGGTGAATCTATGTATAGTGATCCTCATGTTTTCAGATCGATTGTGGTAGATATGCTCGATCCCAAATGGTCATGGCCAGATAGGCCCAGAAAATTCTTTTGCATGACAGATATTCATCGTACTGTTTGTTAAAGGACCTCAACTCGCTCCGATTGTTTAGTCGAAGTGGGAGAATTGCGGCCCGCGGGGACACTCAGCAGAGAAGTCGATGTATTACGTCGAGGTGAAGGTCTTCCGCCTTGACTGAAGCTCAAAGTTGCACATTAAAGTTAAGATTCGAGCAAATGAGTGGATTAGTATACGGACCTGGATATAGAAACAGCGGGAGACTGTCGCGGCGGAGGAACAGACTCGGTAAGATTTGTCGGAAGCAAGTCCGTGAGAAAATTGAGTGATTTTATAATTTTATTTACACCACGACACTGTCGACTCGACCTTCTGCCGATCTCACCTTTAATTTGTGTCCCATCTATCTCGACCCCTCCGGACGGCGACCAAGAGGTTGAAGTTCACGCATTTAAAGCGACCCGATTACGTGCCAGCTTCGATTTCTCCACTTGGGGGTCTCAGGCCCACCGCCCTCAGTCCCAGTGACTACGTAGGTCGCAATGATCATTTTGCTTTAGACAACAAAGATCACCAAGCCTCGTCGTCCCCGGCTCATTCCTTCCGTTTTTTTGGCTTTGACTAATAATTCCTCAGACAATGCACTTATATGCATGTTCACGTCCTCATGAAAGAACAATGGGAGCTATATCATCTTTAAAAAAATGCTCGGCCAGGTCTATCTATAAGATTCCTGCCATCGAGAGACTATGGAATGGCTATCCTCTCAATTCTGCCTGCTACAGGGGTTGAATAAAAATGCTGCGACAGATGGGTAGATGAGATCTGTATTGTTGCGCTAAAAATTGCCCATAACCTCGCCCATTGCAGTATTCTGACTCATAGGCTGCACAACAGCATTGCTTATCATGCGAGATCGAGCGGAATAGGGTATTGATTACCCCTCCCCCATCCCGCCCCAATGCCCGCCTCGATCCATGATTTGCCTCGAGAGTTGTTTCCCTTCATTCTGAAGAAAGCCTGCGACCCTGGGGTTGGTCCCCTTGACCACCGCCATTCTCATGGACGTCAGTGCCCATCATTACTCAGGTTCGCAATGATTTTCTCGAGCGTTTGCAGGGATTGGCGTCAGATCGTCATGGGCATGCCCATTTTCTGGTCAACCGTCGAATTCACCAACTTCTTACGCCCTTCTCCCGTCGAAGCACACACATGCCTCATCGACGTGCTTCGATACTCCAACGCACATCTTCGGTGCATATGCCTAGACTTCTCGCCGTTGAGAGGTTTTCCCGCCACAGAGCAAGTTATCAACGAAACTTTGCATACAATCGTAGAGCTTGCGCCCAAAACATGGAACGAACTGTGTATCACCGTGGCGGAGGGCGACCACTTTGACAGCATCTCTGATTATTTCTCCTGGGCTTCAGGTGCTCAACAAGAGAGGTTAGCTTCATTGGCTACCCTCCGGCTTAATTATCCCCAAGATTCCGCAGGACCGTCTTCTCCTTTCATACCCCAGGATAGTCGAGGGAACTACCGCCGACGAAACGACGTCCTGCCGACGTATTATTTTGATACCTCCCTCTTCAAGTCCGTAAATGACATATATTTAACAAACACTCGGCTCCTCTCCGTTGGACAGCGAGCCCTTCGAATTCACCTGAATGACTGGACAAATGTTATCGACGAAACAGTTCTCATGAAGACAGAAGGAGATCGAAATGCTCGTTCGCAGATGGTACGCCATCACATCGTCACGAACTCGGCGGCAAACATGATCAACTGCCCCTTAAATCCGACTGTGGCATCGCTAACAATAGTGTTACCTGATACAGGCTTCAAACATTTCCCATTCCTGCGTCCCACCGTTGGTCGTTTCGGGAAGGACATCCGTTCCATATACCGTACAACAGTCTGGTCCCACATTATGGCTCTCGGAAACAGTGCACCCTCTTTGGACTTCATTGAACTCGTCGATACAACGTCTGAAGCGTGGCTCACATTTCTTGCATTCCTCAAGCCCATCCCCATTGATCCATCAATTCCCGGCCCGCTGCAGATGCCATTAACGAACCTTTCTTGGAAGCACATTGTCGTGCGATTTGCGCCTGATCATAGGCAACCGCAGGACATTGCTCCTCTCGACGAAGATCTGAGTGTTTGTCTGAGGAGCAAACTCCGAATGGGGTTTGACTTTCAGACGAAGTTCAGCCAAAGTACTTCACAGGAAGATATGGAGGATCTGATGAAGGAGTGCTTGAGAAAGCTGACAAGGCGTATGCTACCTGGTCTGGAGAGATTCGACTGGTATGATCCCCGTGGATGGCACTCACACCTAGATGCGTCAATTATTAAAGGGTTGCTAGCTTAATGATTATAATCGCTTGCCTTTGACCCACATTTGTATTTTAACTTTCTTATTCTGGTCCTCCTTTGAACACTTTATCCGGTACTTGTATCTATTGGTTATGTATTGCGCTTTATTCATATGTATGTCGTACGTATATGTTATTGATTATGTTGCTGTTGCACCATGTGCCCATCAGTTTGACACAGGTTTGACAGGAAATGGTTCGAGACGCGGCAGGAATAAATAGAAGGACAGGTCTGTCGTAACCATATCCCCTCTACTCCTTTGCTATCCCATCTCTACCGCCATCCCCAGCTCAAAAAGTAGAGGAGAGATCACAATTTGCATCAAAAAAATGACACCGATACATGAAATGATAATAGTACAAGTAACCGGTAACATAGGTCATAATCATTCTGTTGAGTCCAGCAATTTTACTCATGTAGTAATCTTATTAGTCAAACCGGCGCTTGTAACTGTTTCATCCTGATTTAACGGCTGATGATGATGGTGAGTAATATGGTACGAAAAGTAACGGGAACACATGATCCTCACTGTAATTGCTGATGCACTCATGGGTGCGCCACCATTCTGAAACTCGTCGGAAAACGGAGACAAGGTGAGCCGCTTGGCTAGTTGCAACCCCAAACGCGCTGATGACAGATTACTTCAGTTCCAACTATTTTGGGTTGCTCCGAAGACTTTTGCAGAAGTTCAGTTTGGTATTGATTCTTTGTTTCTAACTTCATTTCGTCTCGATTTAAGAATCCGCTCTCGCGGATAACAGTTTTAGCCGGAGCAAATGAGTCATTGTGGCGTTGTCGAGGAAAGACCCTCGACGATACCTCTAGAGAGGCCCGATCGGTAAATCGATAATCCCCGGGTCACCACTCTCCACTTTCCCTCATGAGATCCGGCTATCTACCCTGAAATGTTCTCCACTTGCCAGTGTACATACCTTCTCAAACTTGGCGGCCTTCAGGCCGCCGATTGTCCACTCCGGGATCAAGGATTAGCAGGGTTGTCGTTGTCGGGAGGTCCTTCTCAAACCCATGATTCTCCGTGCATTATCCTCGATTTGGCGACGTCAAAAAGTGTATATATTATAAATTAATACAGTTATTGCGATGCCTTGGCTTTTCATGCGAAACTCGACAAGACCAAGGGTAGCTCCCGCGCTCTAGTTGTCCCTGTGATCAGGAGTAAAGTTGAACTCCTGTAGATATGATGAAACAACTTCTAAGTATCGTGGTATCATCGGTTCGTAGAGAGTGGCAATTGAGCGAAAACTTACACCTGGTGAAAGTGTGGTAAGTCACACAGAAGTCGCAGTTAGAGCACTGTATTGTCCCTGAGTGAAATCCAAAATCTCACTTCCACGATCTACCCGACTCCCTTACAAGTTTCCCGTTGCTTGGCCTTGAGCACGAATATCCTGGGCGTAGTGGGACCGCTTCCCTGTCACCGGCCTTCTAACTTGTAATATGATTGCGTCTCTCCAAGATAGTATCACCCTGTGATGATGCGGCGCATCCTATCTTTCTGTACCTACTCGTCTGATTGAATGAAATGTCCTAGACCTTGGACAGCGTGGATTTACCTCAAATTTCGCGCCCTCCATGCGACTAGTAGACGATATCTTGCAATTGTGCCACCGTTCGATTGGAAATCATTACTTGTGGCCCTTCCCGCGATGGGAAAGTTTTGATTGCACGTCCAGATCAATTTCATAGGTCGACCACGCTCATGTGAACTAGGTCTAGAAAGATACCGATAAGCACCTTATACCACATTATACCGGAATCGATCGACTACAAAAGCGATTGAGTTCGGCAGCTCTCTACGGTTTTAAAATCGGTCTGTCACACCGATATTTGCAGCCCGACGCGTCGCGCCTTATCACATGCACACGTGACGTGTTGATGGCACGGACTTCTGTCGAACAAATATACCTCCCTTAGCGAATCACTGATAGTATTCTAGATATATGGCTAGGTACATAGGATAACATATACTAACAGATCGGGAAGAGTCCGAACATACGGGACGCTTAATACTGATCAGTCCATCTGTCTCTTCCTAAACCTCATCTTCGCCTTTGGATTGGGTACGTCATTGGATTCGAATGATAAGCTGGGTGGACGATCCATTGATCCGTTTTCCATTTGGACATCGTATTCCAATATGATTTGAGCAAGCATAATTTTAATTTCATGAACAGCAAAGAATCGTCCGGGGCTGTTCAATCATATATGTGAATACAGCAGCAAATACCAACGGGAGACCTCATACCATGCGTGGCGACCGTACCCAAATATGATGTGTTCGGCGTCCAGAGAGACCATCTGATGTTTCATGCTGTCCAGTCCCTCATCTCTGTCACGCATCTCCGCAAACCTGAAACCCTTAAATTCATGTGCATCTTCAAAGGCGTTCTGCTTATTGAGAATAAATCTTAGAATATAGGTGGATTATGGACCAAGAAAGTACAGACCTTCGATTGTGTGGCACTGCCCGCAACCCCTAAGAAACTTCCAGCTGGAATCAGAGTGCCATCGGTAGTTGTCCAGTTCTGTAACGTTTTGCGCAATAGGACAACTGATTGCAAAAAAAAAGCACTTATCATCTAAAGCCTGACATAAAGTCAAAGAACGTACGAGATGAAGTAGGATTCACGCGCAGTGACTCCTTTATAAAGCTATCCAGTTTGCGCAGTTTCTGTATGGCGACTTTGCTCCAGCCGTGCTCCCGGATCGCACCTTCTACTTCTTCACGCAAGTCATCTAAATATTCGGGGTGAACTGCTAGGTCATACATCGTTTGCGTGAAAACCTGTTGAGGGAAATAAAAATCGTCAGTAAATCATTTATGCACCTTTAAAGATATCAACTTGCCATTGTAGTAGTGTGCATAGCCGCAAAGTTTAGGAGTAAAATTCGATTGATAATATCGTGGAGAGTGCGGTGATAATCTTCCGTCGCCGTCTCCAAGAGCCAGCTAATTAAGTCATTCTGTACGCTGTGAGTTACGCTACAATGCACGTGTCCTACAATCTTACTGGTCTCTCGGTATCATCTTTTCCATATTGCTCGTATCTTGCAATCCTTTCTTGGACCGTAGGCGCAAGATATTTCATGACTTGCTTCATCGTTTTTGCCACCGGCGTCACATAATTTCCAACGAGTCTATCCGACAGAGCGTACGTCACTTAGAAAGGGATATAACTTGAGAAAACTGACGGCCTGAACAATTCAGGAAAGCAGTCGATGATCTTGGCGCTTATCAGGACATCAACGAGATATTTTTCCATAGCCGCACAATATCCTGGATCACGACCTGCCAATCGTTTTGATATAATTCCTGCATAAGAATCTGGGCCAACACTCACAGATGGGAATTCCGACGAAGTATCTATTTATTGCACGACAAATGATGTGCTGAAAGGTTGTGTAAGCAGGAAATGTCACCCAGTCTGTCATTTTGTGAGTAGACACCAATGAGAGGGTTTACGTGGGGAGGACCTTCTGTTGCGGGTATGAGATCGTGCAGAGCGGCCCTGACTTCATCCCTTATCTCGTCAGATTTTGTGGCAATGTTGCGGGTGACGTTAGAACGTAGGGTAACCACGTGGTGAGGGTGTTCGGCCACTGGCCCCAAAACATACTTTGTATGTGTCGTCTGGGGAATGCGTAAGAAATCAGAGGCGTATTGACTAAGTCCTCAAATGTTCACCTCTTCAATCGCCTCGACAAAAGACAAGACATCATCTGATGCATTGCGAATATCGTCGACATATTGCTCCCCGTTGAGAACTATCACCCATTTAAACATCGCAGCAATTTTGAACACCCTATTGGGATACTAAACATTGAATGTGAGTTTGGTGCCGGCGTCCAAACGATCATCCCACTACTCACTTTGTCACTTCCTTCTCGGATTAGTTCTGAACCATTGAGGAGCCACCGAATTGCCGTGATATAAGATGTTATGACACCGGAGTACCCAACAGTGGGTATGGCGTTCAGCTACACCAAGTCGAATCAGCGCTGGCACTCGGGAAAGAGGGAAATACATTACTGGTGACCTCTTCGCTTCAATATACTGGATGGCTCCATAGGCAGTCCCAAGAATACTGATAACTTGAATAATGCTAGGAGATGTGTCCAGGAAGCCATTCAACGAGGACAACATTAGAGCTTGGTAGGTAGGCTTAGGTAGGTAGGAACCTAGGAACGGTTCAATTTCAAAGCTTTGTGACAACCATTAATTAGGGGTTGGCACACAGCCTTTCATTTTTTCCGTATTTAGATTTTCTTACGTGTGCGCTCGAGCATGTCCACGATACACCGTAGCGGCGTAACTAACACACTCATAAATACTCGAACCAAATGCAAAACGATAGGCGAAATATGGGTCCAGAGTCTCCAGAAATCATCCAGCCCGGGGGGGCCAGCTGGGGCCAGAGGGTCTTCGGCATGTGTGTCATCTGAGAGATTGGATATGTTTCTGCAATGGAAATGTTTGTCGCCCCGGGCCGTGCCGCGCGTGCCGAGTCAAGCCGAGTCGAGCCGAGCACAAGCCCTCCCTGTAAATAAAGCTCCTCTCAGGGGTTTCCAAAGCCTGAGCCCGGACTCCACTAATAGGTGTAGCTGTTGTCTGCTGTTGTGTAGCTGCCTATTTCAATTCTTGTTATCGGATCATTGGATGAGCCATCATTGCCACGATCCATTGACAGACGCGAGGTGTTGGATACCTCTGCGTCCTCTGATAATTCCGACATCAACTATCTGGTGGGAGCTAAACGTAGTCCGAATTTATTTGGGTAGATTCACTACAAATACTGGAAAGAACCACAATTCTCTTCGATCAAACCTCAGGCCTTAGGCCCTCCTCTTTCTAAACATCACCTTCGCATTCAGATTCGGCATAGACGACGTTCCAAAATAAATGTTCGGTGGCCTTTCCATGGATCCACTTTCTAGTTGAATATCGTAGTTGAGTAAAATGTGAGTAAATATCGTTTTCATGCCATTTGCAGCAAAAAATCGTCCAGGACTGACGGAGAGATAGGAGATATCAGAGATATTACAGGTGGGCGAATGACATGTCAACCACGTACCATGCGCGCTTGCCATGACCAAATATAATGTGATCTGTACTTAGAACAACAAGATGGTGTTTGATGGAATCAAACTCGTCATCTCCATCACGCATGTCCGAGAACCTGAAAGGCTTGAAAGTTCCAGCATCCTGAAACAAAAGCTACACGAGTGAAGGCAGCCAATCAGATCTAGCACTATGGAGCATAAGGGACCAACGGACCTCTGAGGTGCTCATTGCATCGGACGCGACTCCAATCAAAGTACCGGCTGGAAGCAGAGTGCCATCGGAGAGGGTCCAGTCTTTGAGCGTTTTCCGGCTCATGACGACTGTAATCGTTATTAGTCCTTGAATGCAAAGCAGAGTAAGATTGGAGTCGCACAGCTAGTTCCACCATTCAAGCGATGGGATTCCTTCAGGAAGCTATCAATTTTACGCAACTTCTGCAAAGCCACCTTATTCCATCCATATTCTCCAATAACGCTTTCAGCCTCCTCGCGTAATTCTTTCACATACTCCGGGTGGATTGCGAGGTCATATATTCCTTGAGTAAAGGCCTATGAAAACCATCCAGTCAGAAAAGGTTTGTCGGTAATAAAGTACGAACCATTGAGCTTGTATGGATGGACGTAAAGTTGACAATGAAAATCCTCATGACCATGTCGCGGACCCCAAAATGATAATCATGCGTGGCGCTTTCCATGAGCCAGGTGATAAGGTCGTTCTAATGAGAATTTAGAGCAGGTGGTCGTTCTCCCTTTTTCAACTTACAGGCATGGACGCATCAGGATCCAACTTGGCTTGATTTAGCCGTTCTTCCACGAGGGGAGCCAGGTGACGATAGCCTGCATTAAGCCTTTTTGCTACCATCCTCAGACTTCTCCCAACAAGACTATGACATCATTAAGTAACTCAAAGGATCAAATGATAAAGAAACATTATTTACGGTTTCAGGAAGTTCGGGAAGAGGTTTATAATCTTAGCTGAGTTGGTAACATCAATTGTAAGACCTTCGATAGCACTGAGGTAGTCCGCGTTCCTACCTACGGACAACTTCAGATAAACACATTCAAATAAGGAAAAAAGACCTACAGAGAGGAGCTCCAACAAAATATCGATTGGCAGTGCGACAAATGAAGCGCAAAAAAGTGGGGTATGCGGTGACCCCAACCCAGTCTAATAAAATTAGAGAGGATCTTGGCATCATCATCATCACAAACCTTCAGCATCGGAGAAATGCTCATTGAAAATTTCAAGCACTTCGTCCCTGAAGTCGTCATACTTGGTTACCATATTGCGATTGATATGTGTACTTATTGCCGTTATATGGTGAGGATGGGTATCTAAGCCAGGTCCAAAGGTGAAGTTTGCTTGAGTTGTCTAGCGGCCCAGGACACCTTTTAACCAAAGTAAACAATTAGACATGGCAAAAGACTTGCCTCCTCGATGGCAAGGTCGAAAGATAACACATCTTCAGGTGCTTGACGAACTTCATCAATGAGTTGCGGTCCATTCAAGACGACAACCCATCTAGATATTGCAGCGATTTTGAAAGGTCTACCTGGATACTGTTGTTAATGGAGGTGAGTAGCTGATTGATCTCTAGAAGAGCGACAAATTAACTCACTTTATTATAACCCTCCTGGATAATTTCCCGCCCCCGAACCATGTATTGGATGGCAGTTATATATGAGGTTAGAACACCAGAGTAACCAACAGTCGGGATTGCATTTAACTGAGAAGGAAGATGTCAGTTTTAGAACTTCGCCGATCTATTCTCAGGATGCTCACGGGGGAGTTCCTCGCCCGGATATACTTCAGGATGGCATATGTGAGAACGAAAATACCGAGGAGTCGCACAGCAATGGGAGAGGAGTCTCTTGCGATGCGTAATTTGTATATCGGAAGCCAAGCAGTCAGAGGCTCCAGCGACATGGGGCAGAAGGGGGATACTGTTGCACACATGCGCCATGCATTCATTAAATGCTTCTCAAGACGTGAGGAGACGAACTATTGGCGGAAAGCCATCCCGAATGCGCAATTCAACTCGCTTCCTGCTAAGGTCTAATGAATCATGGATACGCTTCTGCAATGGAGTGTTTATCAAAGCGGCCATGTGCCAAACTAAACGCGCTTACCATGAACGGATAATCAGGAAGCTGTGCTGGAAGCAGATACGTGCTAAGAGGTACGCAGCGAGAGAGAATGGAAAACGTCTTTACGTCACCTCATCGTTAACCGTGACGCTCCCCGTTCAGTCTAAGGGGTATTACCGGTCGGCTGCCTAGACTCCATATCTCACGAGTAAGGCCAAGTGCATTTCATTGTAATGAACAAATTACTTGCATTCCATGTAATTGCACTAGACACTGATGCAACTCCACAATTACTATGAATAAAGGTTTTCCGTCGTAATTTTCAGACAGGCTTCAATATAATGACTCGTTGAGTATATACGATCAGTCGTAGTGGTAAATGCTGTATCGTAAGTACACCCCAACGCTAACACTTATTAATCTTCGACTCTCTTTCTGAACATTAGCTTCGCTTCTTGATTAGGGATGATAGAAGTTCCGAAGCGAATATTAGGTGGCCGCTTAAGTGACCCATTCTCAAGCTGAACATCGTAATTGAGCACAATATATGTAAACACTGTTTTGACAGTATTTGCAGCGAGAAAGCGCCCGGGACTATAACATTACGACCGATTGAGAAATGGCCATAATAAGATGTTTCAATTAGGGGACATACCAAGCATGTCGACCATTGCCGAATACAATGTACTCTGAACTCAAAGATACGAGTGGGCTACTATCATGCTTTGATTCCGTGTCACTCTTTGAGCGTTTCTGGGGTACAAATCTGAAACCGTTGAACTTGTGCGCATCTTGGTATATAGCCTGGTATATATATGGTTTAGTCAAATCGGCCCGTAGAGCGAGGACGTACGAACCTCTTCTTTATTCATCGCTTCCGTTGCTACACCAACGTAAACATTGGGTGGAATGGTAATTCCATCAGAGAACCTCCAATCTTTCCGTGTTTTTCGTACCATAAGAACTATGAGATTGGTTTGTGAGATTTGCGAAGATTGGATGGAAGACCGGCTTACAGGCCGCAGCATTGTGGAGACGGAAAGACTCTTTCAAAAAACTATCAACCTTGTGCATTTTCTGCAAGGCCTGTCTGGACCATCCGTCTTCGGCAATAACCATTTCAATCTCTTCTCGCAGCTCTGTAACATACTCAGGATGAATGGCAAGATCATACACGCTCTGAACGAGCCCCTATAGAAGCACTCAGAATCCTGCTTGTCAGCTATCAAAATGATAACTCACCATCGTGCTAGTATGAACTGCCGTGAAATTGATTATCAGGATTCGCAGGACGATATCTCTGACACTAAGATGATAATCCTTCGTCGCACTTCCCATAAGCCATGATATAACGTCATTCTATCAATGTCATTATCATGAAGTCGCCGTTGTATGATAAACTCACAAGTTCGTCGGGGCTATTCTCAGACTGCTGTCTTCGCATGAGCCTTTCTTCAATTAGAGGACGAAGTAACTTCTCGGTTTCCCCGATCTTCTTTGCAACAGTCGTTAGGCATTTGCCAACGAGTCTAATTGAATAATAGGATATGATGAATCCAGTCGACGATGATAATATGAAACTACACTCACGGTTTGAGAAAATTTGGAAACATACTGATAATCTTAGCTGTATTTACTGTGTCATTTGTGAACTGTTCATTGATGAAGCGATATCTTGGGTTGCGACCTGTAGATACTAAGATGTGAAATCCTGCGTGGCGAAGTTAAACATTTTCTACTTACACAAAGGAAGTCCAATAAGATATCGGTTGATAGTGCGGCAAACGACGTGCAAAAGGGTCTCATAACCGGGAACAGTGGCCCAACCTAGATAGACTTAGCAGAGTCATCACCTTGATTACAGAACTGACCTTCGTTCGTGGGGGTAATGTACGTCTTGAATGATTCCACAACCTCGTCCTTGATATCTCCAAACTTGACACCCAAATTACGAGTAACCGAAGAGCGAATTGTTGCAATATGATGAGGGTGGGCTAATAATCCAGGCCCTAAAGTATAATCGCCTTGCGTCGCCTATAAGAATGATCATACATCCAGCCCTCTGTAACGTTTGATGGTCATTTACCTCTATGGAGGGCTCATTGAACGATAAGACATCGTCCGGGGCTTTACATAGTTCATTGATGTACTGTTTTCCACTGATAACGACCACCCATCGGGACATTGTAGCGACTTTGAAAGGTCTCCCCTGAAACTGCAGTGTGTACGAGTCAGCCTCCCCACACACGAAACATCGGCTCCAGAGTAATGCTTGCCTTTTCATAACCTTCTTGAATTAATTCGCCACCGCGCGACATCCATTCCATCGCCGTGATGTAGGAGGTTAGAGGCCCGGAATGGCCAATGGTCGGTATATTGTTCAACTTCATGCAGACAATCAACTCACAAATAACCACGAGTAAAAGAATAAACATACTGGGGACCTCTTCGCTCTGAGGTATGAAAGTACGCTATAAGCTGCAATAAAGCTCCAACAGACATAGATCACATTCGGGGAAACATTTGAGAATAATCCTGCGTTGTACGACGCCATGCTCGTAGTGGAGGGCTTTCACTTTTTCCCGAAAATCCTTCAGAGGGGATGGAGGGTTAGTGGCAGGTCCGAAATTGCCGACATGAGCTACTTGAACTCCAGGATATGGTACTGTAAGGCGATGTTCCCTGAGTGTCATATCCAAAGTGTCATAGTCAGGGAAGCAATGTTCTTCGCATTGGAACCCATGGTGCGCCAACGTGAGTGGGGTGAATGCATTTTGACCTATGCCTATTCAGCCTAGTTCATATATCGTGGTTGGGCCCATTCCGATGAGAGCGCACAAAATGGAACATCATGAAAGGGGCATTCGGAATGAAATGACCATCCTTGAATATTGATCCTTTTGAACGAAACAATCAAAACGGACGGTCCTCCTTTGCGAAATTGGGGCCAAAAACAACATGACAGGAGATGACAGGAAGCTGAGCCGCTCGGAACTCTCCGTGCCGGCAAATGATATGATGATGGGTACCCTTATATATATTAATAGTACGACCGACCTGAAATCAACTGATTGCGAGTTAACGGTAACTCGGGGTAGCTTCAGATTAACTGAACTATCATGTCATATGTCATCGTTCCTACATCTAATTTTATGTTCTACAAATGAGAATGTCTTCGATAAGTCTAATACTACATGCATAAGAATATACTAATCAACCACCCGCTTTCTGAACATGATCTTCGCCCTTGTGTTCGGTTTATTTGCAGTTTTATGCTTGAGACTTGCTGGCCGCTCCATAGACCCGTTCTCCAATTGTATATCATATTCCAAAAGTATGTGCGCGACTATAGCTTTTATTTCGTTAACCGCGAAAAATCGTCCGGGACTGAGAATCATCTTAAGTCAGAAGAATTGCCCCAAAGAATGGTAGTCATGGAGGATAACTTACCACGCACTCCGACCATGACCAAATGCGATGAAGTCCATGCTCAAAGAAACCATTTGGTATTTGACATCACCATCATTCATTTCAGTGAACCGGAAACCTCTGAAAGTCTGGCCATCAGGGAAACTCCGCTGATAAAGATAATATTGTCATTCAAACCACCATGTACGTGATAAAATGCAACGCGCACCTCGTCCCTGTTTATATAACGACTTGCAAAACATATATCAGTGCCTGCTGGAAGGACAGTGCCGTCCGACAAAGTGTAGTCCTTCATGACCTTTCTAAACATGCCCACTGACAGACGTGGTCTTCAGCATGAAGTAGTGGCGCAAGCAACACACGCACCGTGCTCGAGAGTGTTCATTCTTTGGGATTCTTTTAAGAAACTATCAACCTTTCGCATCCGTTGCATGGCAAACTTAGTCCATCCGTCTTCCGAAATGATAGCTTCAATTTCATCTCTCATTGGCTTGACATACTCCGGATGAATGGCCAAATCATAAAGAGCATTGGTAAGGGTCTGAAGCTCGTAAGTATATTTAATTTAGCGCAAGCGATGGAAATACCATTGAGGTGGTATGAATGGCAGTAAAATTGATTGTCAAGATGCGGAGCGCCAAATCACGAACAGTGAAATGATGTTCGTGCGTGGCAGTCTCAAGCAACCAACTCATCAGATCGTTCTACCGCAATCGTCAGTCATGCTATGAGCCGAAAACGACGCATTCTCACTGGTCTGTTGGGCCTATCGAATCCAAGTTCTCTGTCTTTCTTGAGTCTATCTTCCAAAGTTGGCCCGAGATACTCTATCGTTCGTTGCACGGTCTTGTGAACCTGGGTCATATAGCGACCCACCAAACTATGAGCTTGATTCAGCATGACATTTTGAGCTAGGTATAGTAAGCTCACGGTCTCAGGAAACTCGGGAAAGAGTTTATAATAATTCCAGCCTTGGCAACCTCCAGAATGAATTTTTGAATGACGTCAAGGTAACCAGAGCGTCTGCCTGATAAGCAAAAGCTGAGAAATTGAAAAAAGAAGGTTGAAGTAACATACACAATGGGAGACCAACAAAGAATCTATTGCTTACACGGCAGATAATATGGACAAGAGTTCCGTAGGCATGGACAACTGTCCAATCTATGAACAAATCAGTGAGATCATCACTGAGGTTTCCTCAGCTCTAAAAGCTCCAAACCTTTTGTGAGGGGTATACATTCTTTAAATGTCTCGACAGTCTCATCCCTGATGTCCGAAAATCTGTCGACCATACTGCGAGTAAGAGGAGTTCTGATGGTTGCTACATGGTATTTATGTTCGAGTCCAAGCCCTAACGTGTACTTGAATTGCATTTTCTATGTGGAGGTTTAACGGCGACGAAGATAATTATCACTTGAAAGATATGCCAACCTACCTCCCAAAGAGCGACGCTAGCAGATAGGACGTCAGTTGGGGCTTTACGTACATCATCGACAAATTGGGTCCCAGAAAGTACGACAAGCCATTGAGAAAAATTAGCCACTCTGAATGCCTGATCTGGATACTAATGGAAGCAAAACCTAAGGAGTGGTGACCCAATAATGAATTCACTGTCTGACACACTTTGTCGAATCCTTCCTTCACAAGATCCCCCCCATGCTGAAGAAATTCGAACGCGGTGATATAGGAAGTCAATATTCCTGAGTAGCCAACAACGGGAATGGAATTTAACTGAGAAGGCATCAGAATCAAAGAATTAACATATCACAAGCTACAAGTTAAAACACCCACGGGCGAAGTTTTGGCTTCTATGTATTTCCAAGTCCCATATGCCACAGCCAAGATGACGAATACTTGAGGAAGGACAGAGCCGTAGCTTAATAGTGGCATATCCATTGGCGTTGTTAGAGGGCGACGATATCTCTGCGTATGAGCAGTATTGTACCAGCGAGGTCAGTCGTGAGTCGGTGCTAGCACCAGCCCGGCTATATATGCAAAGTTTTGGATCGAATCATCCCTTGGAGTATGTTCAGCCCCTGTTCAGCCCCTTTATCATGGTTACCCCGAAACACGCACCATATTTATAAGACATAGGTCCGTGAAGCCCATGAAGCGGATAGCATTTGACCATCAATAACGTCTCGGCCGAACGTGGGCTTAATTACGGTGTAAAAGGGTGTAATCCAGATAGTCCATGCTGACCACATGGGGAAGGGTATTGATTGTAAGTTGGCTATCCTCCTGATTATGACGATGAACATATCCGTACGGAACGGTATTAGCCTGCGGCTAGTGAAGCATCGATAAGTACAACCGATAAGTACTGATGGGAGAGGCTTACCCGTAATGTGGTATATGAATATACTAGTCGGCTGTTCTGTTCCTTTTAGTACAATGTTTATTGTAGCCTTGGAAGTAATATTAAGCCAGTTTTCAATGACTTCATATAGATAGGTTCCGTTACTAGAGTGGCTTAGAACAGAACAGGTTTCTTCGCATTTTTGAGATGACGAGTAGGGCGGACAGAAAGGTGTGTTGGCAGGTGATCTTTCGAAATAGAGCCGCGTGGAAGGTGACACGAGTTGTTATCCGAATTAGTTGCCCATCGACAAGTCCCACGTCTCGGATCAAGGTCGACGATAGGTTTTCATCCGAATCCTACGATTGCATCAGAGGTTTAAAAGCGTATCCAACACCACTGTACCGCCATTGTACGGTATCATTCTCCAGGAATTTCTCGTTCGTTCCTCGTAGTTTCACCACTGGCACGCGGTGTCTATACCAGTGTCGGCCTCATGCGCAGCTCCGGCGCCAATCCATGCAGGTTTGATACAAGCATGTAAACGATCAGCATTATTAACAATTACCATGCAGGGACCAGCCGGACTTCTAGCATTGTGACAACTGTTGCTAGTCTCTTCGTTGTGATTTAGTGCCTCCCTTCACGAGACCCTTTGGTGCTCCCATACCGTACACACCCGACGGAAGCATTTGCTTATACCGACCAGCGCTCAAGTGCTCAAATTCAAACTTGACGTGACCGCCGTATAGTGACAGATCCTGTCGCAAAAATGATATCATGTGGCGTGGCTTGGGCTCCGAGCATCGACCCACCATAACGGATATTAATGACTGTGAACTTGAAGAGCAGCGGCATCCCTGCGAGCTATGACTCGACGGGCGCATTAACTCTCAAGTTCTCGGAATCATGGTCTTCTTCATTGACTGGAGCCCCCAATGCTGGTAAGTTTCGCGTCATGAATCAGATGGAGGCAGGTTGTCCACATTTATAACCAGAAGCAAAGAAGTTCAAGAAGTCGCTGGTGCAGAGGGGTTCACCGAATATTATGATACGGTTGACGCAAGGAAGAGGCACCAGCTAGGCATGAATCGAAGAATGACCTTTTTCGCGTGATGGATACAGCGCTTCTCACGCTAGTAGCTGATCGGTTTTTCGGTTTGAATGTCAAGCTTCAAGCTCTGAGTTGCTGGTGACACAGTGTCGAGATCTTTGCCGCCGATCGCTAAGAAGAGCTTGAGAAAAGCCGTTTCAATCGTTCTCTGCCCAGAGAAACGAATGAACGTTGAACACTTGGGTCATTGCCATTTCGGAGCCGGCGACAAGCGAAGCAAAGACGGATAGATGAATCGGTAGGTGGAGGAGTTTCACGCACTCATTTAAAAGCTCATACTGAATGTTTAGTCTTTCAATTCCCAATCCTTCCTTACCCATTTCTCCCCCGTCACTTTCCCTTCATTCTCTTTAATTTCTTTGAATTCACACAGAAGCACCATCGTCTCTCTTTTCAACCCGCAAACCGCAAAGATATCACGAGCTATGTCGCCTCGCGATGTCCACTCTGTCAATGAAATTCAACGGCTTCCTGAAATCGATTTTCAATCCTTTCAACCTCTGTTTGTGACTTTTTCTGCCCAACGATACGATCCTCTTCAAACTCCTTCCACTATCAATATCAAGCCTCTACCGCATCATAATATCCAAGGAACTTCATGTATCAAAACTCCGCCCGTAGCTGCCCATCCACCCCACCGTGAAACGGTAGTATGTCTTTTGATTTGAACCGAGCAAATGCTGTATGTTAACGTGAATCTTTGGTAGATTTCATTGCAAGGCGCACTTGAGAGTGAAGTTGAGGATGCCAAATTGGAAGGAACGCCATGGGTTCGGAAGGTAAACCTTGAAATATCAAATTCACCATTCAATATTCACAACCTCTCTGCATAGTTCCATAATCTGCCTCAAACTGTCACAAGACGCAGTATGACAATGAAAAGAGTGTTCTTGTCACATGTTGGGCTCAAATAGAGTGCTATGATGCATTTGAGTGGGTCGGTTTACTGGGAATCTAGTGGTTATTATACCACTTGACTTCAAGAGAGCGTATAACACGCCAGTTGGATCCGCCGCAGGAATTTGGTTTCTGAAATTGTTCATAAACGATAGATGAACATACTTATAATAAGCTCAGCATCTTCCTCTACAATATAGTAGTAAAGCTGTCCGATATAGATATTTCGATATCAATTTGTCAATACGATTACTATTATGCAAATTTGATGCGACCATCACCACAAGCTTATCGCTGGCCCATCACCGGCTTGCTCATCAGTACTTCAGTAATCGTCGGAGGCGCACCCAGTACGGTAATATTAATTGTCCCTCCCTTGTTCGACAAGTGCCGTTATTGATCGACCGATAAACAGAACAACAGATGATTAGATAAAAAAACATTGGATTTTGGTTTTCAAGATATTATATACGACATTAACTCGAACGAATTCAGAAGAGGGATACCTACCTAGTATATATATATATGTATCATCAAAGTAACAAAAGGAGTGTATCTGTAGTTGGTACTAAATGAATGGTATGTCCACAAAAAAGGGAACAACAAGGAGTAAAGTGACACAATAATAGAGGAAGGGGGGAAGAAATCAAGAATAGATCGACGCTAAGCAAAAGTAGAGAAAGAGGGAGTGGGTAGGAGAGCAAGAACCAGGTATCCAAATCAAAAAGAGAGTGCACGGTTCGCGATACGAGATGGTTTGGTCTAGAACACGATATTAATTCAGCAAAAAGTTTGCGGAAGGAAGGGCTCTGAGTCGTATGGGAAATCAGGGAACCATGAACGGAAATGTTGGCGCAAGGTGACATTGATGTTAGATTTGGCACTAGGGGCAGTAAGAACACGAAGACGGGTAGGGTATTTCTTTAGTTGCTGGTCGAGAACGTGGTATCCATGACACTCCTGAAAGGCGGAGCTTTGTGGGAAAATCGGCCAGAGTCGGGCATTGTTTGAGTCCAGTCCTCCCCGTCGGTCATAGAGTGGAAATTGAGAAGTGAAGACGACACCAGATGGAATCCTCGACATTACTAAACCGGCCAAAGCTTTCACTTCGGCATGGCCAAGTTTCATCTCGCATCCGAGAACATCAAGGTGGGGGAATACATCCGAAAGCTCAGGGTCGCCTCTCCATGCCAACGTGAGCAACAGTCTTTCCACAATGTCTGGATGACCCCGCCCAATAATCAATGTTTTCAGAGCTTGAAGGGGTACAAAGTCAGGTCGGAGCATGTAGCTGTATATGTATCTTGGGTTATGGCCACCGTAATGTGAAGGTTGAGGGGGGACAAGGAACATCGTGTCAGCCCTTAGCGATTCCAAGCTACACTGCGAACGTCGAAGGAATCTGAAAAGAGATTCGCAAGGACATTGTTCGGAAAGGCTTTGTGTAACCCCAATGCCCGCGTCGTATGTATTGAGCCTCAGATCGGTAAGTCGCTGGGCCCTCAACGCACATAGAAGAAGTTGAACCGATTTCAAAAGGCCCTGGAGATTCATGTGGGTCAAAAAAGGAAGCTGAATGTGTGTACGACGCCTAGGCGCTGCAGAGCTTTCCACATCAAGATTGGCAAAGAAACCTCCTTGATGACGGCCATGCGATGAAATTGGACTCGGGAGAGGGGAGGAACGAGGGGATGGATAAGGCGAGGGTGATACACCAGGTTCGTTGTAGTTCATTTTCACATCAAGATGTGTCAACATTGGCATAGCCTCAAGTAGATCAAGGAGTTGGCCGTAGTTGTACTTGCAGTTGTACGAGGTGAACCGGTTGAGCTGAGACAACGGAATCCCATTACAGCAGAAAATTGGCGAGCAAGAGAGTAGTGTGAGATGATTCAGAGAGGGCAAGACCACACCACCATCGGGGTCGGTGATGTCCAAAATTGTATTTTGTGTCCAATTAGCCAACGTTAAGCTCCGCAAGCCGTCAAGCTTGATGATGAACGCTTCTAAAGCGCCCGAAGCACCTGTATCGGTAATGAAGCTGGGGAATGTACGATCAGGGCTACGGGGACTGGCGGAGTACGGCGGAGTAGCAAGACCGGTGACACCTGGTGAGATAGGTGGCGGCAGCTTCTCCACGGGCAACTGTTCCCGAGCATGATCTGTCCGTTTCACAACGAGGCCGTGAATTCTCCACATATCCCGTCCAAAAACGTTCAACACCCGAGAGACCGTTTCCCCCGTAGCACTGCCACCGCCAAGTAGGGTATTTGTGTGAAAGCAGTTCGTGTGAATCTCGATAGAGAGGGGAACCGCTCTTGAACGACGGAGATGGAGGTCGATCTGGCGAGTGATAGCATTCATATCCCTTTCCCTCCGATGCCACCGGCTCTCGGGGATATTGTGAACATCATAGAAAGAATAGGGAAGATTTAGCCAGATTCTGATGGATGACCAGAGTTGTGGTGTGTCAAGGAAAACCTTCCGCCATGAATGACAGACGAGCCCCAGAGTTGCCCCCGGATGTCCGAGTCTATGCTCGGCTTCCGTACAGGAATCTCGGTCACCGCAGCGGCCAGTGAAATTGGCTACAGAGGGCACGGCGGCTCCAGAACGGGCCCAACGCTCCCAGTTGGCGCCAATGAAAAACCCAGAGTTTTGCTGAACTTCTTCGTCGTAGTAGTACTCCAAAAATATGTTCCCTAAAACCTCCAAAGGGAGGCCATCAAATGGTGACCTCTCATAGTAGACATTCTGCCCATCAAAAGGACTTGAGAAAAAATTCCAAATTGAATATATGTCAATAACGCATTAGACAGGGGGACCGACCTGCCGCCCTTCGAACAGCTTATCCCAACCCATGGGACTGTTTTCGCACGTTTCGACACTCTAACGTCCACCATTGGCTCTGCATCATACTCGAAATCGTCCAAACAGTTCATATCCCTCGCAAACCAAGCAACCGGCTACAATAGTGCCTTTTAGAGTCGTTGAGCAGAGAAAACACCAGCAAAACTTCGCCACATCCAAACAGTCACTGCAAAACGGGTTATAGTGAGAGGGAAAAATTAAAAAAGAAAAGGGGAGGAAGGGTAAGGGAAGGAAGGAGAAAGGAAGTAAGGCGGGAGTGTGCGAAGTCGTATGTAATTATGGCAGTTTCTCGCACCTTCATATTAGGGTCATCCAATTATGGACTCAGGGTCATCAGCGTTGTCTGATACTTGCATGATATCTGGCAGACTGATGCTGAATGAGAATGCAGCAATGATACGTTTGAGCCCCGGCCAGAGATTTTACAGGTAGGAATTCTCGCTAGCATCAAAGACTCGATGTCAACGGGCCCTACGTTCGCAATATGCTTTACATTCGTGATCTAGGATATCAAATGACTGTATCTGGTACAAGACAGGTCAACCAGCTGCGTTGATAGAGGTAGTAGGTGGCTTAGCTGCTTTGTGATGTGACTGTTGATCACATCTGCTTCCATTAGATTGAGGCTTTGAGCAGCCAGTTAGTTGTCAAAAGAAAACTCGAGCCTCGGTGGTTGTGATTGTCTCGGTTCCTTGAATATCTGACAACCTCTTTTTCTGCTCAGTCATGATGCGAACAGACGAGAAAACAGCAACAAAAGCCGAATGAGAACGGAAAGGCCGGCTGATCCCATAATCCGATCCAAACTGGCACTTCCATTCTAAGAATAGTGAAGTACGTATGCTTCTCATCATCGATTAGCCACTCGAAATTGTTCAGTCAAATCCGATAGCGATATTAAAAACCACAAACAAAACCACATTTGTTCTTGGAATCGAACCAGAACAGAAGGCTAGAAGGTTCCGGCGCTAGTACTCTGGCAGCATTCGTATTGATCGCCCCCCATATATATTCTAATTCGACCGAAAGTGGTGACTCCATTGAAATTGTGATAACACTAGATACTAGGGAAATATCAGCGGAAGGAATTCAATATCGGATTTCATACTCAATGTTGACAGTGATCACTGAGACACTACACCACCCAAACCACCTCGCTCTCAACGTCTTCCCGCCTTGGTAAAAACATCATCCTCCAGTCTCGTGGTATGGCTGTGTTCGGGAAGAGATGTCGAAGGTGCGAAAACGAGGAAATCTATAAATTGTGAGGACGAAGTTTTACATATTCAGGGCACCTGGAATCCAACCAGGTGAAGATGATTGATCTTGAGAAAGGGGCACAAAGGCTAACCTGGTTTATAAGTAAGACGATATTCCAGAATAACTAATTCGGAGCAAACACTCAGATCTCTTCATGAGACCCTATTTCTCTCTCGTGGGCTAAACAGGATACCAGTCAAAAAAGCGAAGGCTAAACAATATAAGAAAGCCAAAAATTCCGACACGGGGAATCGAACCCCGAGCTACCGCGTGAAAGGCGGTAATGTTAGCCATTACACCATATCGGACTGTATTAGTACCAAGTTCTCTAGTCTCCACTATCCAGATTCCAGGTCATGCCAGGCTGAGGCAACAGTTCTCAAGTTCGAACGCATCTTTGACTTTTAAATTGGGGACAATTCTTATCCGAACCGCCTTTAAGCGGTGAATCTGATCTATCCTCACATCGTATAATTCCTCTGACTCACCGGCGCCGTGGCGACAGCATTTTTTCCCACTTGTTGCTTCACTTCCTGATGGGACGTGGTTTAAATTGGAGCAATGTCGCCTAATGCATCGTATCATATCTTACTTTGTATTTTTACCCACTGCCCTGCGGCCGCCGAGGCTGTAAAGTTGTTCCCTCGCTCTTTTTTTTCATACTTCAAAATGCTTCAAAAGCTCCACTGCAGAATCCCAAACCGCCGTCCCGCCAGTGAAGTGTTCCGTTTCCTTCCCGCTTGGCAGACTCTCACCTACTGGACATGACATTACTGGACCGCACTCTCGATGTGGATTGGAGCACCTTAGGAGGGAGACTTTTCTGTATCATCCTGGTGGCATATGCAACACGCAGGTACGTCGAGGCGAAAAGATCACCCGTACGTCTTTTCATACATGATGCTTGGCTGTCGTCTGATTCAATATTGCAGCTCAACAGTATTCCAACTATCGGGTACTCTGGAGTTCTAACTTCCTATCTCACTGCACTCAAATGGATAACCCACGGTAATGAATTGGTCCAAGAAGGCTATGACCGAGTGAATAACTACCCACTTGTCCTGGATGAGAACACTAACCTTATGCCCAAAAATAGTATCCTGCTGGTAAATTCAAAATCGCCAATGTGGCCAGATGGATGGTTGTTTTCACAGGCCGACAGTTCCTCGACGAATTTCGTAAAGCTCCGGATGAAGTTCTGTCATTTCAAGAAGCTATGAATGATGTAAGCCATGTGCCCTTGCTACCGACATATCACCATCCCGATGCTGTGTATTCAGGAAATGCAAATCAAGTATACTATGGGAGAAGCTCTCGCCGAAGATCAATATCACATTGGAACTGTTCGCTCTTCGATTACACGAAATCTCGCTGTTAGGTTTGATGAAATCAAAGATGAGATTCAAGAGTCTTGGATGAAGTATATCCCGCCTACGGATGGCGAGTCTATTTCTATTGATTGTTCGCTCCTTCTCTTTCTTCTTGCTGATGCGTCAACCTTTCATTATAGAATGGGTTTCTGTTCCGGCATATGAGACTATTATGCATATCGTTGCTCACACGACCAATCGATATTTTACGGGACTGCCTTTATGTAAGTGCCCCGGTAAAAGGGGAACTGAAGTTGCTACTGAACTGCTGTATGCGTCAGGTCGAGATCAAGAATACGTCTCTTTACAAGAGAAATATACCATTCAAGCTGTTCTGGCTGCTAAAGTTATCAAGTTTTTTCCTGACATCCTCAAACCGTGCGTTTAATAATTATCACGAAGTAGAGCAACCTTATAATTTTCATGTTTCTTGTCGCAGTTTGGTCGGAAATTATATGACGGTTTTGCCAAGAAGCGTGAAGAAAGCCACTGGGTATCTTGAACCAATCATCAAAGAAAGATTAGCAATGATAGAGCAAGGTGTAGACTGGGAAGGCATGCCAGTGAGGCTTTTTCTCTTTTTCCCGCTGGGTCGCGTCCTCTGAAATGTTGAACTAGAATGATCTTATCACTTGGTTACTTGAGATGGCACCGGAACATCGACGAACGGTCAAAGACTTGACTCTTCGCATCCTTTCCATCAACTTTGCTGCTATTCATACAAGTACAATGGTAATTTACGCGAAAACCCACTAACTCTTCGTCTTGATTAATCCCTTATTGCACATAGACCTTCACACAAGCTCTGTATGATCTTGCGTGCCATCCAGAGTGTGTCGACGAATTGCGTCAAGAAGCTGAGAGTATTATCGCTGAACATGGATGGACGAAAGCTGCAATGCAGCGAATGCGCAAGGTCGATAGTTTTATCAAGGAATCCCAGAGAATGAATAGTACTGGCAGTCGTGAGTCCGATTACGCACCTGAACGACTGATTCTGATTTATCGTTTCATAGTTCAGATGCACCGTAAAGTCCTTAAAGATTGGGTGTTGTCAGATGGAACGGTCATACCAGCAGGTACGATAGTTACTATTGCTAGTGGTCCCATGAATATGGAAGAGGTTCGTACACGCTTGATTGGACATATTATAGTTCTTGGCTCAAAGACATTTGATAGACGTCTTTTCCTGATAGTGATACCTTCAAAGCGTTCAGGCACTCCGAAAAGCGAGATGGTGAGGGTGAACTGGAAAGCATCAAGTATCAAATGGTTGCCCTTAGTCTCGATATGATTGTTTTCGGACATGGTCGACATGCCTGGTAAGTTGTGTATTTTTTCTCCATCTCACATCACTTTAAGCTTACTGCCTTTGTCGTGTTAACTTTAATGTCTACAGTCCCGGACGATTTTTCGCAGTCAATGAGATCAAAGCCATATTCACGTATTGTTTATTGAACTACGATGTTCAATTTGAGGATGGATCAATGGAGAGGCCGAAGAACAGGATGTTCGAAACGAATATCATGCCGAATATGAACGCAAAAGTGATGTTCAGAAAGAGGGCTTCTCCTTGAGTTTTTATTTCACCTACTCTTCTTCTAAGGGAGGGGGGCTGTCACCGGACAAGTGCTCCTGGCACTCTATGATCTTTCTTCCGCCTTTATAGTTGCTATGTTTTCGATGCTTCTAGTCACAAGATACTGTTCCAACAGACAGCTTTGTGAATTCGATTCGTGTTGATCTCCTCCGATTCTCGTTGCGACCAGGGCAACGCCGTACATAGACATGCTTTCAACCAGCTGCTGTGATAGGATATGTTCACTTCGGGTTAGGAGGCGTAGCGGAAATTTTCAGTTTGTTCATAAAAGATTTCCTGTCTTTTCTGAAAGCGTTCAGTCCTAGCTTTTACCAATTGTTGGTCACAATTCATCTATTGTTTACAGGGATTGAGTTTATACAACTTCCTGAACGCTGTATCCTTCAATGACGAGAATGTGGTAATGACTATCCACTAGTCCAAATTGCCTTCCAGCCGGTCAATTTAATGTACCACGCGTATCACCTAATTCCTCTGACTCATCGGCGCCTCAAGAGCGGCCTCTTCCCACCCTGTTGCTTCTCCCGTTTGATTAAAGTTGGTGAAGTATGCGTCATACGACCCTTATAAATTTATTTTACCCCATAGCCCCATGAATGCCAAGACCTTCCATCGTTATTATTTCCCACTTACAAGAGCTTACAAGCGTGTCAAGAGTTTCGCTCATTTAAGAATTTTCCTCTTGATTGTTCACGTTGCTACCAACGTATAATTGTAATCAATCGAATTTTGATGGATTTTGAAAGAGCGTATTTTTTACCAGAGCCACAATCTTGGATAGATATACTAATTATAACATACAGGAATAGACTAATTAGCATAGCCATCTTTTGAAGCGACAACGCCAAACGCAGGACCACCCTTTCCAAACATCTTCCTCAAATCTCCTACCAAAAGTTCCGGACATTCAATAGCCGCAAAATGTCCTCCACGTTCATGCTGAGACTCAAATACAAGTTGAGGTTCTTTATACCAGCTGAAAATGACACCGAGATAAATGAGCGTCGGGCTGCTAGGCAGGACTGCAACGGACTTACTGTCGAGGAAAGATTACATTTTCCTTTGGAAAGTAGGAATATCCAATAGGAATATGCACGTCTTTGGGACCTGAAAACTCTCCACCTGATTTTATGTGTTCATAGTAAATGCGAAGTGAAGCTGCGGGTCCGGCTCTCGAAAACCAATAGATTGAAATCGAAGTCAACACTGAAAACGACATTTGTATGAGAAGAGTAGCCCTGTGTTGAAATAGTAAAATACCAACCTTCATCTTCCGTCCACTTATAATCATCTGACCAATTAACGAGCTTCTCATAAATCCAGGCCAACAGCCCAGCAGGAGAATCTGCAAGACCGTACCCAAGTGTTTGAGGTTGAGTAGATTGTATTTGAAGATATCCTTGTGCTTCACGCATAAACCAATTTGTACGCTCTAACCCTGCTTTTTCCCAAGGTGTAGGACTGGTAAAGAAAGACCGGAGCAATACAAGGGGGCGATTCGACAAGCGTGGAATGGTGGCCCTTTGAAATGGAATTAATTTCAAGTTCTCTTCTGACGGATTTAAGAGGCTCACAGAGGAAAATTTGAATGCCAGGCTTTGTTATTCTTACCACCATATTTGGCAGCTATGCGCCCACCGATCTATTTTTGGTAAGAATCAGAAATTTAAGGTATTATCCGTTGATACGTACAAAGGCTCCCCAATCACCTCCTTGTGTCACTAAAAGGCAGAGAGAGAGAGAGAGAGAGAGAGAGATAAAAGTCAACTACCGTGAGCATGCAAACAAAATTCGTATTGTAAACTCACCATATTCATCA
The DNA here is from genome assembly GCF_000300575.1 of Agaricus bisporus var. bisporus H97. Taxonomy (NCBI): domain Eukaryota; kingdom Fungi; phylum Basidiomycota; class Agaricomycetes; order Agaricales; family Agaricaceae; genus Agaricus; species Agaricus bisporus. The sequence goes on from NW_006267355.1 coordinate 2,675,716, forward strand.
TAACCAAGCGCAAGCATGAGTTTGTGACCAACCTCCGCAATTTGATCAAGCGTGAAACCTTTCTTCTTCGGTGCCTCAGAAAATCCATAGCCGGGCAAACTGGGAGCTACGACGTGGAAGCTCGGATGGTCAGGCGAGTCCCCAATGAGCAACGGCAGGATCTTTCTGACTTCAAGAAAACTACCGGGCCCTAAGGGTCGTAAAACAGGTTACTTTAATAGTCGGAATGGAAAAAGAAAAAAGCGGCCACTTACATCCATGCATAAAAAGAAGCGGAATCGCAGACGACACCGAACTCTTCTTATGCACATAATGTATGTTCAAAGTCCCAAAGCCTTCAACTTCGATATCACGAGTAAATTGAGGTAAATCTTCGTTAAGCTGAGTTTCACGTTCCCTCCAATTGAACTGGTCCTTCCAATACGCGACAAGACGTTGAACATCAGCCAGGGGTACGCCATAATCGCGTTTCGCGCCCTCGAGTTCATCAGGAAACCTTGTCGATTCTAATTTTGTCTTCAAGAGCTCCAAGTCCTCGTCTGGAATTGTGATTTTGAATGGTTTCTCGTTCGAGGGTTGTTGTTCCGCCATTGGACAATCGAGGGTGGGCGTAATACGTCGAAATATGCCAAGCTACTGAGTAGAGACTACGCGCGGGTATTTAAAGCGCAACAAGTTTCACACGTGAATTAGGGGGTTGCGATCTGATCGGAATTACTGAAAGCGTCTGAGCCTTGGCTTAACAACAACACTTCATGGAAGATCGTCGAAGGTCGATCTTGATGTCCATCAAGCCAAGTGTATCAACACAGGAGGCGGTAAGATAAATTTCATATGTAGATCTAGGAAAACGGATATGTGGGATTAATAACAGGCTAGTAAATGTAGTCAATATTTTTCTTTGATAACATAAGGACAAGAAAAGACAATATCCACTGAGCGGTATCTTCCCAAAAAATCAAAGACCATAGATGTAATCCAACACGAGTTTCCTCCCGGGTCCAAAAACGGAGATAGTAAAGCGAGGCAGACGTTCTTCCCATGATCAATAGTTTGTTGGCGTCGGTTTTCGTGTTGTATCTCATTTCTCCGTATGCCTCGTCAAAGGGAGTAGCGTCTTCCGGTTTCGAGGTTATCTCGGCATGTTCTAACATCGTAATAACCAGGTTAGTCAAATATTGGGTGCATGAAAGACCACTGCGTACCATTTTGCAGCCTCGCAGCAATCGAGCTATACCAATCGATATTTGGTAAACCCCATTGAAAAAACTCTGTTTCACTACGTAGCCATATCTCACAACCTTTCCACGCATGATATCAAGCTATAAAGCCAACGGGGGTCAGATAGGGCGAAACAAAAAGAACAAAATCCGCACCCTACTGGCCCACGAATTAAATTCAAAATCACGGCCTCCATCGATACTAACGCTTTCAACTGTCGATGAGATCTGGATTAAAATAAAGTGTATCGGTTCCAGGGCACAAGGAAGACGCGCATAAGAGGCTTACCAGTGACATACGGCCAAGAGACTGCGACCATACACTACTGGTCTCAATATCTTGCTTGTTACGCGACGAAAGGCTGATACGAGCAGCGGGTGGGGGCCGAAGGCGAAAATCGTATCTTTGAGCAGAAAAGGTCATAACGGGGTCCCGCGGCGGCTGCACACCAGGAAGCGAAACTTCGTTTAATGGGTCAATATGATAGGGTGGCATGGGTTTGCTAGTGAATGATTTTCTAAGGCACCCGAAGCGATCCAAAGAAAGAACAAGAGGAAAAGCAAAGAACGGATGGGAGAGAATGGGAGAGAGAAGGAAAGTGGGGGCAGAAGACGAAACGTGGAGCAGACGATACGAGCGGGTACCATTTAAAGGGCCGACAGGGCTTCGAGCTCATTCATGTCCATTTTGAGAATCAGCGCGTAAAAAAGGCGTAAAAGCCTCCGTCGCAATGTTCGCCGTCGCTTCTTTTCTCCATATATAATTGATGCCGTTGTCTAGTCGTTCAAGTAGCTATTAACTGTTGAGGTACCGCTCGACATGGCTAGTATAAGTTTAGAGTCGTTGATAACATGACAATGAACGTCTGGGAATAGTAATTCATTGATTCATCACTGATCGGTGCCGTCAACATATATGGATTTGAACGCACCACGCAGTAGCGGAGGTTGTGGCCAGGATTCGGGCCAATCATCTGACAGTCGCTCTACGACCACGACACAACCGTGGACATCCCACGCCACAGCCGAAGAGGTAACATGGAAAGGCTTTCCGTCTAATACGTCGCGGCACAACTCATTCGAGAAATAAGGTGCGAGGGCCTTCACCGACAACCGAACTTTTACTTGTGTCCAGCGGCTTAGGCTATGCGTCGCGCGAGATTCATCGCGTCACCATCATTCCTCTCAAGTCCTTCTCGTCCAACTCCACCGTGACCGAATCCGCCTTTCTTTTGTTATGTCCAGCATGGCCTTCACCTTCTGCCCTGGATAGGCCACCACTACTCGGCGTACCAGGAGCCTTCGCTATCAGGTCTCCACTTCACCGCACCAAAACCCGATCACATATTCCGGGAGTCTACCAAGAACTGAGGACTGGACCACAGAAGCCTAAACGCGAACATCTTCTCCATTGTTGGACTGTGGATGTGCCCCTTCCATCGAGGTGCGCGAAGCGCAGGTACGGACTGTCACGCAGGACCATGGAAATCAATCCTGCGCAAGGAGTGGCAGACTTATGGAGGAAGTACCACCAGGACTCGGTCTCCCTCTTTGTACCGAGTCATAGATGATGTTCGGCTCCCCTCATTCTCCTCATTCTCCCACATCCACCGCAAGCCCGAGCCCCGACCGCGCTGTTGATGCGCTTCTCGTCACGGCGTCACGTTTGTGGCTGTGCATGGATATAGGAAGGCCAAAGTCGATGGTGAGTCAGAATCGATCTTCACCTTGAACCACGATGGAATGGAACTGATTCTCTTCTTGAGGCTTGGGCGTGCAGCAAGGCGGCATTGTTTGCATCAAGATCCCATATGTTTGCTTCAAGGCCCGATGTGCGAATTGTTGGCTTTCAAGATAGCGCAAGATAGCAAGACCCCAAGATGAAGATCCTGTGTGTCTAGCGTGAAACTAGGATTGATGGTATCGGTGCAAGACCTCCATTTATGTCTGCTTCAAGATTTTGCGTCCGACAATTATCTTCAAATCGTGTCTGTTTGGCCTAGAATAATTCCGCCGCGAAACTTCTCAGCCGTATACAGTGCTCGGGCACTGTGGCCGAGGAGTAGTGGATGCATTACTGGTTGTCATGAAGCTGCTCCGTTCCTGTGACTAGTGGCGCGTCAAGACATAAAATTTGAACCTCAAAAAATTCGTTTTTATTCACCTGTTTGATATTGGAACCTCCACGTCCATTTGATAGAATGAAATGCTGAGGCCAGTGTCTCATTGTGGACATGAATCATGGATCGAACCATGTCAGTTCTGATGCTGAGGTCCTCAAATTGAAGAAACAGCAATGGGAAGATGAAGTAACGACCAGACAATGGCGCGACGCTTTCCAACGCAAGGTTTTCTGTCCATCGATTTATGAGAAACGAACGGCCGGCAGGTAGAAAATAAGTGGACGCACTGCATTCCCAACTTTCTACTCCATCTTTCTTGCTGTTTGCCTTAGAAAGTATTCATCATATTTCCTCCTTTTCGACACCTCGTCCTCCGCAAAAGCCACCCCAAAAGTGAGGGGTGACCGGTGATATTTGTCCCGGGCCTCGACGAAACAAGGTGAGGGGCTCATCTTGCAGGTCAGGTCATTCAAGGGGCCAGAACACGGACGCTGTATCGCAGTTCCTGAAGGCCGCGAACAGGGTTGAGACTGTATGGTGGTGGGTAGACGGTGGTGGTACCAGTGGCCATGGCGGCTAGGTGGCGGCTAGCGTAAGGAGGCACCTCGATCAATTCTTACCACAAAAGTCACAATTTCAAAGTGACCCGTTTTTCGCCTCAAACGTCCCTTTCTTCGACTACGGCCTTTCAAACTTTTAAACACATTTATTGACCGTGCGTTGCCAGCCAGACCTCACGTCAAGCTCCTTCCAGAGCCCATTTTTTTCCGGACTCAGGCTCGGCCGCCAATGCCTGATCCTTCCGAGACAGTCGCACGGTGTCACCGCCAAATACTCCGACGCTTGAACCAGGCATAATGGTACGCGAAGACTGCGTCCCAGTTCATACCATGTCAAAGCCGCGAGCGCGTGTTTGGACATTTTTCAAAACATGGATGTATCACACGATTCGTGGTTTGATATTGCTCGGTAGCTCTCAAACCCGCCGTTCTTCTAGGAACATCGTTCCCTGATTGAGTCGTGTGCGCGTTTTCTGTGCTATGGTGTATATAGAACTTACATTGACGATATATACTAACGAGGAATCAGGAAAACGAAGTAAATCTCTCCAACAGATTTTAACTGTTGCTTCATTCACGTGGTTCTGTACTGGGTGCCCAATTCGACTACGTTATATCGGTATACTTATCGAAAGCGCGTGGTATCAAAGACGAATTTTTAATCGAAATCAAGGTGCTTCCAGAATCCATCGTCTACCCCATGTCGAATCATCAAACACTCAATATCCAATGTACGTTGCAGTGCGTATTTGTGAACGCGATTAGATTTTCTACGCCACTGGAAGATAACGAAAAAGACTACTATAAAGACGACATCATTAAGGTTTCACAATTCCCAACATAAGTTTTGTATCTAGTTCCCAAATTTCTTCATGCCCAAAATATGCAACATGACCCTTCCCAACCGCAGCATATGCTACACAAACATGTGTAGCTTCCTCCGGTCCAAGATCAGGCTCACTTCCATATACAACATCATCAGAACCAACATCGTACAGAAAACACCCTTCAGCATATATATCATCGTATTCCTCCACAATGTCAGGCAGCTTCCTGAAAATTTGATTCTCAGGATTGACTCTGACGCCCAATTCCGTCGCAGATGAAATCTTCCACGGCAGGTAGAAGTTGTCGGTCATGAACTCTTCAAATTCGTCGGGAGGTAGATAACAGATATCGCCTGTGAGAATGACGGAGCCACCTGACCAAACGTATGCGGCAATCTTATGAACGAGCCATGCATACTCCGGCATCGAAACAAGGTCATCCAAGAGAAAGACACTCTGAAGGTTTGGGGACGAAAGAAGGTCCGCAAGTCGAGAGTTTGACAAGTCTCCACTATCAATAATCTCTATCCCCTCCGCTTCCATTTGCGAGAACAACGGCTTGTCTTGATACTCTTCAAAGGTGTCTGGAGAAGATAGGACAACGACGAACTTATCGCTCGAAGGTTTGGTAAGTGAGCGCGGATACTTGAGGAGATCAAACATTGCGAGATTAGCGGGCGTGGTAGACGGTTCTGCGTTGACGTCGCCGATATACCCAATGGATCCTCCTCGATCTGTATGCGATACGGCAATGGGTGTCTGAGCTACAGGAGTCGTTGCACCATACGCAGGTCGGTAGACTTCATCGCCAGGAAACACCCCAGCTAAGAAAAGTGCTTTGATATTAATCTCCTTGGGGAGGAAGGCATACTTGTCTGCCTCGTAGTCCCAGTCGCCTGATAACCGGAGTGGATCCCTCGTATAACTTGCGGCTTTCCAACCTAAGTGAAACTTTGCGAATAAGGCCTCCAGTTTGGGAAACTGAACAAAAGCACTAAATGCCCCGCCAAAAACCACGCAGCCTCCATCGTCAGCATAAGACACAAGCTCATCCAAAAGGACCTTGTATTTGGGATCGGTCAGCTGCGAGTCTGTCACAAAAACGCCGGTAAGGCCAATAGAAGACAGTAGGTGCCAAGCTTTGGCTTCTGTTGTTGCTTTCTTCACGCAAATTTTGGTTTCAATAGCTGCGATTGAATGCTTATAGAACGGGATCATGGGTTCGTCATCATCCAGACATAAATGCAAGATAAACGATTCATTATTTGCAGCTATCGGTGCTCTTGTACTCTGAGACGGAAGGGGAAGGTGGGGTAAGCTTGAAGGTACAGCAGCAGCTTCGTTCTTTGCTTTCTTTGCTTTCTTTGCTTTCTTTGCTTTCTTTGTTTTCCTTCCTTTCTCCTTTCCTTTCTTCCCATGTCCAACTCCGTTCTCATCTACATTCGCCCGGGGAACTTCGCCCTGCTCAACCGTTGGTAAGACGGGAGGTTTGGGTAGGGGAGAGTCAAGAAGTCCAAGCATGGCCAATACGGTTTTAGTTGAACTTTCTTCCGCATTAACGTCACCCAAATAACTAATCGTTCCCCTGCCAAACTGCACAGATACAGCAGGGGACTCCTCAAAGTCCGTGATAGCTGTGGGAGGGAAGACAGCAGACTGTGTGAAAGACGATTCGTCGGCTTTATATAAAGCAGATTCAGGGGTAATTTTCTTGACGTGAAGGGCCTTCATGCTATAGGATGCCGAAAGCGAAGGATTGCTCTTTACTATGTCATTCTGGGTGTTTTTATGGAATGTCGTACGAAGATAAGAGCCTCGCTCCCAAGGCAGTTGGAAGCCATGCTTGAAGAGGCGGTTGAAGTCATCACCATTAGAAAAGGTAGGGAATAGTCCCGCAACTACCACTGCTCCGCCTTGTTCCACATAGTGAACCAATCGAGCTGTTACGTTAGAGTTGGAACGTTTGGTGACGCCCTCGTCCCCAATAATAACTCCCACCAAATCTGGTTCACTAAGGTACGTCAAGGCCTGTATCGCGTTCTCAGCGAATAGTAGCTTGGTGTTCGCCCTCAATGCTCGCAACAAGTGGCTGTTTATATCGCTGAAAAGCTCTAGGTTTGAAAGGCACATGATGAGCACCGATCGGCTCGAGGAGGAGGAACTATGTGCCGCTGCACCAGCTTTGGCACTTTTCCGGCCCGTCTCTTCTGATCCCTGTTTAAGGAGTTCAGGGAGCAGGGTGTTGTATGCGCCGACCATCAACAGGTTCCCCCGCGCCCTTTCATGTTGACCATATGCAGTCGTGCGTTCGAGTCGGGCAAGAACGTCGCGGTTCCCGGTTGAATTATTGACTGCGCTACGGAATTCCTTGGCTTCTTCTATCCCTTTAGGTGTACTCCACCAGCCTCGAGGGAGGCTATCCTTCGCATGCGCATAATTGCATTTGGCGCCATATTTACATTGCCCCAGGAGGAAGTAAATGCACACATTCCGACCCCTACGAAGGTCAGAAATTTTGATAAGCCGGAAAAACAGAACGAAACACGTACAATTCATCACGAACGCTATTGTGATCCGGCGCGTGACTGTAATCACAGAGGGAACCTTTTCCACATCTACCATGGTTGTAGAATTTACAGGGTTTTCCATTCCCTGTATGCCTCGCTTCTTCAGAATCAGATTCCAATGGTGGGTCCCAATCTTCAGCTTCATAGGGCGGAAAGACTTCATCATAAGTCTCGTAAGCCCTCTGACCGTTCCCGTGCTGTCGCCTCTCTTCTTGAATTTTTGATAATTCAACTCTGGCCTCTATGATTTCGGGGTGATGTTCGACAACGATTTTCAAATCTGATTTCATTATAATAAACTGTAATTCAATTATACTCGTATAGTTTCACTTACCAAGTTCTGCGCCTCTGAACATACCTCGACCTTTACGAGCCATGGCTCTCCGATATCGTGCTTTTGCCATTTTCGGCGAGTGCAACAAGGCACTGTCAGCTGCCCATTCTGCGAGTTCATACCTTTCCGTAGCTTAATATTGAAACCATATTTTCCTCGATCAAAATACGCACTGATTAAGCTTGATATATGCGGCCGCGAGATTGCACATGATAATTGGTCGAGTTCCATACACCCGGGCAGCCTCGCTATACTTTTCAATGGCCTTGACATATTGGCTCTTGAGGAAGTAATCATTTCCCTACACATATCAAATTTTTGAGGGATTTACGAGCTGTGGTGCACTGCAGATGTACAGACCTCTTTCTTTAGCTTTTCAGCTTCAGCCTTCCTTCTTGCATTTGACGCTGCCCTATCGTTTATCCTTGCCGAGGAGGAAGTAGATCCACTTGTCTCTTGATGATTTATAACTCTCTGGTATTCCATGTTGGCAAGAGCGGCGGGCGGGAAAACGTAAGTCTGAAAACAGTTTATTGCCAATACTACACGTGACTGATCTTTCCACAGCTAACTCGCTTTAATTACTGGCTTCGTGCTGTGAGCCGTACGGCTACTATACTAATGATTCAAACGATCAACGTTACATGACACGACAGCTTCCCATTTTCAACCATGAATGCATAGCTAACTTTCCAAGAATCTACACTGGGCGTGTTTTGTTTGCATCGCATTCTCCGATCTTTGCTCAACTTGATTTGGCTAGGACTTTGATGTTTATCATCTTGTCCCTGGTATTGATATGCAATCTTAATTCACTTACATGCAAACACTGTACAACCACCACATCTAAGTACGTCATACTTACAACTTCGATTACTACATACTACATGTGCGATAAATCACCACTCAACAACGCAGATGACAATCGAAGCTTCAAAATGTCTATAACAAGTCTACCTCTACAATTTCACCAGTTGCGAAATACGCGATACAACGGTAAGATGCCGTTGCACGCCACAGGTACAGTTCGGGCTGACGGCCATTACACAATCGCATCAGGGTCGATATTTTACAAGAACGATTCCTCATCGGAATGCGCAATGCACCCGATGGTTTGGGGATACGCAGCTATATAATCCCAATGATCAAAAGGATATAAAACGAGAAGAAATGTGCGTGACAAAGGCTTTTTGATTATGCGCGCATAACCGATGGGATCGAACATAGCAGGAATGGAGGGCATCGCTCAGGGAGTCAGGTAGCGTCTCAGCTCGGGAAGGAATGCATGTATGATGCGATTAATTAGCAGGTATTTTGACTTCCCATCTAGAGGAATTCTTTCGAAGAAAGGATCTAGCTTGAAGCCCTCAGCATACAATACAATCGGAATGCAAGGGAAGTTTACCACTAGATGATTTAACCTCCAATCCGTCACGAAGATACAAGACGTTTCAAGAGATTCAAAGATCGCACCTCCATCGCGGCCTCCTTTATACAAACCCGGCGGTTTCAATGGCCGCAACCGAACATGTGTAAGGCCAGACAAAATCCTCATCGTAAGTCAGGCATATGGCTTCGTGATGAGCGACTCGGACTCAATTCTCGATGTTCGTCTCCCCACATTTCGTGGGGCGGGAATGGAGCCGGCTTGAGGCTCAACGACGTCGACGTTAGTCATGTCATGTCATATGTCGGTGCTACTAGGCTCATCCAAATTCAAGGACTTCATTAGATGATGGAGGACCTGGCTGTGGCCCACCATCCAAAGTCGGAAAGACATACAATCGGCCAAGGTGTCAAGACATAGAATAACTCCACAAATTAGCTCGCTCGGCATCGACTGGCACCTTCCATTTGATCCTCAACTCAAGATGCTTAGAATTACCACGCTATCGCCAACACTTCAAAGTCAAGGTCTTAAACAGCTACCCTGAACAAGCCTGGAGCCTTTATTTTACGTATAATTGTGACCCACAGGATAGGTGGTCTAACCTTATCTGGAAAACAGAAAAGAGCACAATCGCTAGGCAATTGCTAACCCAGGTCCCGGGGCCATTCCGCCGAATGAGATCTCTTCGGGTATACATTTATCAGCAAAGGAAGTTGTGGTAGACAGGTGCGACGTGGCATCAAATGATGATGAAAAAGGAATAACGCCTGGCGCATTAGTTGATTTCCCGAGTTGTAATGTTTCTTAGTAGAAAACATATCAAGATCGATGATCAAGAAAAGGTTCGCCGATTATGCTTCTCTTTCTCATGTGGGTGCATCAAGATTTGATAGTCGAGGCGGGGAAGGAAAATTGTAGCGGCTCTCGACCATGATACGATACCCACATGCATGACCCATTTCAGTACGCCAGGCTACTGAACTTGCGGCCACTGAAAGCTGAAAGAGATGTTGCCATACTGGCTGACGATCGTCAATCGATGAGTCATCCCGATATCAAGTTCAAATAGTAAGATAACATTTCTATTATTATCAAGTACGCTAATTGCACCACAAGCCTGTTGATCCCTTCATTTCGCTTTCATGCTACAAGTTCAGCTTAGTCTATACCGTCGATGGTTCTATCTTTTCACAGACCCTCAATGCAGCGGAAGTACTTTTCCGGAACATCAATCTCGCCTCTGTATTTGGTGTAGTCGTAATCTCGAAAGAGGCGCTGACCGGGCGTTCCAGAGAACCATTCTCCAAACGTACATCATAATTGAGCAGGATGTGGACAAAGGCCATTTTGATTACAGTGACGGCGAAAAACCTTCCCGGACTAGAGTCACAGGATGAGTAGACTGAAATCTCATAGATATAGATCGATCGCACCAAGCATGTCGACCACGGCCAAACGTGACTGTGTCCTTGCTCAATCCGACCATTTGGTGTTTTGTTGAATCCAAATATTCGTTACCTTCACGCATTTCAGCAAATCTAAACCCTTTGAATGCCTTTGCGTCTTTGAAGACTTCCTGCAAGTTTGACATGGATATCTCAGTTGGAACACGCAAGGATAGGAAGACTTACTTCTGATTTGTTCATTGCCCCTGATGCGATTCCAACATGGACACCGGGAGGGATGATAGTCCCATCGGAAAGAGTATAACTCTTAAGTGATTGACGGACCATGAGGACTGTAGACGGGTCCGTAAATCTTCACAGTTAATACCGACTCACTTACATTCCGAGACAGTGTTTAGCCGATGAGATTCTTTCAAAAAACTATCGAGTTTGCGCATCTTCTGCAAAGCTGTTTTAGTCCAACCATCCTCACCGACCACGGATGCGATTTCTTCTCGCAGCTCTTCAGTATACTCTGGGTGAATGACGAGATCATACAAAGCCTGAGTAAGAACCTAAATGGGATTCAGGAAGTCTATCAACAAAATTCTACGAACATGAAAACAGACCATGGATGTCGCGTGCATTGAAGCCAAATTAATCATTGCGACCCTCCGAGCCATATCAGGGGCAGTCAAATGAAAGTCTGCTGAAGAAGATTTGATTAACCAAGTAAGGACGTCATTCTATCCGTATAGTCAGTCCCTGACTATTTTTGCCTATTCGCTGTGGAAGGAACATACAGGCTGATTATCTGCCTCACACTCGACGTCTCGATATTGAGCCAGTCTTTCTTCGATAATAGGAGCCATGATATCATAACCATCTTGCAGTATGCCTGGTACTCTTGTCAAAAATTCGCTGGCAAATCTATACAGCGATTGTTATTCCCTGCTCAACAAATAAATGAGACATGTACCGTTTAAGAAATCCGGGGAAGAGACTGATTGTACGCGCTCCTCCGATTATGTTGTCAGACAACTCCTCCCCCAACGCGAGGATACGGCGATCTCGGCCTAGAGTTATCAAGTGTTAACGACAGATACGAAAGCATCCCCCTTCCACAAACTTACAAATTGGGAGTCCTAAGAGATAACGATTGGCAGTACGACATACAACATGCAGAATTGTCGCATAAGCGTGAACGGTAACCCAATCTATTTAAATCGGAGTAAAATCACGACGCGATTCAACTCATAAGGACAAACCTTTGCTCTCCGGAATGTGATCCTCACATGAACGAATGACTTCATCTCTAATCTCATCGAACTTGATACCTAGATTCCGAGTGACCAAATTTCGAATAGTCGTTATGTGGGATGGAACGGTAAACATTTCAAGACCAAATGTATGCTTTGCCTGTGTCGACTGCACTTTTCACATTAGCAAAGTTACAGAGGTAGAGAAGTACAGCTCAGTCACCTCTAAAAGGGGCTCAAGGACGGACAAAACTTCTTCCGGTGCATCACAAAGGTCTTTGACATACTCTTCACCGCTAAGAACTACGAGCCATCTGGAAAGCGTAGCGATCTTGAAAGGCCTTCCTCGAAACTATTGACTGAAAATTATTCCGAGAGAAAGAGAGTGGATGAAAACTTTGCTTGCCTTGGTGTATCCCTCCTCGAGTAAAGGACCAGCCGCCTTTCTGTATTTCAAAGCGGTGATATACGAAGTCAGGATACCAGAGTAACCGACTGTAGGTATTGCATTCAACTAAAGAAATGCTTTCGGCCAGTAGTCTATGACAGAATAGTTGTTATATACTCACAGGCGACGTTATTGTCTTTAGATATCGAAAGGCCGCATAGGTGAATGTGATAAAACCTGCAATGTAGAAGTGCTGCACGGTTAAACCATCGACTCCGTCGAAGAGGTGGAAGACAGTCGTTAACTGCATCGGAATGGCTATAGGAGAAGAAGAGAAACAGCAGAGCCCGCTGTAGTTGGAACGCAAGTGATGAAATTATATATTGCTGAACTTGAGCACACTTCGACAAATATATGGCAACTGTCGGTCTATGTCACAAAATCCTTGGTACACCGGCCCTCACATCGATCGATTCCGGAATGTCATGCCATCATTCCGGTGGCGTCGGCGAGGACGCAAGAATGCAAAAATCGGCTTGTCCAGGACTAAGGTGAGGATAAAAAGAACCCATATGTCTTCACTGGTGACTAATAATTCTTATGGGTGAAGAAATGTAGTTCTCGGATTTAACAACTCACAACTGCACCCGTTTCACTGCGCTTGCCCAATGCAGGAGACAGTCGAAGATCAGGAAGCATTTTTCCATTCACGTCGCATTTAACGGTCTTCTTATAATGGCATCACATAAGGTTATAACTGGGGAGCTTTTATCAGCCGAAGGCCTTCGGTGGGTCAGCACAAGGTCGTATTAAGTGGTAGTGAGCGAAGCCCTTACCTTTACTCATTCCGTCCATGGATGTAACATATCAACATGTCAACAGTGTCAGCCGCGAAACAGTGTTCCTAAAATAAACATGAGTTCATTCATCTGCCAAAACCTTGCTGTAAAAGTAGATATTGTAATGAACCTTCTAGAACCTAGAATTAGGCGCGCTCACTAGTACCAATTAGTCAAGGTCAGAGAATCTCACATAGAAACACCGAGTGAAAAAGAATGGATTAACAGGCCAACTTAGACAGAGAAACCAATAGTGTATAAAGCAAAATTCTGAATCGTAGAATTGAAAGATTTACAAAACAGAAAACATACAATAGTCTCGATTTTCCAAGCGCTCATCCAGGATCACATCTTGTTCCAATGTCAAAATATCAATGGAGAGCAACACGCGTGACGGATGCAGCCCTTTCAGGAATTGCGCCCCTGACGACTCCTACGAGACCTAACAACCCGCTGTCATTTTATTTTAATTCTATCAGCACAACAGAATATCAGGGAAAAGAACGGATCTGACATACCATAATGGCATCACGGAAACATCGGCCAACATGATGGAATGTGGTCCCTGAAGCAAGCAAACAAGTGAAAACGCCCCGCCAGATCAAGCGGACACGTTTTCCAGCATTTTTGTATGAGTTGTGTACCTAGGTGAGAAATGAGCTCCAAGCGTTCGAAATGAGGACACCAGTAACGCGCACCTTCTGCAACCGCGTCTCTCGCCGTCGGCTAATACTAACATCATTATCCAAGCGCGTGATATTTGGTGACAACTGCATAAACGGGTGGTCAAGATTCTATTGAGCAGACATACAGTAAAAAATAGGAAGACTGACGATAGCGCGAGGCGGCGAAGGTGCAAGTGAAGATACCAGGGTGGGAGAGATCTCAGCCACAACCATTTCCTGCACATCACGGAACGTTTGTTCTCTCGCTCCACTGCCAAGGAGTAGTGTAGGAGGAAGGTGAAGAGGATCGTATCGTTGCGCCGAGAATGTTGTAGCAAGAGCTCGAGGCGGTTCGACTCCAGGAAGAGAATATTGTTTTTCAAAGCCAACGCCACAGTTGTGAACTTCGGACATTACAAGAACCAAGTCACGACCAAAGCTGAACAAAAAACCAAAGATTTGCGTGAAAGCAGAAAAGATAAGAGAAAATCAAAGGAATGAGTGTGGATAAGGGATAGAAGGAAGACGACGAAGAGCGCGATGGTTTTGTTTCCAGGGAACCTATTAAGAGGCCGGAAACATGTATGTTTCAAGGCGGATAAACACACGCAAAACCGCGCCCACTTCGGTCACGTACACTCCCATACTCATACCACGAAACCGTCAGGTTTATCTGGTCGATCATATTAAGCCAGGCGTGTAATGCCATTCCTGGCATTACTGTGGGGTCCTTCCAGAGTAAAAACCGGATATTTGAAGATAGCGCGGGACGCCCATCATGAATTTGATATTCTTCGAAAGAGAGCGGGGAAAGAATGAACAATTACTTGTCTTACTCTCCTGCTCGAGCTCATTGAGAGGTACAGCCGCCATCTCGCTGGTCTATTCTTGGCACTCCAGTCTGGTTAATCCTCACGGCTGCCTATCAATGATGCCACAACTCAATCATCTTCTTCCACATGTAGCAAGACAAGGCATATCGTGATTCGTAGAAGCGAGCTCTGAAGGGGGCAACCTCGAGCAGCTGATTTGCCATGTGTTCGAAGAGGCTTCCAGAAAAAGAACAAAGTCGTCAGGCTGGGCTGCTCAACCGTCTCTTAGCGCGAATGCAGTGCAACTTGAAGAAAACAAGGCTGGTAACAGCCATGGATTCAGTGCGTCCATCGCATTCTTTGTCGTCCACGTCCACTCTGAAAGAACATCCGACCATCTTCACTCCCCCGCCCAAGAACTCGGTTGCAACTCCTCCAAACACGCGAGGAATATCCCTTGGTCCTACAGCCGCCACTCTCGGAAGCGCTCTCTCCTTACTTGCAGAGCTTCCATAAGGCCTCCTTCTACAATTCCTCCCACGTCCTGAGTGCTCGTTTCCGCGATGCGCCAGATTCTCCTAGTTGTGGTTCGCAAACTATCCTTCGCCGGTCAACCTCAACAACTCATCTCCTTTTTCGTGACATGGGCCACGATCCAGTCAAGCGCTACACTCTAGTCTGGTCCCCTTGTTGTCTCTTCGCTCAGCTGATAACCTCCAGGAAGGCCAAAGGAATCTCGCGGCGAACTCATTTCAGGGCAGTATAGCCCAGGAAGGTCATAAACGCGTGTACGAGTATATTCCTCGCGAACCAACGAAGGTCAAGCATGGCCTCCTCGGTCGGGCGCTGCAACTAACCTCGCGTCGCGGGTTCCCACACATATCATAACTCCATCTCCTCATACACACGCTCACCGCCGGTAATCGAGTCAGACTGCCATTTTCGCAACAATGGAACCCCGTGACCGCGACAAGCGCCGGACGTAGCGGATATAAGGTGTCCCGATTGCCAACGAGGTAACTTTTCGAACCACTACCATGGATGGAATCGTGCTGATTGAAGCCAGATAGGATGAATCACGGCTGATTTCATGGCACTGGATCTTGGGTGAACTTTTAAATGTCAAGCTCATTCAGCTTTTGAAGAGTTCGTCAGTTTCCGAAGAGACAAAAATCCCAACAAATGTATCTTACCTCGGATGGTTATAACTGGTGCTTGAAATGTACTCCCAAGAATACAATATTTGAGCCATGTTCACTTGGTCGTATCGATGGAGCCCTCTGGAGCCCTCAAGGCATATTTCAAGCTCTGAAAACAATCACGACGAAGGAACGACCTGAGAACAGCTACTGGAAGCGTCGTGTATCCATGGTACTGGAATGGAATATGGCGATATTCAAGTGACCAGCAGCAGTGCCCGGTAATGTGCGCTCGAGACAAGTGTCGGTGAATGATGGAAGGATCATCCGTTGCCCGGCGCCACATTCAGAGACCCCCAAGCTACTAGCAGAAGGGCGCAGTTTGCGTCGAAGATGTGCAGGGACATTGTAGCTCATAAATGGAGGGAATGTATTGACTTTCGAAGAATTGCCACTGAAGAGCGGGAAATGACTCGATGCCGAATTCGGGGACAGGAGCGAAACACAGAGCGGGAACAAGACAAGTTGCTCAACTTCTGCACGGCAGCGACACGTAGTAGAAGTCGTTAGCTATCTTCTGGTCAATGAAAAAGCGATACATATTGGAGTTGGAGCCTAGTTGCGCACCATTCTCCGTCAACACGAATCACTCTGTCCGTCAGCAAGCTTTCCGACTGCTCAAATCTTGGAATATATGCGTCAAAAAAGCCGGTCAGACCACACTTCGCCGGCGCACAACTCCAAAGGGCGAATCCTGAAAAAGTGAGGATGATGAGGAACCATCTTCAGACTGATGAGGAAGCAGAAACGACGCACCGAGACATTCGAACGAGGAAAATGGCACATTCTCTCGGGTTACGCTCTACTCTTTTTTTCTTGGCTTGTATGCGCCCAAGGGTTCCGGTCGTGCTACAGTCGTACGCGTATGGATTTGCAAACTGAGTTCCGCCCATCATTGAGTATGGCCAGGTGACGATGACCAGGAAACGAATCGGTCAGCTTTGAGCATCGTCAAAAGGGGTCCGTGCACGAGTAAACGAAGGCAAGCCCGCGAAAGTCAGGCGGTGGTGAAGGACTGAGTTTGACAAACAGTCACGTCAGGTACGCTCCTAATTTTGTCTCTGATTCCATTATTTCTTTTCCTAATTCTCCTTCCGACCAAATGAAGTCATACCCGGATGGACCTGCCTATGTTCTGGAGCTCATAGCGGATGTTCCGACAGGTTTCGTTTCTTTTTTCTTTTTGAAGGGTTTGGAGCATGGTCTCGTCACACCTTGGGTGTAAGTAGCTCCGGCGCCAGTTTACGCTCAGCCAAACTTAGCATCCTTTACTCAGACCAATTGTCCGCATTTCTCATCTCCCAGAATAGTCCCGGTCAACCACTGCCCTCAACATGCGCCAAACATCGACGGACCATGCGAGGCAATGCCAATTAGAGCTCCAAACCCGACAACCACCGTCTGACCATGAACCGCCATTCCTTCTCTTCGGGTTTCCAACGAACTAGTCTCAGAACGGCAGAACTACGTCTTCTTGCTGTTTACCGTATTCTCGACAGATGAACAGCTTCCCTGGCGTTCCATGCTTCATCCTAGGTTTTCTGATGGGGATAGATAGGAATGTACGCAACTCTTACAAGCATGGAATTATAACCATTATTCCCTCGCCAATAGCGTCTATTGATAAGTTAATTCTAGTGTCGAAGTTTCTCTCAGATTTGTTTCTCATCCGATAAGATTAGATAATACAAATCGCGACGGGAACATATTCATTTCATTCTCTCTCAGTATCCAATATCCAGTATCCTAGACCAACGCAATTAACCCGGCGGTACTTGCTGGTGTGGCCAGCGTGATGCATATACGAGTCAGAACCACATTTCTGGGAATAGACAATCACAGGGTTACTATCGACCCTTATACAAAATCCCAACGCGTGGTGACTCGACGCGTGTGTGGCGTTTCGTTTGTCCCGACGTCCTACTTATCCAAATACCAATCCTCTGCAAGCAGTCGAACTTCAGATTTAAAAGGCTCAAGGTGTGTAACCCAATGCTTCGGAGACCAGATGACTTCATCATCCTCAACATTTGCAGACCTTCAAATAAAAAATTCTCATATACGGAATTCTTCCTAACGAGCAAGACAGAAAGACCGGGTGACACAAATTTACGAGGATCAACAGGCTCATGAAGGCCCAACTCAAACGTACAACATTTCTCGATACTTACCTCGCCTTGCCGCAGTCTTCATCCCAGTTGTCGGCTCAGTCATCCCCGCGTCAGCCATCACCTCCACTTCAATCTCGTGAATCTCAGCCATCTCTACGTCGGCCTCCTGGAGCTCAATGCTCTCTGCCTCATTATCCTCAATCCCAGCACGTCAATCATGAATCTCTCCCGTTCACTCGGCACATCTTGAACCAGCTTGCAGTGGAAGGGAAGTATCGAGAAGGAGTCTGGGTCGGTATTCCAAAAAAACGCAGGTCATCAATGCAAGAAACAGATACTTACAAGGTTGCCTTGATAGAAATTTTGGAGAGAATCGCACTCCTCACCAAGGAATACTACCGGGGTATCGTATCTGTCCCTGGAAGATGGATCGATCCAAACTCTACGTCTCTTCAATCGTGGACTCGTACCACTTGCCCGGACTTGACACCAGATATCATATTCGCTCACGATGAGACTTCCGGAGACGAGGTGCGGTCAATCTCTTCATTATACTCGTAAGCTCACATGTAACGCAGATATTCTGGTCCCGGACTGTTTCTGTCTTGGAATTCAAAAAGCCACCTGCGTTAGAGGAGCTTGACATTTATGTGACCTACATTTTCGCCGAGCAAGTAGACCGGTTGTTCGTGAATACTCTCACATTGAAAGGTTGTGAGCTGCAGGTATATCGGTTCGACCGCAGCGGTCTTGTTTGCATGCAGGATACGATTAACATCCATAAGGTGAGGTTCGAGTCTACTAAACGTGACCCTCACTGTCTGATCATTTGTGTATAACCTCTTAGTCACCGGAAGATTTTATACGAGTGATCGCGAGTTTTTCGTACCTTTCCCCGGCCGACCTCGGGTGGGATTCAACCTGCAAAGTCTGGGACAGTGCAACTAAATCTCCTCGACCCTCGTACAAGTTGTCTCAAGACACTTTCCGAGGACGTGGTGTCTACGATATCCCGTGGGTTTTCGAGGTAGCGGACGAAAGCTTTGTCGCGATAGGGCCAGTCAACGGCAAAAGATCGCTTTCGATTTTGGGGAGGGCCTCCTTCGTTGCGCATGCTGTGACGCTCGAAGATTGGGAAAATAGAAACAAGAAGGTTGTTCTTCTCGTTGACTCAAATTTGACGAACGGCTGATTTCCATTCAGGCTAGGATCTACATATTCAAGCAGTGCTGGCAACGACTTCCAAGACTGGAATCCGACCCGAAGTCCATAGAATTGAGAAATGCCGACAAGAAAACTCCGGATCAAAGTGACAGGGACGAGCTCGTCCGCCAAATAGGAGACGTTGATGCGAAACCCTTTGAAGAGACCGTTTTGGAGAGAGCAGGGTGGATGGATCGCCTCAGGAAGTCGTGGACAGTGGAAATGAATGGGAAGCCCGTGACAACTTTCGATACTATACGCAAGAATCATGCCACAGAAGCATCAATGGGACGAGAAGATTCGCCAGAGAGACTGTGTACAAATGACATGGAATTTACTAGTTCTTCTTCAGCTACTACTCCAGATACCCTGGATACAGTGCAGAACGATCTCGCTCATTCTGTTTTGGTCTCGAGGACGCTAGTCCGTCTGGTTTTTGACCGACCGGGATGGCCGATTGAACGGTTCACGTCTAAGCGCGAACTTTTACTGGCAGTGAGGATGATTGTTGAAGGTACGGTATTTCACGATATCTAACCTGTCCCGGCGTCTGACTCTGCGTTTCGGATAGAACTTGGATCGCTGTACAAGAAAGGTATCATTCATAGAGATGTGAGCCCGGGTAATTTGATAATCTCGGATTCCGGGGGCCATATAATCGACTTTGACCATAGCAAGATTACTTTCGAAATTGGTAAGGTAGCAGTTCAACGGAAAGAGAGTGAGGACGTTTTGGAAGTTGCTTCTGCAATACTTGAAAATAAGGATGCAGCAGAAAATTATGTTAGACAGTTGAAGCATTTGTGGAAAGTCAAAGATCGACTTGCAACTCCCACTGATTTTCGGTGGCCAATGGTAGGGAAGAGTAAATCAGATTAGTCGTGCTGCTCGCTGACAGCTTTGATGCAGAAAACTGAACCTATGTATCTATTTGAAGATCGTGATAAAAGAGATATACCCCTCATAGTACGTCTAGGCATTATTACTATCCTTCTTTTTCCTTGGCTTACCGGAAAACATCCAGGGAACCTATGCGTATCTGAGTCCTCACCTTAGAAGAGCAGCTTTCCATCATTGCACTCATGACCTTGATTCGCTTTTTTGGTCCATGAACAGTTTACCGCTAACATTGGAGGGACCTGGGGGAAAGAAACGACAAAATCCGCCTCGCGACATTATCAAATCTTACTATGACGGCGGTCCTCATCAGAAGTTTCTTATGGCATACGATTTCCTCGTTCATGGCAATGAATTCAAAGCTATGACGGCAAGCTATTCAAATTATTTCAAGGACCTGATTCCTTTGATGGAGAAGTGGTATCGATTCCCCAATATTGCTTGCGGCTTCAAAGGCTTTGAATACCATCAGCACCACGAGATTCTCATTAAGATCATCGATGAAGCTATCGAAAGTCTAGGCCCTGAAGCTGAGAAAGGCTATGAAGATGACGCGGAGGAGGAAAAACAGCGACGCAAACAAGAAAAGGATGACATGGGGAAAGCGATATCGAAACAGATGACAGTAACCACTCTACTCAAGGAAACGAAAGCCGGATCAATGCTAGTCACTGGTGCGACACCTCCTACTGATTCTGTGTCTGCTGTCTGCAATCAACCACCTGTAATGGCATCACCTGGACCATCGACCCCTCTCGTGAATCGTATCCCTGCTGCCCGAAGCCCCGAGACTGACCGCGTTGTGAAAATGTTTCGAGCTAATCCACCTGAACCAGAATCGACCTAACCTGGAATTTGTCCTCGGAATTATGTGCCAACTCGGCCCCTCAATTGTATTCCGGTAGCCATGAATGAAATTAAACTTTTCAATCTTGTAGCCGGTACCCAAACTAATGATGCCTGAAAATAATTGTCTGCATTTTGTCCCGGTCTGATACCAGGATAGTGTCATGAGTCATGGCTCTTGCTTGAATGTGAGTTATTAAGTTCGATTTATGTTTATGATCCAATCCGAGGGGTAGTAACTCGAATGTTACCGGTTTTTAAAAATCTGACTCTTGACGCAGTACTTGACCAGAACAAATATCTGAAAGAGGAGTCGGCTGATCCCGTGAGGGCCTTTCGACGTTCAAACTGCGATCCTTCCATGGTTAATGAGTATCGTCGCGTGAGTTCAGGCTGTCAGTCATCTGCTCCTGCCAATAGTACCCTCCTTCCCCATGCTCTTGATACATGTTATATAACTATTCATCGCACTCGGCTGTGCCGTCTTATGGAATGATTCTCGATTTCAATCCGAGAGAAATGAGATTGACAGAAGATTGACAGCTACAGTAGCCTATGTTAAACATATGGTCGATACACGACTTCAGATCATGATTTGCGATACACAATAGCAACAAAAGGGTTGGATCAATTGAAATTGCGCGTGTGTAGGCGATGGTACCGTGAAGCTGTTGATGGCTCTACTCTTTTGGTTTATGGAGGTACAGAGAGGTCGGGTATGTCGCAGAAAAAGTAATCAGATAAGAATCTAGGGCCCTTATCAGAAATCGCCGGTCTATTCTTGGCATTCCAGTCTGGTCGCTGCCTCTCAATGATGCCGCAACGGTATCATCTTCTCCCACATGTAGCAAGACAAGAAGCATCGTAATTCGTAGAAGCGAGCTTTGAAGGAGGCAACCTCGAGCAGCTGATTGGCCATGCGACTTTAAAGGACGAATCCTGGAAAAGTGAGAATGATGAGGAAGCAGGAACAACGCACCGACACATTGAACGATGAAAACGGCACGTTTTCTCCGATTCTGCGCTACTATTTTCTTGGATATATGCGTCCAAGGGTTCCGGTTGTGTTACAAGTCGTACGCGTGTGGATTTGCAAAGCGAGTTCCAACCATCATTACCAACTGCAGGTTTTTCGTTCGATAAGATTGGATAATGCAAACCGCGACGGCACGAAGGGCACGCTCATTTCAATTCCAGTATCCGATATCCATTATAAAGTATCCTGCACCAACGCGGCAGTACTTGCTGGCGTGGCCAGGGTGATGCAGATCTGGATCAAAACCACACTTTTGGGAATAGACAATCACAGGGTTACTATCGACCCTTATATAAAATCCCAACGCGTGGCTGACGCGTGGTGACTCGACGCGTGTGTGGCGTTTCATTTGTCCCGACGTCCTACTCATCCAAATACCAATCCTCCGGAAACATTCAAACACGAGACTGAATTCATATTTAAGAAAGCTCAAGGTGTGTAACACGATGCTTCGGGGACCAGCTGAGTCTTGGCTTCATCACGCCCAAGGTTTGCAGGCCCGGAAATAAAAAAGACCTATACACGGTATTCTTCCCAACGAGCAAGACAGAAAGACCGGGTGGCACAATTTTACGTGGACCTATAGGCTCATGAAGGCCCTACTCGACCGTACAACATTCCTCGATACCTACCTTGCTTTGCCGCAGTCTTCATCCCCGTTGTCGGCTCAGTCATCTCCACATCAATTTTCACCTCCACTTCAACCTCGTGAATCTCAGTCATCCCTACACCAGCCTCCTGGAATCCAATGCTCTCTTCCTCATCATCCTCAATCCCAGCACGTCAAACATGAATCTCTCCCGTTCACTTGGCACATTTTGGACCAGCTTGCAATGGAAGGGAAGTATCGAGAAGGAGTCTGGGTCGGTCTTCCAAAGGAACGCAGGTCATCAATGCAAGAAACAGATACTTACAAGGTTGCCTTGATGGAAATTTTGGAGAGAATCACACTCCTCACCAAGGAATACTACCGGGGTATCGCAACTGTCCCTGGAAGATGGATCGATCCAAAATCTACGTCTCTTCAATCATGGACCCGTACCACTTGCCCGGACCTGAAACCAGATATCATATTCGCTCACGAGGAGACTTCCGAGGATGAGGTGCGGCCAATCTCTTCATTATACTCGTAAGCTCACATGTAACACAGATGTTCTGGTCCCGGACTGTTTCTGTCTTGGAATTCAAAAAGCCACCTGCGTTAGAGGAGCTTGACATTTATGTGACCTACATCTTCGCTGAGCAAGTAGACCGGTTGTTCGTGAATACTCTCACCTTGAAAGGTTGTGAGCTGCAGGTATATCGATTCGACCGCAGCGGCCTCGTTTGCATGCAGGATAAGATTAACATCCATAAGGTGAGGTTCGATTCTACTAAACGTGACCTTTCAGTGTCTGATCATTTGTGTATAACTCTTTTAGTCACCGGAAGATTTTATACGAGTGATCGCGAGTTTTTCGTACCTTTCCCCGGCCGACCTCGGGTGGGATTCAACCTGCAAAGTCTGGGACAGTGCAACTAAATCTCCTCGACCCTCGTACAAGTTGTCTCAAGACACTTTCCGAGGACGTGGTGTCTACGATATCCCGTGGGTTTTCGAGGTAGCGGACGAAAGCTTTGTCGCGATAGGGCCAGTCAACGGCAAAAGATCGCTTTCGATTTTGGGGAGGGCCTCCTTCGTTGCGCATGCTGTGACGCTCGAAGATTGGGAAAATAGAAACAAGAAGGTTGTTCTTCTCGTTGACTCGAATTTGACGAACGGCTGATTTCCATTCAGGCCAAGGTCTACATATTCAAACAGTGCTGGCAACGACTTCCAAGGGTGCAATCTGACCCAAAGATCATAGAATTGAGAAATGCTGACAAGCAAACTCCGGATCAAAGTGACAGGGACGAGCTCGCTCAGCAGATTGGTTTGGACATTGATAAGAAACCATTTGAGGAGACCGTCGTGGAGAGAGCAGGGTGGACGGATTGCCTGAGGAAGTCGTGGACAGTGGAAATGAATGGGAAACCAATAACTACTTCCGATGCTATCCGCAAGAATCATGCAACAGGAGCCTCACTCGGACAAGAAGATATGCTGGAGAGACTAGGCGTAGAAGAGATGGGATTCGCAGGTTCTTCTTCAGCTACTACTCCGGCTGTCCTGGATACACTGCAGAACGATCTCGCTCATTCTGCCTTGGTCACGAGGTCACTAGTCCGTTTGGTTTTTGACCGACCGGGATGGCCGATTGAACGGTTCACGTCTAAGCGCGAACTTCTATTAGCGGTGAAAATGATTGTTGAAGGTACTGTATCTCACAATGACTAACTTACCCCATATGTTGACTCCGCGTTTCTGACAGAGCTTGGATTGCTGTACAAGAGGGGCGTCATTCATAGGGATGTGAGCCCTGCTAACTTGCTAATATCGCATTCTGGCGGCCACATAATCGACTTTGACCATAGCAAGATTGCTTTTGAAAAGGGTGTAGAAGTTGAACCACCAACGGGTCAAAATGTTGAAGAAATTGCCACCAAGCTGCTCAACAACGACGACAAGGCAGACCTTTATGTCAGGGCGTTGGAGAGGTTATGGAAAATCCGTGGTCGACCTGCAACTCCCGAGGATTTCGTCTGGCCAACGGTACGTGAAATGCTATTGGTTAGTCATACTAATCGCTTACAGTTACAACACAGAGACTGGAAGCTACGTATCTGTTTGGAAATCATATAAAGCAAGATGGATTCGTCACGGTATGTTTCAACACCATGATCATTCGTTGCTATTTGCTCTAACTGACCCCAATCATCCAGGGAACGTATCACTTTCTGAGTCCTCATCTTTCAGAAAGACCATTCCATGATTGCACTCATGACCTTGATTCACTTTTCTGGAGCGTGAACAGTATACCACTAAGGTTTGAGGGACCTGGAGGGAAGGAGCGACAAGATAAACCTGAAGAGATCCTCAATATGTACTATACTGACGGTCCTGGTGGAAAAGGCTCGCTGACCACCAACTTTCTCCGTGCTGGAGGAGCATTGCAACAAATGATGTCAGAGTACTCAGACTATTTCAAGGACCTAATCCCTTTCATGGAAAAATGGTATCGATTCGTCTATATTGCATGCAGCTACGATGGTTATGAATACCATCAACCACACGAGATTCTCCTGGAGATCATAGACGAAGCTATTAATGGACTAGGACTTGAAGCCGAAAACGGTTTTGAGAACGACGCGAAGGGAGAAGAAGCAAGACGTAAAAGGGAAAAGGCCGGCATGGCAGAAGCGATCTTGAAGCAGATGACATTCGCTGCTCCACTCAAGGATAGGAAACTTGGAACAGTGTCAGTCAACAAAGCGTCAACTCCCACTGCTTCGGTAGCCGTCCGCAATTTAGCACCTGTCGTGGCATGTCCTATGCTCTCGACGCCTCTCGTAAATCGTATACCAACTGCCTTAAGTCCAGAAACTGACCGGGTGGTGAAGATGTCGAGGGCTAATCCATCTGAACCAGAATTGACCTAGTTGGAATTTGTCCTCTGTTACTTACCAATGCCCGTCTCACTCGCTATAAATCAGCCGAAGTCTGAGTAACCCGTTCACTACATAGTAATAAGAGCCTATATATAACACCTCGAATTTCAGAATTCGCCAATCTCAAGAGTCCATAATGTCATGGGAGGATATGACAAGGAAGAAGGGGACAAGACATCCCTATTCCTACATGTAAGTCGGATAAACGTAGTGAAGTATACTTAGCAATAAAATTCTATTCCAAATCGCATATAATGTTTATTTCAAAACTTAAATCCCTCTAAGCGTGTTCCATAGCCGCATCCCAGAACCCCTTCTCCAGCAACGTACATCTCTCCCATACTGATCTCCATTCGTCAAGTCTAGCAGGTGTTGGTGGATCATTCAATGCCCGACCTTCAATCACATCTGTCGAACAGAGCTTGAGTTTGCATA
This sequence comes from Agaricus bisporus var. bisporus H97, assembly GCF_000300575.1. Taxonomy (NCBI): domain Eukaryota; kingdom Fungi; phylum Basidiomycota; class Agaricomycetes; order Agaricales; family Agaricaceae; genus Agaricus; species Agaricus bisporus. The sequence continues at coordinate 2,701,340 of NW_006267355.1, forward strand.
GAAATTTCGCCTTCTTCGGGACTCACCTAGTCCCAGTTTTACCGCTTGCTGGTAACGTGGGCCTGAATAATCATCCATCCATTTCTTGTATGGATTATTCTCTAACAAAACCCATGATCCTTCTTTGGATGCTTCTTTCTTCAACCATAATCCAACTTCTCCATACCCTAACAAACAAGCGAGGAGTGCCATTAACAACTTCGTACCATCACCTACATGCACGCAACCTTAGTCCGACCAGGCCCTTTGAAGTTATTATGTGCCACATACCTCGAAGTCCTGTATCGATCATATATCCACCATAGGCTGTTGTAGCTGTCGATTCTGGGGTCGATTCCAGTTCTTCTTGAGTGATACCAAATGTTTGGCAGAACGTCTCATGAGTATTGATTTCATGAAGAATATCGAGCACTTTTTGAGTTGCGGAGCCGATCTCAGCATAAGTCGATGATTTAGCTGCCAAGAGGCTATTTTTCCAGAATGTTATGGGAGTTTCTACGAAAAGGTTGAGAAAGAAAATTATTTACCCATAAGCGCGTGAATAATATTTCAAGTAATGATAATCTTGACTATGACCAATTTGTGAGTAAATCTGGAATATGAAAAGAAGTACACATGACATACATGATGAAGTGATTGAACGCCGAACGAGGTAGAGTACCTTTGCCAAGCAATCTGACGAAATCATGTTCCACGTAAGCTTTCCAGGATGACGCTGTATTGTTGATGAGGTAGCGAGTGAATGGATAAGGGTTGCGTGTAGTAGGGCTATTCAAAACCGACAAACTTAGCTTCAAGCTGATGATACATATTAAGATAAATGCCTCGGGATCAAAGTCTTGCTCGTAGAGTGGAGATGATTCAGTGGCCCATGACCTTTTCCGATCGGTTTAGCCATTTCAATAGCCAAATGTGTATAAGCAGTGGCACTTTCCACAGCACCGATTACTGAGGTCGAACATTATCAAGACGGCAAGGAAGAGTGGGGAGAGAAGGAACGTACGCGAATTACCATGAGCCAATGAACAAGCGATAGCGGCACTAAGAGTACACCCCGTCCCATGTGTACTTGCTGATTCTACTCTCGGTCTCACAAATAACGTCGTCTCCCCCCCTCTTTCTTGTAATACATCCACCACTAAACCGGGGTAAACTGCAGCATCGATTCTTTCCATACTTATCAATAATATCTCCATATTATCCCCCAATAACCCTTGTCGTATTACACGAATCTGCGGATTCTTTTCTTCCAAAGATCTGATCTCTTCAACGCTAGCATTGATATGACCGCCTTTGATCAGAACAGCGCCGGAAGCAAACACGAGAATCATTCGACTTGCAGCAGAGATCATGTCTTCCACCGTGTTAATGAAAGTAGGAAACCCATTCTGGGAAAGAAGAAGTTCTGCTTCGGATTTATTTGGAGTGATCAGAGTAGTTAGAGGAAATAAATCATGCGCGAGAACTTCGAGAGCGTCTGGATGCAAGAGTGTATGCCCAGACGTCGAAACACATACTGGATCACAGATGATGGGTGGTTTCCTTTTAGAGGTATAATGGTTGTTTAGGCTACGAACGACTGCCCGCGTATTTTCGGCGTCGAATAGCATGCCCGTTTTGATAGCTTTGACGTCTATGTCCGATAGTACCATTTCAACCTGTCCGATATGTATCAGCTTACGGGATGACACAAAGAAAATGGAAGGACTAAGCCTGTTTTTCAATGAACGAAGGAGGAACTGGGTGAATATCCTCAACGCCAGTAGTGTTCTGGGCTGTGAGCGCTGTGAAGGCTCCTGCACCGTAACATCCGTATGCACAGAAGGTCTTGAGATCGACCTAGATAGAGAAACTCAGCTGGAGAATCTAGGTCACATAATAAGATCTTACTTGTACTCCTGCACCTCCACTACAATCGGAGCCGGCAATGGTAAGGACAGGCGGCGCTTGTGCTGATGGTGTAATCATGGTAATGATAGAAGAACGTTCAACTATTGATTTCATGTCATCTGATCTTATCTAATCGAAGGCTACAGTACACTTATGCTTACACATGTCATTATATTAAAATTAGGGAGTTTTTCCTCTGAACGTTCGTCGTGTCTTTCAATAAGGATGTTGCAGCGGACTCAAATATTGATAATGTATTGGGTACTGGCCAGCGGCTGCTACTAGCCCTGTTACGTGCGGGTGCGATATATCGTGGATGTGAGCATAAACCTCCCCAGATACAATCGCGATAACTAAACGGTGATAGCATGGCTGAGAGGCTGGGGAATGTTCACTTTTTGACTCTCACATCGTCTCACTCATACTCATGCCATGATCATAGTCGTCAAACAACGTCGACTCGAGTAAAAGAGTAACTCGAATAAATATGAACTCCTTGACATGCTCTGAATGGGTTAGCGTGATGGATCTGCCGACTCCAGTAACTTCATCCGAACTTACTTTGAATCGACATTCATTGTGCTAAACCTTCGAGTCAATACCGGAGCGCTATAAATTCAGACGATTACTTCAAATTATTATTGGTTTAGGCGATATAGTGAGTGGACTACTACTATTCATGTATATCGAGATGAGGACCCTCAGGACCGGTACATAACTTCAAAGACAAATTCCAGGTCAAGTCGATTCTGGACTGGCTGCATCGACCCTCGACATCTTCACAATACGGCCAGTGTCCGGGCTTTGGTAAGTGACGACACGAATCGCGGGAGGGGTCGACGGCCTAGGGTGTGCCACGACAGGTGGTGGATTCAAGTTGGTACCGGAGGCCGGAATTGTAGGATTTGTCGTTTCATGGGCTGGCATTGTATTGGAATCTCTTTCCTTGAATAAACCAGCTATTGTCATCTGGTTCGATATCGCTTTCTCCATGTCATCCTTTTCTTGTTTGCGTCGCTGTTTTTCCTCCTCCACGTCATCTTCGTAACCTTTCTCAGCTTCAGGGCCTAGTCTTTCGATAGCTTCGTCGATGATTTCGACGAGAATCTCGTGGGGCTGATGGTATTCATATCCTTTGTAGTCGCAAGCAAGATTGACGAATCGATACCATTTCTCCATAAACGGAATAAGGTCCTTGAAATAATCAGAATAGCTTGCCACCATAGCTCTCCATCGCTGTCCACTGGTGAAGAACGTTGATGCCATACGAAGCTTCTTATCAGGACCGCCGTCATAGTAAGTTTCGATAATGTCACGAGGCGGATTTTGCCGTTTCCTTCCCCCAGGTCCGTCCAATGTCAGCGGTAAAATGTTCATAAACCAGAAAAGGGAATCAAGGTCATGAATGCAATGATGAAAAGTTGCGTCTTCAAGGTGATGACTCAGGTAACGATAGGTTCCCTGGACGTTCTGTGATAAGCCAAGACAAAAAGAATAATCACGACGTCTAGACGCACTGTGAGGAATCCTTTTCCTTTTCCACGACGTCCAAATGAATACACAGGTTCAGTTTTCTACATCAAACTATAAGTAAGAAATACAAATAATTTGAGTCATTCTTTCGTACCATTGGCCACCGGAAATCAGCGGGAGTTGCAGGTCGATCTTTGACGTTCCACAAGGTCTTCAAATGTCCAATATATCCTTCTGCTTCGGCAGTATCTCCAAAGATCGCATAAGCAACTTCCAAAACGTCCTGACCCTCCTGCCGTTCAACTACTGCGTTGCTCATTTCGAAAGCCATCTTGCTATGGTCAAAGTCGATTATGTGGCCCCCGGAATCTGAGATTATCAAATTACCCGGGCTCACATCTCTGTGAATGACGCCTTTCTTGTACAACAATCCAAGTTCTGTCCGAAATGCAGAGTCAACAGGCAGGGGTCAGATTAAATATCGTGAAATACAGTACCTTCAACAATCATTCTCACTGCCAATAAAAGTTCGCGCTTAGACATGAACCGTTCGAGCGGCCAACCTGGTCGGTCAAAAACCAGGCGGACTAGTGTCCTCGTGACTAAGGTAGGATGATCGGGAGCATTTTGCATCGTCTTCGGGGTACTTGGAGTATCAAGCGCAGAAGAATTTGCAATTCCCGTAGAACCTGTAGCATCTGTGCCTGATCTTTTCCCCTTATTTCCCCATACTGGTGAGGCTTTCAGCGGTATAGCTTCCAGGGCATGACCTTTGCGGATAGTCTTGAAAGTCGTTATTGGCTTCCCATTCATTTCTACCATGCACGACTTCCTCAGGCGATCCATCCACCCTGCTCTCTCCATAACGATCTCCTCAAATGGTTTCTTATCGACGTCCTCGATTTGCTGAACGAGCTCGTCCCTGTCACCTTGGTCAGGAGTGTTCTTGTCAGTGTTTTGCAAATGTACGGTCTTTGGTTTAGTTCCCAGCCCAGGAAGCCGCTGCCAGCATTGTTTGAGAATGTAGACCTTGGCCTGAGGGTAAATCAGCGGTTTGTCAAATTCTACAGGAAAAGGAAGAACCGTCGCGTTTTTATTTTCCCAATCTGCAAGCGTGACGGCACGGACAACGAAGGTGGCCCTTCCCCAAATCGAAAGCGATCTTTTGGGGTTGACTGCCCCTATCGTGACAAAACTTTCGTCAGCTACCTCGAGAATCCACGGGATATCATAGACACCACGTCCTCGGAAAGTGTCTTGGGACAACTCGTATGAGGGTCGAGGAGATTTCGTTGCACTATCCCAGACTTTGCAGGTTGGATCCCACCCGAGGTCGGCTGGAGAAAGGTATGAAAAACTCGCGATCACTTGTATAAAATCTTCCGGCGACTAAAAGGGTTTTATAAAGAGGGTCAGATACTGAGGACGACTGTCAGCAGAATCAAACCTGGTGAATGTTGATTTTCTTTTTCAAACACACAAAGCCACTGCGATCAAATCGGTATACCTGCAACTCGCAGCTACTCAACGCGAGAGCGTTCACGAATAACCTGTCCACTTGTTCCGCCAATATGTGGCTCGCATAAGTGCTCACTTGAGCGTCGAGGACCTCCAATAAAGGCTGCATTTTGACCTCCAACACGGAAAAAGTTCGGGACCAGAATATCTAGCAACAGGTTGAGATTTTTTTCGTATAGTGGAAGAATGAATTTAACCTCATTACCAACAGTCTTCTCGTGACTCGGAGAGTCATAAGCAAATACAATGTCTGGTCTCAGGTCTGCGACTCTACTTCAAGACCACTTTTGAAGCGATATATTGCTGGAATCCATCCACTTCCCGGGAATCCGAGCACGTTCAATCGTTTTGTAGTATTCTTCGGTGAGGGATGCAATTCTCGTCAAGATGCGCAATAAGGGCTGATACGTGTCTATCTCCTTCATTTTTGAGCGCTGATTTTTGGGAAGACCGACCCAAGTTTTTTCTTGATATATTTTTTCTTTGGTAAGCTGCTCCAAAACGTACTGGGGGAGGGGAAGGCGGGTATCATCGTCATGCTGTGATTGAGGTGACTGGTTTCTAGGCGTTAGAAGTTGAGCTGAATGAGGCGGAGAAGACGGAGGTCGAGGAGAGTGAGATGCAGTGGACGGGAGTGATTCAATAACGGAGGACCCGACTGGAGACTGAGCGGCAGTAGACGGCGGTGGAGACGGTGCCATAGTGGAATAGAAGGCAGAATGGTCTGTTGAGAGCGGGACTGGTGGCTGAAGCGGGGCGACTCCAGGTGAATGCCGAGCTACCGATGACTGGGGTAGCGACTCCGGATAGGCAAGATATGAACTAAGAAACGTTTTACGATCGAGATGTGCCCTCATAGGGGGCTGTTGATCCTTCCAGAAAGTTTTGACGTCGCCGCCGTCTTGGAAGGCGTCAAGCTTTTCGCGTATAGGACTGTCGCCCTTGGATGTTAGGGCGACTGTGACTGTGATGTCACAGGTCACACCTGAACTTAAGAACAATAGAGGAGAGTGACAAAAGTTATATTAGGCGTGAACCTAAGAGAACTCGACGGAGTTTTCTACAAGTTTCTACCTACTTTATATACCTAGACTACGGTGCACAGACCAGCTACCCTAGGTAATTATTTTTATACTGACATGAGAAAAGAAGCTATGTATGAGAAATAAAACTAATTATACATCTGACATAAGAATGGAAGCGTTTGACATGAGAAGAGAAGAGTGGAGTAAGAAGAAAGTAAACAGGAACAACTTTGATCATAAAAACGTCAACAGTACCAAACAAACCATAAAAGTGTCCACAAGTACAAACTACTCCCAAACAGGTAGTCCGTTCACACAAACCAACGCCTCCCGAAGTAATTCCCCAACATCGCATCGCAGGGGCATAGCACAAAGAATCCGGCTATTGCCCATTGCCGTGGTCCCCAGTATCCCCATCTCTGTATTACCCACGCTTTCTGTTCCCCATAGTCCCACATTGCTAAGCATACTCTCCCACACCGTCTGCACCGATGATCCGATAGGTTCCAACCTACCGGTCTTTCCTCTCTTCCTATAGCCGCCGCCCTTCTCCTCCATTGTACTTGCTCCGCATGATTCGTAGGTAAGAAAGATAAGATTAGATCAACGAGTTCAATTGGTAGATCTGTAGCTTGCGCCATTTTAGCAGTATGCCGATAGTTTAGCCTCCGTCGAACTGTAGCAGCAGAGGGAAATTATTATGTAATAAAAAGTGTAACAGATGTGACAGCGTGACGCCGTGACATTCTGGCAAAGTTCTAACAGTACCCCCTCCTTAAAGTCGGCTCCTCCGGAGACGACCCTTCAAGATCTCCACGTTCGCCAATTACGTTCCAATTTCTTAAGATATTCGGCATCAAACTGTTTGTCATCCCATCCGAATAAGGCTTTGGCTGTGAACCGATTAGGTAGTTCCCGTTCTTGGAAACCTGTGTCACGTAAGACGTGCTGTATCCTATTGAGTTCCCCATAGAGTTGGTGGAATTCAGTAATCAATTCTTTGGCGTTAGCCAAGTTCTCTTCGGGTTCCCACGAGTCTGCTTCTGCCGTATATCCTTTCCATCGAACTAAGTACCGCTTCTTTCCGCGGAGCCACTTGGCGTTCAGGATCTTCTCTACTTCCCACTCCTGTTCCCCTTCTATTTCTACGGCTGGTGCCGGCTTGCTTCCTTGGCCTTCCACTTGTTCTCGGTACATTACTATTCGGCTGACGTTGACCACCGGGTGGATCCGAATAGATCGGGGAAAATCTAGTTCCACTGCATTGGGGGAAATAATCTTCTTGACGGTGTACGGCCCGATGAACTTCTCCGTAAGTTTCCGAGTTGGTCGTCCCTGAATTTGAAGGTCCCGAGTAGCCAATAGAACTTTGTCTCCTTCTTTGTACTTCACCGCTTCTCCCCTGCCTCTATCCGCATACCTCCGCATATCGTCTTGTGCCTTTTTCAGAGCCGCTTGAGTTTCCTCGTGTTGAAGTTTCATGCGGTCTGCAAAGTCTGCTGCTGCCGGATGATTGCCTTGTCGTCGTAGATCGAAACCAGTTCTCGGGTGTCTTCCCACGTTGATCATAAATGGAGTTTCCTTTGTTGACGATTGTTCCTTATTGTTATAGGAAAACTCCGCCGTTGCTAGCCAATCAGGCCAATCAGTTTGTCTATGGTCAACAAATGATCGGAGATATTGTTCCAATTCTTGATTGGTTCGTTCGGTTTGGCCATCGGTTTGTGGGTGGAACGCCGTAGATAACCTAGTATCAATTCCCAGCATTTTATTCAACTCCTTTGTAAAGTCTGCAGCAAACTGCGGTCCCCTATCTGAGATCACCGTTTCTGGTAATCCATGCAACTTCCATACATGATCCCTGAACAGCTTGGCTAGTCCTAGCGCCGATGTTGTCTCCGTAGTTGGAATAAAATGAGCCATTTTACTGAATCGATCGCACACCACTAAGACTGAATCCATTCCCTGAGATTCTGGTAACTTTACTATGAAGTCGACAGATACGTCGGCCCATGGTTTTGTAGGGATAGGGTTTGGCATTAGTTTACCTGCCGGTGGTGTCGGTCGATTTTTATTCCGTTGACATTGATCGCATCCTTCCACGTATTTCTGGACTTGTTTAGTGACGCCGGGCCACCAGTAATTGCGCGTTACCATTTCCACTGTTTTCCATTGTCCTCCATGTCCGGCAATGGGGGTGTCATGATGTAGTCGAATGATTTTGGTTCTCAACGTCTCATCCTTCGGCACATAGACTTTTCCTTCCTTCAGTACTAATCCTTCCTCTAACTTCCACTCGTCTCCCCTTAACGACTTCACTTTTGCTCGCTTCATCTCTTCCACCGCTTTCACTACGTCATCTTCTTTTGCTTCTGATTTTCTGATTTCCTCTAGTATCTTTTCTTCCTCGGCATTGATTAACATATGACCTTCTTCCATTGCTCGAATTGCAAAGTACTCTGGTTTTAACAGGGTTTGATCTTTGTTATCCTCTTTTGTCCCCTGTTCGAAATCAGGTCTTCTGCTCAATGCGTCTGCCTTTCCCATTGTTTTTCCTGGACGGAATTTTAGTTCGAAATTGAATCTGGATAGGTATAGAGCCCATCTAGCTTGTCGTCGATTTAGTTTCTGGGCTTTTGTGAAGTATTCCAGATTACGATGATCCGTCCAAATTTCAAACTTATGTTTCGCCCCTTCCAGGAAGTGTCTCCACTCTTCTAAACACCGCATAATCCCCAGCATTTCCCTATCGTGGATGTCGTAGTTTCGTTCTGTCTCCGTCATTGATTTGGAGATGTATGCTACCGGCCTCCACTTTCCGTCCTCACATTTCATTGCCAATTCTCCGCCCGTTGCATAAGCCGATGCGTCAGATTCCACCTTCAGTTCTTTATCCAGTTCTGGTGCTACCAGAATTGGATGTGACGTGAACTTTGCTTTTAATGTTCCAAAGGCTTCCTCTTCTTCATTTCCCCAGTTCCATTTTCTGTCCTTTTGACTAATGCG